>NW_023270231.1:6786646-7101021 GCF_011800145.1 Mirounga leonina
GGCCTTTGGACTTGAACCACAACTTTGGATCTTTTCTGGCCTCTAGCCTGAGGGCCTTTGGACTTGAACTGTAACATCAGCCTTTCCCTGGGAGTCCAGCCTGTTGGTCCACCCTGCAGATTTTGGATATGCTAGACTCCACAATTTCATGAGCAAATTCCTTAAAATAGTTCCATCTCTCTATATACAAACACACATCCTGTTGGCTCTGTTTCTCTGGGGAACCCTAATACAGCTGGGAAGGGGAGATTAAAAACAGGGCCCCCCAGGCTCTGCATATGCTGTGTGAGCTTGGGAACCTCCCTAAACATTTGCTTTTCCCAGCCCACTCCAAACCAAGGATTCTAAATAGCCTGTCCCAAGTGCTTTAAGACTGCTCCTGGAACAAGAACCAGAGCCAGGAGCCAGTGTCCTTATTATCTGCCAAAGCTGAAATGGGAAAAGCTCATTTCAGACTGGCAAGATCAGCCCTGTAATTTAATTTTAAATGAAACTTCTAAAACATTTAGAAGTTTTTATTTATTAATCATCTTGTACTTTGTATGCATCAATAGTTTTGTCTTATACATACAGAAATATTCTCTAAATGTTCAAATGAATTCCTGGCAAGTGGAATGAGAAATAAGAATGAATAAATAAGGATTTGGCAAGCCCCTTTGAAAGGTTGCCAACTCAAATGGTTCTTCGATCCCTTCAAGGGTGTTTTTAAGCAAGTAAAGAAAACTAGGTGAAGAATCTTTCCTTTTTTTTTTTTTTTTCCAGTCAGGCTTGGTCCATTCAGAAAGAGAAATGGAAGCTCTACCCAGGGCCACTTCTCTATTGATGTTCCAAGAACCTTGGTGGTTCCCTGCCACAAATCTCACACAACTTTCAGGAGCATTTATTAGCCTGCACATCCAGAAATTCTCTTGATCTCTTGGAAAACCAGGCTCCTCAGTAGCTTTCCTCATGTGCAGTTGACCAGTTAAGCACAGAGGTGTGCTTTCTCTCTCTGTATTGTCCTAGCTATAAAGAAAGGTTCAGCCATTACTTTGCGGACTTAAAAAAATAAGAACATCTTCCACATTGAGAAGTATTGCCTTTACAATTCAAAATTGTCCTAAATGATGACAGAAAAAAGATAACCCTATTTAAAGAGAAAGCAAGAAATTGGATTTTCAGAATCCTTTGGAAGATGTGTTAAAGTTACTTATTTGATTTATTTAAACAACTTTCTGCTCTCACCCAAATAAATTAAGGAAAGCATCAAAATATCTAGCATTTGACAATTCTCATCCAAAAAATAACATTGAAAATGTGTAAAACTATAAACATAAAATCTTGAGGTTTAGGAGTAAACACTCCTCCCTTTCTTTCTCCCTGAAGATTTTGGCTGTGTTTCTAACTTCACTCTTAAAAATACTGGTCTTCAATAACTAACTGAAGCTATGCAGTATATTTGCATCAGGAAAATAAAGGGGTTAAGTGCATGGGATTTGGAGTTAGCTAGCTCTGGATGCAAAACCGATTGTTGCCATGTTATGTCCGTCGTCTGTAACATAGGTATGGCAATGATTTATACCTCATGCTGTTGTTTTGAGAATTAAATTCACATCACATACCAGAGGGGGGTGGTGTCAAGTGCTGAAAACATTTTTAAAAGTTTTTCCTTCCTCTCTTCATTTTTCTCTTTCCCCTTCTCTTTCTTCCTTCTTCTGTCCTTCCCCAGCAGTATTATGGATGGGACCAGGTTCTTCAACCCACCACTATGGACTAGTGATTTTCAAACTGCTCCTTTCCATGTAAGTTCCCTTCTTCTACTACTGCTGCTTCACCTCAGAAGTTTCCAGATTAGTTCTTCACTTCAGGTTCATTTACTAAGTTCCACTCCACACAGGGTCTTTGGGGAGATGAAATTTTTAAGTAGCTTCTATTGCTCATTTAATTGGTGTCCCAGATGTTATCTCTGAAGTTGTTGACATAGTCAAGAATCAAAGTCCATGGCACACTCTGTAGTGATGGAGATCCCTTGAGCTTCCACCCTTGCCCTCCCCTTCTCTCTCTCCATCTCTGTCCCAAAAGTTCCTTGCCCCTTCATAACTCTTTGCTCTTCACCAAAAGCCCTCCTTGGGTGCTTTTGTGTGTTGCTCTCAGTCAAGTTCTCACCCACTGCTGGTTGGGTCTGGGAAGTGTTGGGGGAGGGTAAGGGGCTTCTGAGTCAGAGGATAGGGAAAAGAGACAATGATCTTCAAAGTGAATGACTTAAAATAGTCAATCACGTGTTCGCATTGTGAAAACTTCTGTTGCAGTACTTCTGTTCTATACTTGTTTATACTGCAAAAAAAATTCTATATCTTTTTATTTGGAGAGAGCACAAAAAAATCTCATTTTACTTCATTTATAAGGCATCCCTGCAGGAAAGGGAAGAAAAGTGATCTTGCCACAATTATAATGGCCTAGAAGCTTGCTCAATCTGCAAACACTCCCATGGAGCTTGTAATATGCTTTTTTCTAGGATTACAGATACAGAACATCAGCATGGGATTTTTGGCATAGAAAAGAGGAAAATTTCAGTGTCTGACCATAATGCACTTGTCCAGAAATTAAAAGATTCAGGGTGCCTGGGTGGCTTAGTCAGTTAAGCACCTGCTTTCAGCTCAGGTCATGATCTTGGGGTCCTCGGATCGAGCCTGCTTCTCCCTCTGCCTCTGCCTCTCTCTCTCTGTCTCTCATGAATAAATAAAATCTTTAAAAAAAAAAGAAAAAAAGAGAAGATTCAGTGCTTTGAGGGTTTCTTGCATTCTAAGACTAATTGGCAACCTTGGGCTTGCAATTTCTCAAGGCAACAATTGGATGGGACTTAATAGTGGCTGCCTTTAGATAGAGCTTGTCCTCCCTAGTTACCCACAGTCCCCACCACTCCCTATTGTATTATGCCGGGTCTATATTATTTTTTTACAACTCCTATAAAGCCCCTGTATACACATTTGAGTTTCTAAAACATAGAATGTAAGATATATTCATCGTCCAGCCAAATTTTGTATCTCTTGTTAACCTTCTAACTTTCAGAACTGAAGCCAATTATACCCACTTGCTTTGTACCCTCTAGTCCTAGAAATAATATATTGCTGATCTAGCATCAAATTCATCCTGTTGTTTCTCATACTAATTTCTGGGGTTGAGGGACTAAGGGTACAGTGAGTCCCAGATGGGAATGTAGTAATGAATCTAAATTCTTAAATGAAGCTATTTAGAAAAAAACACATTTCTTTTCTACTGAGATGTTACTGATGCTTTCACTGTGATCACAAGACTCTATCACTTTATAGACATGTCTGGGTCAGTGACAGAGGTTGGCTTCCCAAGCTTCATTACACCATTTGCTCTGAGGTCTTTCATTTCTTCAGGTCACCACCACTGAATCATGTGCAAATCTCTACTTCCATGTTTCCAACTACCCTTCTGTCCAATCTGAGAGAAATTTCCTTTCTCTCTCTTTACCCTCAATGACACTCACTTTCCTCAGTATTTGTGGAACACTAAGCATTGTCTTTGAGTATGTTCTTCTGTTCTTTCTAATAAAAACCTCTTAAGTGAAAAAATAAATATATAAATGAATACTAATGTCTTAGGTAGCCACTTGAAACAAGAGAAAGGACCAGAACATACACAAATCAATACATTGATAAGGAGACCCACCATTCTTTGTTACCTACTGACCATTAACCCCAGCCTAATCATTCTGGGGCTGTCTGGAACTTATCATCCTATTATTATTCTTTGGTTCTAGAACCATGTAGTGGTTCTAGTACCATGGTGGGTAAGGTGGGCTGCACATTTAGCTAATGTTCTGTCACATTACATCACATGGGGATAAGAATGTTTTTACATTATTTTGCTGCTGTCTGCTTGAGGAAATCAAGGATTATGGACTGATTATGCCTGTTCATATCTCTGAGAAGTTTTCCTACTAACCTGGTATTATTTTGGAGGGCAGATTTCATGGTTTAGAGGGATATTCTGCATGAAAAATGATATGTGATATTTCAGAATTAGAACAAGTCTCAGAAGAGAGCCAGGATATCTGAAGGGTCCTTAGAAGAAATCATAGTAGTTGGAACATGAGTAGAGGAATTTACCCATTATGAATTGGGGATGTCTGGGGATTTTCCCTTCCCAAGCTAAGTAATAAACCATGAGCCACACCTATAGTATCATTTCCTGTTGGCTCTCTCACCATCCTCCACCTACATGAGTTTATGTGCACAACATACACACACACACACACACACACACACACACCCCACCAGTTATTTGAACATGTTCATGTATTTGAGCATACTTGTGTTCTCTTTGCTGGACAAAATGCTGAAACTTAGCACGAAAGGTATCAACCGCAAATGCATGAATTTTGCATTTCTAGATTTACATAATTTGAAATTTACAGTGCAAGCTGAGAAGAACTGATTCTCCACTCATCCCGTAATTGGGTCTGTTCAGTGGTGTTCATTCTTTGGTAGCAATAGCTCCTTTTAATCTTGACGTTATTGGACCATTGTGTCCTGACGGGCTGCCTACCTTACAGACAGTGTCTATGGGGTGCTGCTTGGACATTATAAAGTCACGAGAGGTGAAAATCACTAAGCTTGTGACCAAATGATTTGCTGGGTTTAGGAAAGTTCCCACACGTTTGAGAGGTGCCACATAATCTAACTGGGCAGGGGCTTTGTGCGCTCAACCTCTATTTTTCCATTACTAGTACAAGATCTGGCAGATGGCAGGCTCTGAGCAAATGTTTTTTGAGAAATGACCAAAATCAATGAGAAGTGAATAAGCCTCGTTGCCCACTTTTAATGATGAATTGGAAAGAATTTACAAGGATTTGGGGATGAGACCAGCCTGGGTACAAATCCAAGTCCATCCACTCTCACAGGCAAGGAACTCACTCTTTCTGATATTGAGTTTATTTTACTTGAGGAATATGGTAAGGATTAAATGAGTATTAAATTTGTACAGAGTTTAGCATAATGTTTCCAGCAGATATGTATTGAATGTTAAATGAATGAGCACGTTTATCATGTTTCATGATTAAAGCCAATTTTTAAATTAATTATCCTTATATAAAATACCTAATCTAAGAGAACATTTAATAATTACTGTGAAGTTTTATATATAATAGAATTTGTGATATATATGCTGACTATTCCAGTGATGATGATAATTAACATAAGCAACAACAATAGTATCTACTGTTTACATACCACTTACCATGTATCTTGTATGTTGCTAAGGACTTCTCATGTGTTGTTACATTTCATCTTTACAACAGTCCTATGAGGGAGGTGCAATTGTATCTTTGCTTTAGAGATAAGAAAACAGAGTTAGATGGATTAAGTAGCTGCACAGTCATATACCAAATATGTGACAAGTTTGAGCTCAAACTCAAATCGGCCCAACAGCAGGTCCCAAGTTCTGAAGCTTTCCATTGCTTTTCGCAAAAACCAAGATTCTAGGGGCACCTGGGTGGCTCAGTCGTTAAGTGTCTGCCTTCAGCTCAGGTCATGATCCCAGGGTCCTGGGATCGAGCCCCACATCGGGCTCCCTGCTCGGCGGGAAAGCCTGCTTCTCCCTCTCCACTCCCCCTACTTGTGTTCCCTCTCTCGCTGTGTCTCTCTTTGTCAAATAGATAAATAAAATCTTTAAAAAACAAAAACAAACAAAAAAGATTCTACAAACTAACTTATACTAATAGATTATATATGTTGTATATATATGTGCACATATATATGTTTTGAACCCAATGAAACTACACACACATGTCCTTTTAAGTTTTATTTATATTTCTTAGTTCAAGAATTACACACTAGCCAACATTATTATATATTTACATGCTGAAACTGGTTGTAATAAGTTTAAATTCAAGAAAATAATTCTTATGTGCTACTCATTTATAATCCTCATTTGTTACTATCTCATGTATCCCAGAGATTTTAGTAGTCCTGTTTTTAGAAAGACATGAAAATAGATGCAATGATATTCACTTGTGTTTTGCATTTTCTAGCCATTGGAAAATGTGCATTATGTGCATATTAAGAAAGGCTACAAGGTAATTAGTAAGGCTGATAATCACTACATTGTGAAGAAACTAGAATATCACTTTTTATAAAAGGACAATTCAGAACTGTGCAGGGACAATATTCATAACAGAACTATTTAAACACCCATGCAAATAAAATTTTAAAAATGCTATGGAATTCAAATCATTTGCAACTTTGTTTGAAATAATTATGCTTAAAATGACCATGGTTGAACTAAAATTACTGAACTGAAATGGAAGAGATACAAGCTGATGGAACTGTCAACTTGCTTCAAGTGGTACAAGGACACACACAAGCACATCAGATTAGTGGACATTTGACAGGAGAGAGACAGTTGGTTTTGAAAGTTAAAAAACACAAAGTTTTGTTTGTCATCATTTGGATCATATTTATCTTTATCACAAAAGAACTTTTCAAAGCAAATTAAAATCTAATGTCAGAATTTTGCATATATCCACAGAAATGTTTTATTTCAATTTTCAAATAAGTAATAGATTACTTAAGGGTGTTGCTGCTTTTTTTTTCTTAAATGATTTCTTTAGGGCAGTATCTTAATTCACGTTCTGTTGGCTCCTTACTAGTTTTTACAATGTTCTTAGTGTATTTGGAAAATACTTTTAAACCTTTGGTGTAAAGCGGTCTTTTTTTTTTTTTATTTTCTTCCATTTTTCCTTTTTTCTTTCCTTTTTTTGTTTTTTAATAATTCTGGAGTCTTTGGTTAAAAGGAATGATACTATCTAAGGACAAAATGCTATTATTTAAAAAAAAGTCTTATGTGTATTATGTGTAATAAATTTCTGGAACAGGTATAAATAATAAGCACTTTTATTTCCTGTAGTGCCATCAATATAAACTTTTACTCTTTTAAAATTGAGATTTAAGTTACAACCTTTGGTTTCTTGAACTCTGACATATAAAAAACGCCACCAAGTTATCAACGATCACTTCTGCTTTTCCCATTTCCATTGCTAAGGCTACCTCTTGGTTGTTACGTTGACTACAGAAACACTACAGCATTTCCCATAAAGGGGATGAGAGTGGGGGCGAGTGAGCAGAAAGGGAGAGTACGTGTGTTTGAATGTGTGTGTGTGTGTGCATGCATGTATGTGTACATGTGTGTGTGATAGCAAATTGAAACCCTTCTGTCTGGGATCCCAAACCATTTATGCAAAAGGTGTTTAAATTACTCTGCTGGGGCACTGCAGTAACTGTACTTAGTAAAAAATAAATAAAAATTAAGAAAAAAATTAAACAATTATTTGTATCTATTGACTATTCATTTACAGCATGTTGAATTATTTACATATTATGACACATAAACTTAAGCCATAAATGGAATTAACACGTTGCCTTACCACAAAATACAAATCAGAAGTTAAAAATATTTAAGAAATCTGTTTTAATATTTACACACGCTCAGTGAAAGTTATGGTTGCTCACATTACATGGACTCTGTACACTTCGCAAAATGGCATGATTGCTACAGTTGAGAGTATTTGCCCTAACCAACATGGTGGGGTTTAGTTATTTTTTTTCTCCTCCTTCAAGGAGGAATTTTTTTTTTTATCATTTTCTGTTTTCTTAAGACTTTGTTTTTAAATCACCAATAGACAATGTTATTTGTTTCCTTGAAAAAGAGAGCAAGTAGACAAGCAATGTGAGAACTAGTTAATTCCCGATGTTCCGAGGTACAGTACTATTGTGGTGTCAAAATGTGCAATGGTTCATAAGAACTGTAGGCATTGATCTGCTGATAGAGAAATGCTCAGTACCCTGTATTACTAGTTTCAATATACTGATTTGTTGGTTGCCAATTAAAAATACTCCTACACTGGTTTAATGAAGGAAATAAAATGTATTAGCTTATTCCTTTTGTTTTCCAACATATGAATGCATATACATGTATGTATGTTTATATGGATTGATATATACACATATATACATGTAGATATGTTGTAAGACCTGTCTTTTGTTGATTGTTTTGCTGCTTCTGTTGTTGAGTATTAATTTAATCATAAAACTGGAACACAGTTACCTATAGAAAATGGAAATTGTGTTAGTTGCCAATTTAATGCAGGTCTTGCTTTAAATGAACATGATTCATTTTCCCACTGCATTCCACTGAACTTTCTCTATGTGTTGTGCTTTTGTATAAGCTGACAGAATTTTTGTGTTCCTAATGCTAGAATGTAAAGTCTTTTGGTTCATAAACCATTATTATTATTATTATTATTATTATTATTTTTACTTAGCACTGCTTTTGAAGACATGAGAAGAGAAAAGGTCTAGATGGCACTGCTTAAGTATTTTCCCCTGTTATTAAATTGCAGTAGAAAGAATTGTAACATTCCTTATGCAAACACATGATTATGTTGCATGAGTTTTCAATTCTGAAAATGCATTTCATACCTACTAGCAGTCATGTACAATATATATATACAGATTGAGATCAAAGGTTTCATTTAGACTGCATTTTAGAGTCAGAATTTGCCTATGAATTTCACAAAGATGAAAAACACCTTAATTGCTGGCTATCTGGCTGTTTCATAATCAAAAGAAAACTATATATATATATATATGTATAAAGTGATAGTAATACCATATCAGAATTGCCAAAACACATTTTTGCGGTCCTTAAATTTAACCACTGGATATCAAGCTGACTGGTCTTCAAAGACTTATGAGATCTAGCACCCCTCCCTGACCCGCCCTCAATTTGGCAACTACAATCCAATTCAACTACGGTAAAAATATAGTTAAAAATAAATTCTACATCTACTGATATCTCTGGGCAGGATGAGTCAGTCGTTTCTACCTACATGGTTATTGAATGCCAATATATGGATTTTGCTCTAGGGTATCTGTTTTAAGCTCCTGTGTTTCTCCCTTTTCTGGTTTCTTCTTGTCACTGCGAGCAGAAATGAATCCCTGGTCATATGTTTTTGAGGCTCATGCTGCAAAGTTTCATCTCTCACTTTGGTCTAGATTACTATGTTGACTTCCCTGGACATCTAAATTTTGTTGTAACCATAAATGACAATATCAAGGATTTTTATGGCTTTTATGATAATTGCAAATAAGAGCCCACTTCTAGACTTGGGCTCTGAGTTGTCTCTAGGAAAACCTTTCCAGAATGGCATTTTGGAGTTGTGCACCTGAGTTATCGAAATGCTCCTTCCTGATATATGCTACCCAAACTTTAACCCCTGATGACAAGGGACAGGCACTTTTATTAGAGTGATGCCCCAAAATGATTGCCTAGGAGAAAGTGTGTCTCTGGAGAAGCTTGAGGAATTTCTACTCTGAGGCAATGGGCAGAAACTTGGTTGGATTCTGCCCAAAGACCATACTCAGAGGTGTTCAAGTGTATAATCAAAAAATAAAGGCCAGAGTTCCCTTTGCTGGTGAAGGAAAAAAAAATACCTCCCATCTTAGAGCAAATTTAGAAAGCTGAATGCTAAACCCTTTCCTACCCCCTCTGTCTCTGAAAGTTACAATAGGAGGGCAGTAGGACTCCATCATATTCCAAGCTGCTGAATTATCAGAGGGAAAAAACCATACACTTAACCCACAGGCAAATACTAGCCTTGGCTTACTATGCACAATTAGGGATATTACTTTGAAAAATGTGTTTTGTTTTTTTTTTTAAATAGAAATAGCAAAGTCATCCTCCAAGAAAACATTCAATCAAATCAAACTTTAAGGAGAAATTAGCAATTCACTATTTTCCCCAAGAAAAGCAAAATATGAACCTCACATTGACAGAAATAAAATATATTAGCTTATTCTCTTTCCTGTCTCACATATGAATGCATATGTCCATTAGTATAGAAAAAAGCACACTGACATGATTCAAAAATTGAATAAAAACAATACATCATGCCTGCCTATCAGTTATATATTTTTCTGTAATATCAACTGAGGCTCATAACATTCATCATGTTAATGTGGCTTTGTTGTTATCCTATGCTACATTACTTTTCATATGTTCTTTCATTAGGCCAATTGCAACATACACAATGAAAGCACCCTTAAAAAGTCAAACCCAACAAACCCACAAACTAACTCTACTTGTGCACATAATCCTTTAAGTATTGTTTGCTATGAAAATTACAAAGGTGAATTTCACTGCACATAAGGAAATGTAGTTCAATCAATCTCTTCAAAGCCTTACTTTGTCTGTCTCCTAAGAATATAATCAGGATTTCAGAAACAAGAAAAGCTGGAAAGGACCATTAATCCTTTAAAGAAATGAACAAATCCTTCTTTTTCAATACGCTATTAAATTCAGAAATAAACTTACAGGGAAATGTAGAGACGGCTGACATTGTCTGAGAAGATCAACCTGTTTGCTAGCTTTGTCTGTGCTCTATGTTAGTATATTTGAATGACTCCCAATCTAACCTACATCTAAGATATGTCTAATTTTGCTAACTTTTCTATTTTGTGGTTGTCTTTTGACTAGATAAACTATAAAAACTTTAGGTCTGCTATCAAAAGCTTGTGAAGTTGGGGGAAAAAAATCTCTCTCACTGGACCTTTTGCCATTACACAAAATAGGTATAAACCAGATGCTGTGTGGGGCTGATGATAAAGGTCATGTTGCTTGCTTCCTTTAATTTTGTTACAATAGTTACTTCTGGATTTTTTACTCTGTTCTGGATAATTAACTTTTATTTTAACCACCTAGGAAATAGCTTTTTAGAAACATTTCTTGGCCACAGTGCATGATAATGTTCAGCAGTCCCCAGTTTCTAAATGTCAAAATGGAAGACTCCCTATGCTCAAGCAGAGACTGGCCAAATTGGTTACAAGTCTCTGTCTTCACTCTCCCTATCCTGTTTGAACTACATGAGAACCTTCTATAATTCAGTGGGAATTATCTTCCCATGATGCCATTATCACCTTCAAAAGACAGGCATAGACCACCTTCAGTAAGCATGTTGGCATGGCATTGCAGATAATGTTTCATAAGCACAGTGCCATCTCAACAGCATGCCAATGTTAAAAATGAAGATGGGGAGTATCTGGATATGACCACTTCTCAGTGAAATGACTGGCAATGCTCCTGAGCCCTCTAAGAATAGCTTCTATATAATTCCCCTCAATTGAGCCTGCACACTAAGCAGATAAAGTGGAACACTCAGACACAGTCTTGCCAATATGTGTACAAATCACTTGCATTTTAACTGGAAAACCACAAGGACCTTAGTATATTCATTACTTAGCAGAAACAACCCAAATGGTATGAAATGGACCCCAGGATAGGCCAGCAACTAAGGTATTTTAGCATCGCTTTTGTCCTGGATTGATGTGTTTTCCAAGTCCTACATCAGGCTGTACAACTGGTTTGAGGAGGAATCTAGTCCTTGCTTCCCCTGGGAGGCCGTGTTTTAGTTCACATAATAAAGCCAATAGACGATGTTGAAGAAGGAAAAAACCACTGGGAAGAATATGCGGGACCACCGATCTATGGCATTCACATCAGTCAAGTCGGGGATGGTGATTTTCAGTTGGGAGGCGCGTCTCCTCAGGCGGCTTTTCTTCTGTGCCACGTGCCGTTCCAGGGCATTACGCCCAAAGCTGTGCCTGGGCAAGCCGGCTTTCCGGTACTGGATGCTGGTGGCATCGTAGGCCAGCATTGTGCTCCTGGGGTCTCCAAGTCCCATCACAGCCTCAGATGTGGCCATTTCATTCTTTATCTCAAGAGTGCTCAGTAAGATGTTCTCGTGTGGGTCCATCTGCAAGGGAGAAGAATCAGAGAAGATAACCAAAATGGGAAGTCTCTGTTGGTGCTAATTATGCAAGGCACTACGATAGGTGGGTTAGGTTGCATTTATCAGAGTGGCTAAGAGAACTGGCTGTGAGGTTACATTATCCGAGAGGGATTACGAACAGAAATGACTCATTCATTTGACAACCAGCATGGCCCTCAAATCAGTGTATCATTTAGAGCCATTTGAGATCACTAAGGATCATCAAGCTATGCTCTGAGATGAGAATATGGTTTGATCAAGGCTAGAGTCTCACAGTTTAACAATCTCATAAATATCTTCTAATGGATGTATTTTTTTTCCCTAATGGGTATAATTTTGATGCTCAAAAATCAGAGGCACTCTGACATTCACCATTCTAATGATCTTCTTTCAGAGAACCTCGCAATTACCAAGTTGTTTCATAGTGGCCATTCAAGAGATGAAGAAGGAAGAGGAGCATACTGGCTGGGTCTGTGGGTTTGGGAGCCAGGTGTCTGGGTGTAAATCCTGGTTCTGCCACTTACTAGCTAAATGACATTGGGCGAATTCCTAAATTGAACAGTGGCTCCATCACTATAAGCTACACAAGTTTCAGTTTCTCCATCTATTAAATGGTGTGACAGTGCAACCCTAGAGGATTTCTGTAATGACATCATGATATAATAGACTGTTGCTAGTACCATTTTCATTGTTTCTACTTAGGGGCATACAGAGAAATAGAAGCATGACACACTATAAGGAATTTACAGTTCTGATATGAATACACGCAAAATTAAGCTGTGCTAGGTATGAAATAGTATTAAGGGATTAATTACTGAATTGTGCTCACAATAATAGCCTAATTACAGATAAATTCATAATAAAACTAGAACTAAAAACAGTAAATAATATTTGTTAAGCACTGGCTATATATGCGAGAGACATTTTCATATAACTTCATTTGATTATGCTTCTTAACACTCACAGTTATAAGATATCACCTTAAATTTGCTGGGTCAACATAAAGAGGGTAAAAGAAGATTTTTGAACAATGGAAATTCGGCATGATGTGACATGCCAAAATGCAATAGCACTCAGAGCAACAAGGAACTTGAAAATTAACAGCTGGACAAACTGTGCCTGGTAGAGGGGTGAGTGGGGTGAGGGATTGACTTGAGAGAGGAGAGAAGGAGGCAGGATTCAAGAAGAAGAGAGTCAGTCCAAAGCTGGCTATACTAAGTGGAATTCTGGGCCCAGGGAGTAGAATTAAGCTGGCCTGTACATAGGGTGATCCTTTTCTCTCTTGGGTGATTTCTTCTTGGCAAAGCTAAAAGTAAAGAATGAATACTGATGTTGTGATACCTAAATATTAAATGACCATGTAATTTTTTTTGTTTTGTTTTGTTTTGTTAAGAAGGGAAGATTTGTGTGTCTTATTTTTAAGAGCTCTCAATTGCTACAGATAATAAAACCTAGATGCAACACATTATTATTAATAACAGAGTACATTTATTTTGGTGGAGAATCAGGATATGCCAATTGTCAGTAAAATTTCTGAAATATGAATAAAGGAAAAATGGTCAATAGTAGATACCGGTGATATATGGAAGCAAAGGATATAACCAAACACTTAATTGGAAGATAAAATGGTCTGAGCTTCATGAATTATGCAGAAGGCAAAAAGAAGGCTGCTAAGATTATATACTAACAATTAGCTTTCAAATGTGGTTTAATGACGCTGTATTATAAATTCAAATCTAAAATCTTTTGAGAAATAGAAGCTGTAAAATATGCTAGAACCTAGTAATTGACCAATTAACCTCTGCCCACTCATTAGACATTCTGTATGTTTGGTTTATGGTAGTATTTTGCTTAGTGGACATGTTAAATACATTCCTAAGATTAATTTCTAAATTTATAAGATTTGGAAATGAAACCCAATAAATGTTGAAACACTTCTGTCAAGGGAGGGCCAGGTAATGGCTTTATTGATGGACCCAGTGGCCTCAGGGAAGAAAGCAAATATTCAAAAGCATGTACCATGCACCAAGGCTTTGTGGAAACTGTCTCGCTGAATGCTCACAACCATCTTTTGAAAAGGAATTCTTTCCTAGGTTTTCAGTGAAGGTGTTTACTAAATTTCACAAACTCATACATTTACTAAATGGTAGAGGTGGCATTCAAACCTTGATCATTAGAGTGCACAGCTTGGGGGAGAGAAGTATGACTTCACAACACTCAAGGAAAGTGAAGCTGATGGACGTGGGGAACTTAGCACCCCTCATTATTTCAGACTGGGTGCTTATTTTCTGTTCTGCTCTGGGTTGTTAACTCTTATTTTAACTATGTAGAAAATAACTGATTAGCAAAATTTCTTTGGCCACCATGCATGACAATGTTCAGGAGTCCCTGTTCCCCGCACCCCCCCCTTCTAAGCACCAGGATATTTGTTTTTCTATTGAGTGATTGTATTGAGAACAGTTGTGAATATCTATCAGACTTGGCTGAGGTAAAAATACAAGTCAATAATAATAAGCATTATAAAAATAACAGGAGCATGGCAACCCTCTTGGGTCCCCTGCCTCTTCGGGAGCTTTGTACTATCACTTTACTATCACTCAATAAACTTTGCTGCCCACCTAAATAAATAAATAAATAAATAAATAAATAAATAAAGGAAACTTGTTCTAAGTTGGATAATTTGTCTGATTTTAGTGAGTTTCTGTTTTGTTATCGATGAAATTCAAGACTTGTTAGATTATTCTTAAAGCTTTATTACCTATTATTTATTTATTTATATTTTTTATAAAGATTTTTATTTATTTATTTGAGAGAGAGAGAGAGCACAAGCAGGGGGAGTGGCAGGCAGAGGGAGAGGGAGAAGCAGACTCCCCACTGAGCAGGGAGCCCGATGCGGGGCTCGATCCCAGGACCCTGGGTTCATGACCTGAGCCGAAGGCAGATGCTCAACTGACTGAGCCATCCAGGTGCCACTATTATCTATTTTTTAATCAAAAATTAAAAAAATTTATCTACTGAACACTAGTGTGTGTCTGGCACTGTGCCAAGTATCATAGACACAGTGGTGAGGAAAAGATGGCATTGTTGCTGGTCCCTGCTGCTGGTCCAGTAACAGTCTCCAGAAAGAATACTGGAGTTGGAGTCAAAAGATTGGAGGTCTGGCTGCTCTATTTGTTATTTTTGACCTTGGAAAAGTGATTCATTCATTCATTCATTCATTCATTCATTCATTCAGATTTTATTTATTTATTAAGAGAGGGAAAGAAAGAGAGAGTGGAGGAGGAGCAGAGGGAGAGGGAGAGGGACAAGCAGACTCCTGGCTAAGGGTGGACCCCAATGCAGGGCTTGATCCCAGGACCCTGAGATCATCACTTGAGCCTAAACCAAGTGTCAGATGCTTAACTGACTGAGCCACTCAGATGGCCCAGAAAAGTGATTTAATCCCTCTGAAGCTAGTTTGCTTCAACTGTAAGAATAGAGTTTTGAGAGATTAACTGAGACAGGTATGTGGGAAGGACTTGGGAAACAGAAGTGCTACACAAGCTGATTGTCATGACAGGCTACAAATGCAGCGGGATACACAGGTGCTCGTGGGCTGGGAAAACACAGTAAATAGCTTTGCCTGAAAAAAAGTATGTTGTTTTTGTAGTGTATGTGGAATAGATACAGGTGATGAGCTTTCCGTAGGTAAGCGTAATCATCTCAGCACTGCTGGAGACTTGCTCAGGCCGAAGTGGGGGAGGGGTGTGGGTGGGGGAGGTGGATTGAACATGTGCACCAGGTATAAAGAGGTATAAAGTATAACCACCTTCATTTCTAATTTATTTCCCAATTAACAGTGACCTGGAGGAAGCAGCTCAAGCAGGTTGTAGTTTATTAGCCTGCACCTCAGAGCTAAGCCATGAGACAGTGCTCTGATTACTCCACCTTGTCCTTTGAAAGACCAGTTTTCTCACCATTTTCTCATGTCCTATCTAAAGCCTTCCAGATAATGCCGACCTTTTTACTTGCCTCCTTGGAAATGAGCTGCATCCCTCCCCTGACACCACACCGTAACATCCGTTTCCCCAACTTGCTTTGGAATCACCAGTTCTGAGGATTTGTTTTTGTTTTTGTTTTTTGAGGTATGCCATCATGTCCTGATCAACCCCTGGAATTGTATTAGTTTTCTATTAGAAGGGGGGATACAGTGCAGTGTTTCCAAATTCTAATTCTGGACTCACAATCCAGCCTTTGATTCTGGAATGAGCCATTCACAAGCTTTGAGACCATGGGCAACTCATTCAACCTCTCTGAGTTCATTTTTCTTATAGGTAAAGTGAAGGAAAATGCCAACATCAGTCTCCTCGAGTTGTTTGAGAGGGTTAAATAAGACAGCACATGCAAACCCTTAGCCCAGCCTTGCACAAAGTAAGCACTCAAAAAATCATAACTGATCTTGTTTTTAAAAAGCAATAAATATTCATTAAATGAATACATTTGATTTTCCACTGCCATTTCTTTAAATGCCATGGACTGTAGGAGCAAACCAGAACTTTGAATTCATCAGATTACTTAATTTTGCTCTGATTAGTGGCTTCTTTTTTTTTTTTTTAAAGATTTTATTTATTTTTTAGAGAGCGAGCGAGAGAGAAACAGCATGAGAGGGGAGAGGGTCAGAGGGAGAAGCAGGCTCCCCGCTGAGCCAGGAGCCCGATGTGGGACTCGATCCCAGGACCCTGGGATCATGACCTGAGCCGAAGGCAGACGCTTAACCATCTGAGCCACCCAGGTGCCCTGATTAGTGGCTTCTGTAAAGTGCTGAGAACTGCTTAGTACAAAGTAAACACTAAATATGTTTTTGTTATAATACATGATACATTTATTAAATATAATAAATAAGTCTAGACTGAGTTGCTTCTGAGTGTTGAGGTGAGATGGGTAGTAGCTGCCTTTCATTTCATAGGTGGAGAGGGAACACAGTGTTCGTGGGTTCACAGATGCACCAGCATCCTCCTGACCACCAAGGGCAACAGCCCCAAGGTGAGCGTCAGAGAGGGAAATGGCCCCATTGCTGGTGTGACAGAGCAGGGAAAGGGCCCAGCTTGTTTCCTCATGGCCCTTCAACATTCCACCATAATGCTTGTCATCACGATCATCTGTTTAATATTTGTCTGCCCCACCAGACTACATTTCTTGGTAAAGGCAGAAACAAGGTCTGTCCTTTCACTGTTGTATCCCCAAGCACTTGACATGGTGCCTGGCACATAGTATGCTCAATAAACAATGCTGATTGGATGGAATTAATTTTGTGACCCTTAGTAACTCAATCCCTTTGTGAGTCATCAATAAGGTGGATTTTGGTGTGCCTGGGTAGCTCAGTTGGTTAAACGTCCGACTCTTGGTTTTGGCTCAGGTCATGGCCTCAGGGTCCTAATATCAAGCCCCACGTGGGGCTCTGTGGTGCTCAGCTCTGGGTCTGCTCTATTCTTTCCCCCTCCTTCCCCTCCCCCTCTGCTCTTCCCCCTGTTCCTGTGCATGCAGGCATGCTCTCTCTCTCACTGGCTCGCTCTAAAATAATAAATAATATCTTTTAAAAAAGGTGGATTTAATTTTGCAACATCAGTCTGAAGATTGGAATTGCTTGGGGCTACCTCTTGAATTCCTTTCCTGCTCTAGTGCTTCTCCCTCAATTTATATAGGTGTCTTGCTAGAGCATCATACTCAGGAGCCTGAAATCTGGAAGCAGATTTCCCACTGTGCCCTGGCCATTTCCAGGATGGATGCCTCATTCTTACCCCAGAGAAGGGAGCTTAGAGAGTAGCCACCGGAAGCCAGGACTAATCATTTTACATTTTGACCTCTTTCAGTTATCCCAGTGGCCCTGTGGGCCAGGTACTGATCTCATGCTCAGAAAATAAAGCACAGAGAAGTTAAGAAACCTACCACGTGTTTGCACAGCGAATTAGAGCAAGAATTAGAATCTGGTCTTTTTCACTGTGTCATGCTGAGGCACAGCAGCAGCCCCCAAACCCAAACCCATGTGCACTCTATAGCTCATAAAAGAGGACCCTCTCAGTGCATGGTAGGGGCAAGTCATCTGAAGGCTTGCACAATTTTCCTTAATGAGGAATGAATAAGAGTGTCTGTATTTAAATACGTCACAAAGATGACAGCCGATGTAAAATCTTGTCAACTGGAATGCTTTCACTTGAGTAGAGTAGACGTCTGTAGTTTAACTATTCACCAGCCCTCCCAGTGACAATTTCTGTCTGGGAAACACCACTCTCAGTATCTCTTTGGTTTGGTGGATGGTATAGTTTGTTTCAGTGCTTTCCAAACTTGAACATGCATCAGAATCCCTTGGAAAGCTCATTAAAACACAGAGGTCGCTGGGCCCCACTCCCAGAGTTCCTGAGTCAGTAATGTCTGGAATAAGGCTCAACAATCTGCATTTCTAACAAGCTCCCAGGTGATGCCAGGCTGTGGGGATGAAGTTCACAGTTGGAAAACTATCAGTTTATTGGAAGCAGCTGAAGGGCATGACTTTAAATAAAGAAGAGGCAGAGTCCTTGAGAAATGAAGAAAAAGCTGAAGTTCTGACTGCAGTCCACACCACCATGTTGAAAAGCAGCTTTCATAGAGAACATATGTGACCTCCATTTATTATTTTCTGTAGGTAAGCATTGTAGTAAAGGCTTTACACAGTTGTGATACTTCATCTTGGACAATAACCCTATGAGAAAGTTATTTCTAATATTCTTATTTTGAAAATGAAGAGGATGAGAATTTTGGATAATTAGTGATCTGCCCAGAGTTGCACAGTTGGTATGGAATGTACTGGCACTTCATCTATTTGTTCCAAGGTTCCTACTTCTAATGATCGAACAATACAATTGCATATCTTGAGACTTTCTTCAATTAGGAGTTCTGTCTTGAAATGCCATCTCTCTATTGGTGTGTATTTAGGTGCAGACATTCCAGAAAATGGAAGGAATAGCAATTGTCACCTGATTTAGCTAATCTTTGAAATTGGGTCTCCACACCAACCTTTCCAGGCTTGCGCAGGTAGATTTCCTAATTGCCTTTTTCTTCACATGAGCAGTGAGACACAGGAGAAAACACTAAACTGTCCTTTTTCTGATTAGGAGATTAACAAGACCTAGCTTCCCTTTAACCAGAAAGATCATGTAGCAATTTCTATTGCTCTGGAAAACATAACAAAATATTTATCAAATTTTCATTTCTTGGTATTTTTACTTACTCAAGCCATGAGAAATTTGTTGGTAGTACTTAAAACGAGAGAGAAGGAAGCAAAAGTAAATGAAGGGAAAGAGAAGGAAGAGAGACTAGTGAATAAACTGCCATTCTCCCCAGATAAATTGCCTTTGTAAGAGCCATGCTGAGGCCTTGCTTTAGTCCAAGTGTCTACACTATCTGCTTTCTCATCTTGAACTTTAACTCACAAGTGTCCCTTCCTGACAACAAGGGTTTTTGGAGAGGCCCTATTAAGCAGGCCAGTGTGAATAAAGTCTCCTGTTTCCCGTTCGGCAATCCATCTGAAAATTGTGCTTTACCTGGAGTTATTTTGCTTATCAATCAAGAAGGAAATGCTGAAATTCTGAGAAACAGACTGATTTATTTACTCCAGCATTCCAGAGCCTCCTATGAATGAATCTCTGTGAATAAGGCAGTTTGCACACTGATTGAATCAACCATTCTATTGGATAGAAGGATGGATCTCTCTGCTGACTTATTTCTCAGACTGACCAGTGTGCTGATGGTTCAAACAAGGGTAAATTCATGTTTAACATTTGGATTCAGAGGTTTTCTCTTCCTTCTTTCCATTTCTCAACCCAACATTTTTTTTTCCCATCAAGGAACAGAACATGCTTTGATTAACAGTTCCTTTTTGCTTAAAAGATATCACATTAAACAATGATGAGTGGACATTATTTTTATATAATTTGTTAATTCCAGGTCTAGTTTCAGTTTTCTTGCTCCCTTTTCTGACCTTTCCCAATGACAGGTGTGTCCTCTGGAAGAATGTCCTTGTCCTATAATCTTATACAGAAAAACAAATCACATCCCTCAGTGGCCAGGAGCATCGCATGCTTATCTTGGGATGTGAGATGGGGCTATTTTAAATCCCAGTTCACTACTCATATCATCAAGAGAAGAGTGAGAAATTGCAAAACTCCAAGAAATCCCAGCTCTGCAATTTCCAATTGCTGTGACTAGTTGGGTAGGAGATCTTGTTTTATCTTCCATAAAATGACGGTAACCTGAGTAACTTGAAATGCTAAGGCAATGAACTGTTAACCCCCTGAGAATATCCAAAACACACTTTCCAAAGGAAAAACACTCAGAAACCACCTAACATGCATTTGGTATTCTAAGAGGTGAAAGAAAGTTCACCCAACTAGAATATAAAATGGAGATTCTAAGAGAGCAAGAAAAGGCCAATATCTTTGTTGAATCCCTCCACCAAAGTAAATGGGGAAATAGTAACCAAATATGGAGTTTAGATCTGGAACATAAATATAGGAAAATACTGCTGAACTACCCAGGTAGTTGCAGGAGGGTGGTCATTTTTTTTTAATAACTGTAGGAAAAAAAAAAAAAGAACTGAGATTTCTACTCTTTTTTTTTATTCTGTTATGCTGTTGTGAAGTGTTTGAAATCTCACAACCACATTATGAGGATAAAGTTAGCCCTATCAGCATTTTGTAAACAACCCTTCCCATCAAAATCCAGAAGTTCATAGGTAGCTTAAAGTTTATTAACTGGTAAAGCAGTCATTTAAATTTATGTTTGCAGATTCAAATCTTGTATTTTCTCTACTATTTTCACATGAGGAGAAATACTTATGTAAAGGATATGGGTAAGTCTAGTTATTGCTGTTTAGTTGTTCAATTTTTATTTTTTCATAGGTAGATCACATGAGTGCACACCTCAAGGTTTGCTTAGTAAACTGATTCCCTGTTAAGGAAATCCTACTCTATAGTCATCACAATGTGGAAAGATTCTGCTTATATATTCCTAAAGCTGACCACTATAGTTGATACGAAGTAAGTATTCAAAATAAAACTTGCTAAATAGAGTTACTAGAGGGTTAGACTAAGTCTAGGATCACACATTCAAATCTGGCTAGGGAGATCATATAAAAGTGTGAAGCAGGTGTAATGGAGAATAGGAAGAAGTTGGCCTTGTAACGAACTAGACTAAAAAAACAGGCCTGCCTGAAGGACATTTAAATCCAAATTTTTAAACAAACATCACCATAGTGGTCAAAATCACATCCAAGGATTCAGCCCATGGGCTGCTACATCAGTCACTGTAGGTATAATTTATAAAAACGTAGCCTTTCAGTTCCATTTAGTCTATAATTACTAACTGCTTTATTGCCTTTTTAAAAAATTCATGGCACAACATAGGAATAATGCATAGGGAAAATGTGCCTAGCAAAAATCCTATAGTTCTGGAGCTTCCTTCAAAGGAAGATCTGTGATCCAGATCTAGTGCTAGTATTGTACTTGTTTTCCTAACCACGTAGGGCCTTGCTGTGAAAAATTCTGTAGTATCTCTCTGTTTCTGAACTTCCTAAGTAGCCTTCTTAATTTTTTGTGGCTTAATCTCTTCCAGGCTTTTACTTTCATGGAATCAAATTTATTTCTCTTGGAAAATGATTCCTTTCTATATATGTGTTAATTTATGTGGAATTCATTAAGAATGAAATGTAAATGACAGATCACGTATTTTTAAAAATAACATTTGGATTGAGATTGAAGGGTGAATGCTAAATTTTGGGGAAATGAGACTACATTCAAATTGCTACATTTAATAATAAAGTAAAATTAATAAAATATATGATGAATTGACTAATTTCTTTTAGAAGGCTGATAGAATTCTCTCTGGGTTCTTCTTCTTAATTTAATAAATAAAGCTACTAGTTTCAACTAAAGTTGAAAGTCAGGAGTCATTTTAATTGTATGGGAAAAATATAAAAGATTGGAATCATATTGAAATTCCCTGAAGCTGGAAGAAGTGAAAGAAACTGTATTCACAACCTATTAATTTTAATGGACATTTCTTCCATCCAAAGGAGGGACTTGCCTTGAATTACTATAGATCCTTAGGATGTGTGGAATGGAGCCAGGTTTAAAATGAGCTTACATAAGCCCAGAGTCTTATTTTGATAAATTTCAGAGGTAGATGTGAGAATTTGCCCACCCAATCCTGATAATGCAAAGAAGATTTAACACCTGAAACTCAGGTCCTAAGAGGCAAAGGTTTGTTCCAGTTCAATTTCCATCTGAATAATTGGCTCAAGTCCCAAGCTAGAGAGAAACAATTGATCTAATCTTTTTATTAGCTGGTTCATACAACTCAAAGCATTATGGGTGATGACTTGTTAAAGATTTTTATACACAACATGTAACTAGTAATTCACAATTTCCCAATCCATTTTTAACTAATACCATAGAGGGCATTTGTTTTGGTTTCTTTCTGCAAGGCAGCAAACATGCCAGTCAAGTGTTTCTAATGCACAAGGATAGGGAGCAGGAGAAAAATGGATAAACTTTAGCAAAAGAGGAGCTACATTTTCCCTCTGGGGCTCAAGGGTAATAACAGTGCATGTTCCTAAGAGGGAAAAGGGGTGGCTTTTCTAGCTTCCAAAGCCCAGAACAGTGAATTAAAAATGTGACAATTGATCAGGTCAAATTTCAAGACTCACTGGCAGGTGACATTTGACTTAAAGGTGTGATCCATAATTATCCCAGGTCATTGGGAGACCCATGGTTTTCTCTTGCTACTGGGTTTTGAAACCCAACTTGTCCCATAAGCTATGAGGAGGAGTTTGGGCATACAAAACCACTCATTGCTATTGCTTCACTTCTGTGTCAGAGGGAAATTAGCATCTGCTTCTATCTGTCATATAGAAGCAAAGTCGTTTTAGTTTCTGTCTCCTTAGTCAAGGCACCAAGGTTTTAATGCAGGTAAAAATCTGATAGTTCCCTCCCTTTGTAAGATACTGACTCAAAAAAGAGAATTAGCCTACTCTAACCAAACAAAAACAAGCCATCTAGACTATTACTAGCTCCACTCCTATGTATGTATCAGAGACACTTTCTCCCTCCACAGAACGTTACTCACTGCCTCCTATTGTTTTTCATTTAATTTGGCTAAGATGCCAGAAAGCTGATCTAATGCAGACCAAATAGGCAGGATTCCAGTGAACATGTAGCAAAAGGGTAACAGAAAGGAACAGCATATTCAGCTCCCCAGAGATGCCGGGAACACAGCCAGTGACCTTTGCTTCTATGGATTTAAAGTTTAGTTTGGTTCTTGAATGGCAGGGGGCATGAAAATGGTGCTGAAATGGGTCTCTTGAACAGAAGAAGTGGGCTGGATGGGGAGGGTACACGGATTCACACTGATTATGGAATCCTATGAGTGGGAGTTGAGACACATATTTAGCACTAAAGAGCACTGGATCTAGTACCTGTGCTTAAAAAAATACACCAGGGAAAAGTGACTCAGCAGTAATTAAAGAGTGGTGTAGTCCAAATAACTTGTCAGCATGTACCCACTGTATAGAACAAAAGCAAAATAACTGATGTTAAGGGCAGTATGATTACAGAACAAATGTGTTCATAACAAATACGAATGGCAAATATCTAATTACAACAAAAGTATTTATAAACTCTACATGGTTTTTTAATAGGACCATGGAATTTCTAACGTTTGTGTCATCAGATAATAGGGAGTAAGGGGATCCATATTCATCCTTCCTTACTCGTATGTATCTTGCATCTTTCACAGCTCAGTTCAAAAATGTTCCTTCCATTGAGGAGTTTTCCTTGATCATACACCACTCTGTCAGGTCCTCTGAAATATGCTTTCATAGCAGTGAAGACATTTCCCTCACTGCCTTTATTTTCGCTTATGTATTATTTCCATAGATGTCTGTTGAAAGTGTATCCTCCCTTTAAGATGTGGTCCCTGTGAGGGCAAGGAGCATGTTGCATGGGGACTCAAGAAGTATCAGTTGAATTCGCAGGTAATATTTGTAGTCAATATTTAGTGGGCCTGTATACTATATCCCAGGTAGTTATAAGCATTCTACACAGGTTATGGCATGTATTCCTCACCCCACTCCTTTATGGTAGGTACTCTTATTAACAACTCTCATTTTATAGATAAGCCTGCTGAGACTAAAAATTTAAGTCACTTGCAGAGAGTAACACAATGAGTAAATAAGGGATCTGAAATTTGAACCCAGACAGTCCTATTTCAGAGTCACCACACTAAAGATTGATGGTACACTAGGATTTATATGTTCCCTTGAGAGGGTAAAATTCCCTCTTGTTTTGAGGGGGAGACATTTAGGAATATGGATATGCACCGTGCAGTGGAAGGAACAGTGGTCAAATAAGAGATAATGGCCTGAGCTCAGAGAAGGCGGGGACGATAAATATGGCACTGAGCCTTTATAAAGAGAGAGTCAGGCCTATTAGGCAGGGGAAGAGAAAGAAAGGGGGAAGGTAGACAGGGGGGGAGCCCTTTGTCTACACAATATTATAATCAGTAAGTGCCAAGTTAGACAGCTTGAGGGATCTCATCTTTTCCCTCTGGACCTTTCCTGCTAACTTTGATTTTACTTCTTTTGAGAAAGAGCCACTTTGTGAAGTGAGAGGGACTCACGTTAGATTTTAAAATAAGCTAGTACAAATATCCAAACTCTCAACTTCTCAACTGTAAAATAGGTAAAACAATGTCAGCCTCATTAGGTGATTATAAGGATTAAATGAGAGAATTCATATCAAGTACCTGAAACAGTGCCCTATATGATAAACTCATGGAACGGAACTTTCATCAGAGAGGAGAAAGTTCTAAGTCAGGGACAGGTGAGGGAGGCAGAGACTCTGGAGAGCGCATACTAGAGATAATGTGGAAGACTTCATGAGACATTAGATAGAAATAGGGGAATTGAACTAGTGTCACATCATGGCCAGGAGAGGTTTGGGATGGTACACCAGTTTTTGAATTAAAACAGCTATGGAGGTGGTGACAGAAGACCACACAGAGCACTTGCTCAAGTACTCTTTAAGAAACGAATGAATGGGGCACCTGGGTGGCTCAGTTGGTTAAGCGACTGCCTTCAGCTCGGGTCATGATCCCAGGGTCCTGGGATTGAGTCCCACATCGGGCTCCTGCTCTGCGGGAAGCCTGCTTCTCCCTCTGCCACTCCCCCTGCTTGTGTTCCCTCTCTTGCTGTGTCTCTCTCTGTCAAATAAATAAATAAAATCTTAAAAAAAAAAAAAAAAAAAAAAGAAACGAATGAATGCAGCAAGACACCCATACTGCTCTTGGCTACAGCCCTTTGGCAGTGAGCTTCCTGTTGGTTTTGGGTTGTGTGAATCTTCCAGTTTCTGTCGTCCAGGAAAGCGTCTAACGTTGAGAAACCTCATTATTCACTAATACAAGAAACTGTGAATAATATTTCTTCCTAATGCTTAATTTTGTTTGGTTCTTCGTCTTTATAGTGGGCAGAGGCAAGAGGCGACTCAGAGCATTCCATTTTGTTTTTGCCAACAGGATCAGTAAAATTTGGGGAAGGGAGAGCT
Source organism: Mirounga leonina (assembly GCF_011800145.1). Classification (NCBI taxonomy): domain Eukaryota; kingdom Metazoa; phylum Chordata; class Mammalia; order Carnivora; family Phocidae; genus Mirounga; species Mirounga leonina. Next base: position 6,812,090 of record NW_023270231.1, read on the forward strand.
TGCACCCATCAGCAAAGCTAAGTTTTCAGATTTATTTCTGTCTTCTCTAACTTACGGGAAATGAGTTTCTTTCCGCAATTAAATGCATTTATAATGAGAGTTTCATTACGATGTAGAGATGATATGAAATTATATTCTGTAGATCATCTTTGTGCAGCACTATTTTAAATTTCAGAACATATATATAGTTAGTTAAGTCTTAAAGGCATGAATTTTGAAATCAGCTTTGTTTTCTAGCTTCTCTGCTGTGCCCTTGGTCAAGCTCCATAGCTTAGTTGAGCCTCAGGTTTCTCATCTTTAAAATGAGAAATTTTTTTTAAATTCTTTAAATTTAAATTCTTTAAATTTAAAATACAGAAATTATATCACCTCCTCTTCAAAATAAAAGCACATTATATGATGGTTTGTTTTAATCTGGAGACAAGATACTTAAGGAGCCTACCCTCATGTCCTGCATACAATTAGGTGTGTAACAAAAGGTAACATGGTTACAGTACTTACAACTTTAACATTTCTCAACTGGGGAAGAAAATGTAAATTTGCTGGTTTACATAGGTAGGTAAAACGAATTCTTTCTATTTCCCCATTAACCTCTGTAGTGGACTGTGGCTGAATCTATCCCACCCGTTGTAACAATGGGAGAGACTGATCCTCTGTTCTAGATGTGGGCTTGATTGCTATAAACCAGTCTTGGTGTTCCCCCTCCCCTTCCAGGGACTAGTTCAGGAATGGGAGGGCATAAGGCAACTGAACCAATGAAAAGAAAAGAAAGGTTTACTGGAGGATTTGGGGTTAAAAAAAAAGAAAAAGTCCCCATCTTTCCTTCTGGATGTGAATAAAGAAACATGGAGCCTTGTTGCTACTGGCAGCCCAGAACAAGATATCACTGACAAGATTTTGGCTGGCTTGCTTGATATCTCTCTCTTTCTCTCTCTCTTTCACTTCCCATGCCTCTATGCATGCTTGCACAGACCAGATACATTAAAGGCGGGTAGAAAATCGGGCGCCTGGGTGGTTCAGTCGGTTAAGCGGCTGCCTTTGGCTCAGGTCATGATCCCAGCATCCTGGGATCGAGTCCCGCATCGGGCTCCCCTCTCTGCGGGGAGCCTGCTTCTCCCTCTCCCTCTGCCTACTTGTGTTCTCTCTCTATCTCTCTGTCAAATAAATAAAATCTTTTAAAAAAAAAAAGGTGGGTAGAAAATCAAAAAGGTATCATTAATAAAGTTCAAAATAGTAATTTCAATAATTTCAGATAAAATTCAACATAGGACAATAGTAAGATCATGTATTATTCATATATATTTTTATATATGTAAGTATATATATGTTTTTATCTATATAAAATATAGATATATAGAAATATAGAGACAGTTTTCCAAAATCAATAATCCTGTAAGAATAATGTGATCCTACAGTAATTTTAATAAAAATGCCCTCCATTTATTTAAGTTACTTATGTTTTATCAAATGGCTTTCATGCCTTTTATTTCATTGCCTTCTACAACGTCAGAAGGCATCTGAAAGGCCAGGCAAGGACTTATCATCTCGCAGATTAACAAAATTGAGACACAGAGAAATTCTTTTCCCAAAGTTGCAGAACTTTTCAGAGGCTGAACTTGACTTTTGGCTTCTTGAATCCAAACTGTACTCTGTGGCTTGCTCTGCCAATGACAGAACTGAGGAAAGATATTTTAAAACAGCTTCACATGCAATCTGTGATTAAATTGTGCAACTCAGAGAGAGAAACCTAGGTTTAGGTTCCAGCTTTAGTTAGTCCCAGCTCTACCACTAACTAGCTTATATGACCCTGTGGAAATTACTGACATTTCTGGGTTTCTTTGTCTGCATATAAAAATGAGACATCATGGGGTGCCTGGGTGGCTCAGTCATTAAGCGCCTGCCTTCCGCTCAGGTCATGATCTCAGGGTCCTGGGATCAAGCCCTGCATTGGACTCCCTGTTCCGCAGGAAGCCTTCTTCTCCCTTTCCCACTCCCCCTGCTTGTGTCCCCTCTCTCATTGTGTCTCTCTCTGTCAAATAAATAAATAAAATCTTTTAAAAAAAATGAGACATCACAAGAAAAAAATTGTAAGTATGTACAGTGATGGATGTTAACTGAACTTATGACAATCATTTTGCAATATATACAAATAACAATCATTATGTTGCAAACCTGAAACTAATATAATGTTAGGTCAATTATACCTCAATTTTAAAAAAAAGGAGCTAAAAAGTGCAACTACAAGAAAAAAAAAGTGTTAATTAAAAACCACAAAAAATGATGTTGAGGTGAAGTTTCCTATCCTTACACCTGAGAGAGGCACAAACCAGGCAAATGGACCAGCTGGTCCCCGTGTCAACTACAGAACCTTCAGTCTAGTTCTTAAGGCAGCAGCCAATACTCCTTCAGGGTTGGGACTCATTTGCATTCCCTGGGCTAGCTCCTTGCTATTGAGTGTGGTCCGGAGCTCAACAGCTCTGGCATCACCGGAAAATTTGTTAGAAGTGCAGAATCTCAAGCCTCACCCTAGACCTACAGAATAAGAATCCACACTTGAGCAAGATATGTAGATAACTTTGATGCACATTAAAGATTGAGAAGCACTGGGTTACATCATCTCTTAGATTCCCTTAAAGTTCTCAAAGTCAATGACTGTAGGACTGAAAAAAAAAAAAGGAATTTTTTAAGGATCTTGGGTAGCTCTTCAAGGCTGCTAAGCCAGGTCTTCAACATCTATACGGTAAAGGGGTAGAGGAGTTCACTGGTAATTTTTTGTGCTCCCTTTTCATAATGCTGAATTAATCACAATCAAGGCACTGACTTGATTTGATAAACCCCAGGGGGACAGTGAACTGGAGAGGGAGCAATTAAATCCACTTCAACCAGGGATCCCTGTCCAGTGGTGGCCAACAATTCCTGTACATTTAGTCAATTACACAGTGAATTACTGCAGTGAGAATTTGCCAAATGCACCATCCACTCTCACAACCCAACCCTTGTTGGGAGACTGCTATTAATCTGACACATCCTTATCAAACATCTCTCTGTTCCATCTTAACACCAAAGAACCCTTGGCTCTGAGATCTGTTGCTGATGGTGGACAGTAAATGATTTAACTTTACAAAACGCAGGCTGTAGGTTGAGTTAGGAAATGAAGAAATTATGAATTTAAGGAGATAGGAAAGAGCTATGGTGAGTGCTGTGAATTGTGTAAGACTGATGAATCACAGACCTGAACCTCTGAAACAAGTAATACATTATATGTTAAAAAAGAAGAAGAAGAAGAAGAAGAAGATAGCAGGAAGGGAAAAATGAAGGGGGGGAAATTGGAGGGGGAGATGAACCATGAGAGACTATGGACTCTGAGAAACAAACTGAGGGTTTCAGAGGGGAGGGGGTGGGGGGATGGGCTAGTCCAGTGATGGGTATTAAGGAAGGCATATATTGCATGGAGCACTGGGTGTTATATGCAAACAATGAATCATGGAACACTACATCAAAAACTAATGATGTAATGTATGGTGATTAACATAACATAATAAAATAAAATAAAATAAAATAAAATAAAATAAAATTAAAAAAAAGAATATCAAATCTAAGCTGATGCTTTGCTAAAGAATATCAGCTAGACTCTGTGTCAAATAAATTCAATAAATCCAGGAATGGGCTGGGGTTCCGCATTTCCTAAAGTATTGGTGATTCTGATATTGTAGTCTGAGGATGACCCCCTATAAAATGCTACTATGGGACAGTGGATGGTAAAAATTCAAGTAAAGCACTTGTAAACTCTTGGTAAATGTTAGTTTTTTAGATATATTAGTAGTAGTTCAGAAGTGCTTTGTTCAATGTTACATACTGGGTAGGAGCAGGATGGAACAATTTCCAATGCACCAGAATGGTTTCCTGTTTACTAATATTTGTCAGAGTACTTTGTTGAAAAATGCAAGGGATTGAGGAAGGATGCAGATCAAATTATTATGTATTGTCAAGTCAGGGAGTGAAAGGCAGTGCGGCACAATGGGCAGGTTATGCCACAGAATTGGGGTCTTTGTTATTTAACTGCTTTGTGTCCGTGGACTAGTCAGTCTATTTCTCTGGGTATCGGTTTCTTCATTTATAAAATGAGAAGATCAATTCATATTCTTTTAAGGGTTAAAATACTGTTATTCTGTCATAGCTATGTATATCCTGGCAGGATAGAAGAGCTCCTTGCTCTTTTGTTTCCCCTGAAATGGAATGTGTCTTTTACTCTGTGAAGCTTTTCCAGAAGATGCATTTAAAATTAACACCTCAGTAGCAAGAAACTCAGTAGCATGTATCATGTATACTATGTACTATTCATTCTGATTATGTCACATAATTTAAAAGAATATTATAGGGGCAGTGGACTGTTCCATCAGACTGATGGAGACAGTGCTTCTGAATTTAGAAACAAATCTTGAGAAATGGGAAAAGTCAGAGTTCTGCCCTTGCAATCCTTTTCACAATAAACATCAATTTTGAGGTTGCAATCCTTTTCACGATAGACATCAATTTTGAGGTTAGTGCTTAAGAAATGCTTACTTTCCAAGTACTTCCTCATATTTCCTCCTGCAATCCTTAAAACTATCTTTTGAGGGTAGAACAGTCAGCCCTATTTTACAAATTAGGAAACTGAGGCTCAGAGAGCTTTCTCAGGCTGACATATCTAATAAGTGAGAATTATGGGGCTTAAACACAGGACGGTCTCAAATTCAGAATCGAGTAGGTTTGATGAAGCCGGGTATGTCTGTGCTCTTAACAGCTGTGGTACTCTCCAAGAGCAATAATTTGGTAAACTTGCTGAATGATCAACACATTTGTGATGTTCCTTCTAAATCTTGTCCCTTGTGAGAAAAGTTTAAGGCTGCCCTGCAGCTGGCTACAGTGAAGCGAGCAACGTGTATCTGAAAGACTCAAACAGGAATGCAGCCCATGTTGCTGGCATCAGGGGACCAACATTCCCAGCTGCTGAAGTAAACAACCCTGACATGAGTGAGGAAATGTAAAATGCTTCAGAAAGCAGTATTCACTGTTGAGGACTCTTACCACAGTGCACTCTCAGGGTGGCACCTGGGTTAGCAGGCTTGCGCTCCAGGATTCAGAGATGCTTACCCCGCTAGGGAGTCATAGCAGTATCTGGGACTCAGTGGAAGAAACTGGCTATGGGGTCTTTGAAGCTGGTTCAGCTTCCAGAAATTTTCTACAGCAGAAGTTAGTAGTAGTATTGAGAGGCAAAGAGACAGCTTATTTATTGCTGAGGGAGATTTCAAAATTATGTCAGGTTCCATTTTTGTTATGTCTCTCTTGGTGCTCTTTGCCAAAATTAAACAAGCATCAAGCAATTCTGTAAACCTTTTCTCAGCAGAGGCCATAAAAAACTCCCAATTTCTTTAGGATCACAAGACTTGCTGGAGGTTCTTTAATTGTTTTGTTTTGTTTTTAAATAATTTAATATTAATAGAAAGATGGTTAATAAAAATTTAATGCCAGTCCTTAATTCCCAGAGCTGCCCATGGAACACACAGTTTTCTATTTTTCAACAATTCATAATCTTTCCAGAGTTTTCTGAGTAATAATTGTATTCATTATACTACAACTGTTACTACATTTCCTAAAATCTGAGATTTTATTTTTATTTATTTATTTATTTATTTAAAGATTTTATTTATTTATTTGACAGAGAGAGACACAGCGAGAGAGGGAACACAAGCAGGGGGAGTGGGAGAGGGAGAAGCAGGCTTCCCGCCGAGCAGGGAGCCTGATGCGGGGCTCGATCCCAGGACCCTGGGATCACGACCTGAGCCAAAGGCAGACGCTTAACGACTGAGTCACCCATGCACCTCTAAAATCTGAGATTTTTAAAACTACAAAATACATTAATTTACTGGCAGGTTTTTATTAAGGAGAAAAGGAAAGAAATTATATGTTTACAGTATAGGTAAGTATCATACTAACTTCAGGAGCTCTTCAAAAGTGAAGCTTTGTCTTAAAATTGAAAACTATTGCATGTCTTTGCTTAAAGACTATGGTAATAATCCACAAGTTGTGCTTGACTTCCAGTACCGATTTAAGCGACATGGTATTGGTATATGTTAGCGGTACTGTATTTCGAATTCTAGAATGGAATGGAGCACCTGAAGAGGTAATGTATTACTAGTGCTTTGAAAAACCACAAAGTATTATATATATACTTTTTCTGTTGTTTGCTAAATTTTGTTTACTGGCAACACGGGCCCTCTGACAGAACAAATATGTTTTCAAAATTTAACTCTTTGGTTGTGGTTCTCATTCTACAAAAAAAAAAAACAGATTGAAGGGAAATGAGTCATAGTTGGTAAACATTGGCCTCCTTGTAGGACAGGAGATAACCAGTTTCTCTGATTAAGAAGGGACTCAACACATGATCCCACGGTCCTGGGATGGAGCCCCACACCGGGCTCCCTACTCTGCGGGAAGCCTGCTTCTCCCTTTCCCACTCACCCTGCTTGTGTTCCCTCTCTGGCTGTCTCTCTCTTTGTCAAATAAGTAAAATCTTAAAAAAAAAAAAAAAAAAAAAAGAAGTGACTCAACAGAGAAACTGACCAGGCAATGGACAAGAACATGGCAGTAAGATTCAAGAGGTTTTGGTCCTGAAAATGTGTTTCGTCAGTGAATGCCTAGGTGTCTGTTCCATTTACTCATTTATAAAATGGGTTATATTTACCCTCTATGTATCTGGTTATTTTTGAGATAATTGAAGGACATTGAAAAAGTATAAATACTATACCAGGACACAATATTATCATAATCTAATGGACCTGCCTACTTGGCTACTTACTACCTTCTTTATAGCTTACATTTAATTTACATTCTGATTTATCCAATGTAAGAATTATATCTTATTTAGATGAGTTAATTTTAGAATAGGACTTGGATTCCTAGTACTTTTAGTTGTTCCTAACCCAGGAAATTGTTTTATAATATTTCTCTCTATAGCCATTTTTCCACATTTTTCCAAAAGGAACATTATTAAATAAAATGGTTTTCTTTTTTAAGATTTTATTTATTTATTTGACGGAGAGAGAGACAGCAAGAGAGGAACACAGCAGGGGGAGTGGGAGAGGGAGAAGCAGGCTTCCCGCCGAGCAGGGAGCCCGATGAGGGGCTCGATCCCAGGACCCTGGGATCATGACCCGAGCTGAAGGCAGACGCTTAACGACTGGGCCACCCAGGCACCCAAAATAAAACGGTTTTTAACCACAGAGTATGATATAAACTCTGTGCAACTGTTTATAAATTTTAAATTAATAAGCAATTACTTGTAGTAGAAATAAGTGATAGGAGGTTTAATCAAAAGGAAGCTATGGAACTAACGAATTTCAGGCAAGAAAGCTCAGTAAACATTCTAGAACCACATGATTTTTAAGGTGGTTGAGGTCTTGGAGATCACATCATTATTTTGCAGGACAGGTTGACTTCTCGATATTATAAGTATGGCTTAAGTGTCAGAATTAAAACTTAAATCTCGAGTCATCTGAATTTCAGGTTGCTGCACCAAGTTAGAGGATTAATTTTTTCATGGGGAACTCTATCTGCAGGGATCCATGGGCAGTGTTGCTATGGGTATGTTCAAGTTAAAAAAAAAACAACAACAGTAGAGGTCTCTTTGTCTAACTGTATCACTGGTGACAACATCAACAAGAAGGTCAGACAGCATGGGCTTGACTGCTCCCAAGGCAGACCAGTTACTATTCAGCCCACACCATTCTCTCCCTCTTTCTCTCTTCTTCCCTCCCTCTCCTTACTCCCTGCTTCCGTCCTTCCTTCTTTTTCTTTCTGATAGCAATAATTATGAGAATATAAGCAATAATTACCAAAAATGTGCTATTTATATGTAATTGAGTTATTCTGGCTAGGTGATATATGAAGCATTGGGATAAGTAGGAATTGTATCTGTGTGTGGTTTGTGTCTGTATGGGTGTGGTAGGTATGGTGAGTAAGTGTGTGTGTCTCTGTGTAAGAAAGAGAGATTGTAATAAATGGGTCTAGGCTCATACTGGCAAATTGAGTGGGAGTATGTATATATATCACACTTACACCCTGTTTTAAATTTTAAAAGTAATATACGCTCATTATAACAGTTCAAACACTACAGAAAGATATAGAATGAAAAATGGAAGTCTTTTATCATCCCATCCCACTCTCCAAATGTAACCACTGGGAAAATGGATTTTTAACATGTAAAAATACAATAATGCTAGTGCTATTGGTTTTACCCCTGGAAAAATATAAAGTTGATCATTATCTTGTACTAACTATAATATATTATTTAAGATGGATTAAATGTAAAACACAAAATAATCAAAAAGTATGAAAAGGAAAAAAAAAACTTTCAGAAAAATTCATTAGACCATATGCCTAACTTAGAGTTTCAAGAGGAATTTTTATACATTCCAGAAAATGCAGAAATTACAAAAGTATAAATAATTAGACAATATAAAAATTGAAAACTTGTTATGGAATGAGTGAGAACTTGGGAAAAATATCTGCAATGCACATACTAATAAATGGTTAGTATATTTATTATATTTAGACCTCTTGAAACTGAAAAAAGAGAAATGGATAAGAGTAATCATAGACAAGGGGCTCCTGGGTGGCTCAGTCTGTTAAGCATCTGACTTGGGCTCAGGTCATGATCTCAGGGTCCTAGGATCAAGACTGGTGTTGGGCTCCCCACTCAGTGGGGAGTCTGCTTGTCCCTCTGCCCGCTCCCAATGCTCTCTCTCTCTCAAATAAATAAATAAAATCTTAAAAAAAAAAAAAGAGTAACCATAGGCAACTCACAGGGAAGCTGATTTCACCACATTAACTATATGAAAAGTTATTAAATTGCTTAAGAAATGTGGGAAATACAAGTTAACATAAGATTATACCCATAATAAATTGTGAAGAACAATCAATAATCAATACTGTTGAAGGGAAAATGAGAAAGAGAATCTGCTCATATAAAAGTATAAACAGATGAAACAGATGCGTGAAAAAAAATGACTATAGGGACACCTGGGGGGGCTCAGTCACTTAAGCATCTGCCTTCGCCTCAGGTCATGATCCTGGGGTTCTGGGAGGTCCTGGGATCCAGCCCTGAGCTCAGCTTCCAGCTCAGCAGGGAGTCTGCTTGTCCCTCTGCTCCTCCCCCCCTGCTGATGCTCTCTCTCTCTCTCAAATTAAAAAAAAAAAAAATCTTAAAAAAAATGATTATAAAACATTTTGATTGTTTTTCCCCTCAAAAAGTGGGATTTAAAAGTGGGATTATTAATTGAAAATAACCATATGCTTTAAAAAGCAATTAGTAATTAGAAAAAGACAAAAAATTATGTTCCTTGTGGAAAGAAAAGCTTTACCTGATGAGAATGATAAGAGAAAAAGAAAAATACAGAAATTAAACATTTTTACAAGCTCAAATATATTATTCTTTTCTGGATTCTAGATTTCCTGTCTTATTTTACCTAATCCATGTTTATTAAAATATTTATACATGATTTTCTGCTTTTTATGTATCTTTTCCTCTTTAAAAAATACCTAGCTCTTTTCCTCTTTAAAAAATACCTAGCTCTTTAATTTATCGAGAATTTAATCTGGAGGAAGGGGTGGGTTAGATGTATGGTATTACATTTAAATATCCCCAAATGGTCAGACCATCCAATTTCTCACCACTGTTTATTAAATAGCTCACATCTCCCAGTGATATTAAATGATACTTTTATTAATAATTTAATTTTCTAATGTTTCTAAGACAATTTCTGTGCTCTTCATTTAGATGGCACTGATTCAGTTCTATACTGCATTAATCACTCTGGTTTTATAATTCATTTAAACTTCTTGTAGAGCTATTCTTTTCTTATTTTTTTTCACTTTCCTGATTCTTCACATGTATTTTTTTCTTCCAAAAAAACTTTAGAATTACTCTATCAAAGTTCTAAAACAAACCACTAAAGATCAAAGCTTCAAAGGAAGCCATTGGTCATCCAATGGGATTTCACTAAACTCATAGAATAATTTAGAAAAAAACTGATTCTCTTAAAATGTTAACTTTTTTAAAAAAGTAAGTTTTTAAAGAAATTTTTCTTTCATCAAAAACATTACTAGTAATAAAAGGGCTCTTTCCTTTCCTTCCAATATTTTTATTATTGTTTATATACACTTTATATAGAAAAGCTGTGAAAACTTCCCTTTCTCCTTTCTCATAAGGTTTCTAAAAGTTTCTCCCTGAATTTTTTTCTTTCTTTTTTTTTTTTTTTTTGCTAAGAGTGAAATCCTTTTTCCTCCTTTTCTAACATTCCTTATTTTTTCTCATGTAGTTTCACTGGCTAATAATTTTTATAAAATTAAATAATAGTGTGATGGTAAGCATCCATTTCTTGTCCCTGCCTTTACTTTTCCACCCTAAGACAAAATGTAAGAGAGAGCTTTTGATTAGATGAAGAGAAGTAAAGAAACAGCAAGAAAAATACCCATCATTTCCCAATTTCCTAAGGGATTTTAAATTTACAACCAAAAATGAATACTGAATACCTTTGAATGTCTCTTGGCAATCTACTGGAAGGATGAAAAAATTTTCACCTTTTCAATGTATTAATATGGTAAATTATATTATAATTTTATTTTGAAATGACAGTATGTGCTTATGTTGCAGTTTGCTTTTAATATTTTTTGGGTTAAACTTGATATTTAGAGATTTTTTTTTCTCCACTGAAATATTCATTGATAAAGTGGATTCATAGCTTTTTTTCATATACTTTTGTTTTTCTCAGATATGGTTTTGGCACTGGAAGTATTTGCTTATAATATTTGACAAGATTTATTGCTGAGGCCTTCTGGCTGGAGTGGGGTTACATTGTTTTGTCAGTTTTCTTAGTTTTATCTTTGGTAATTGCTGTTTTTGTTTTCTCTTTCTGCTAGGTTAGTTTGCTAATTTATATTTTCTAAGAATATCATATATTTTATCCACATTTTCTAAGATCTTTGCATAATTTTCTTTTAATTTCACCTTTAAAAAAACAATTATGCCTTTAAAAAATTTCTACTTTGGCTCCTTCTTTGCTTCTTTAATAAGCTTTTCCTTGATCAATTATTTCCCTATTTTACCTATTTTTTTAAAAGAACTGATATATTTATTTTTTAAAATTTTATTTATTTATTTGTCAGAGAGAGAGAGCACAAGCAGGGGGAGTAGCAGACAGAGAGAGAAGCAGGCTCCCCGCTGAGCAAGGAGCCTGACATGGGACTTGATCCCAGGACCCTGGGATCATGACCTGAGCTGAAGGCGGATGCTCAACCCACTGAGTCACCCAGGTGTCCCTAAAAGAACTGATTTATTTGTACATTATTTTATTTTGATTTTCTATTTTGTTAACTTATAATTGATCTTGATGAATTACCTTCTGCTTCTTTAGATATATTGTTGATCTTTTTTTTAACTTTTTGAATTGTGCATTTAATTCACTTTTTAAAATTACTTGCTAGAAATGTGTTTGAAACTATAATTCTCCCACTATTACTTTAACCATATCCCTTGGAATTAATTATATAGTATTTTAAATTGCCGTTATTTTCTAGATGTTCTTCAAATTAATTTTTATTCTATCTTTGACACATGAGTTGTATAAAAATGAGGTTATACAACTAATAAACTTTATTAAATACATGACTCAGGTAATGTTTCTATCATTTTCTCTTTTTATTTCCTATCATTTTATTTGGATGCTGTTTCAATTTTAATTTTATGAATTACATATAAATTATTAATCAATGATAACACCTTTATTTTGGATTGCAATTTTTATAAAATATCTCTCAGTCGATATTTTTTTACCTCCAATTCATCCTTATAACCTAATAATAGTCATAATATTAATACTATTAAAAAGTAATACTATCCAATCCTCAGTTATCCTCAGACTTGCATTCGCCCCATTTGGTTCTGCCTATGACTTTACAAAGAATATTTCTCAATACCTTTACTTTAAAGGTGTCTCTAATAAATAGCATTTTGTTGGGTTTAGTTGCTTGATTTAATCTAAGAATATTAATCTTCTGATAAAGTTGATTAGGTGCTCTAGTTATAGCAGTTAAGACAAGTTTGGTTTTAATTCTATCACCTTAATTTATGCTCTAAATTTGCTTTTAAGTTGTCCTTATCTTTTCTTCTGACATCTAGCTTTAGATGCCTTATCTGCAACTTTCTTTATCTCCTTCTTATTATCTAAGGTTTGTATACGATGAATTGTCAGTTCATCATACTGATCCTGATCCTTAAACTTTCATGTTTCAGTGGATACGACAGATCTGGGAGATAAAATGCAGATTCCTCAGCTGTCCCACTAAAAATTGTGATTTACGAGATCTCAAGTGGAATCTACTTTTTAAGCAAGCACCCCAGATGATCCTAATGTAGGCAGTCTATGGTACATCCTTCAAGAAACACAGTCATAATAATCTGTTAATTTCAAACATATCCTTAATCTTCAACTTCTTGATTCATAAACTCTAAAGATAAAGAGTAAATGTTGAGTCTTTGCTGTGAACTAGGGAACAATACTTTCTCCCTCTTCAAAAATACATATCCTGATTTATTCTTTTTATATAGTATTTAGTTTTTTAAAATAATTGAATTATCTTTTATTCTGTAACTTTAATTTCTGGAGCTGTTTAGCTTTAGATTGACATGCTGTCTTTAGTTCTGAATGCTTAGCACACGGTTTTCCTAGTCTAAATTTCCTTACTTTGACTATCTTTAAATGGGGTGAGACTTTTTTATGAAACTTTTTTATTTTTTTAATTAATTAATTAATTAATTAATTAATATGAAGCTTTTTAAATAAGGTGTCATGGATGCTCTATTCACTAAATGTTGGATACTGAGGATAGTTTATTTTCTTTTGCCTTTATCTATCAATAATAATATTCTTAGGTTACATTTTCTCCCTTCAGAGCCCTGTGACGTTTTTCCATTATTTTACAAAATTTAATATTGTTATGGAGTAGTTTGAGTCCTAACTTTTTTTTTCCTTCCTTGTAGATCATTCACTATTTCTGACTGGAAGTTTAGTAATGTCAGGAGAATATAATAAGGTGGAAATGAGATTGTATAATTTTTACCTTGGAACCCAGTACATCCTTTTGGCTTACTGATTAATTTCATTGCAGGTATGTATAAATATATAATGTCTAGCATATTTGTTAAGAGTGTAGCTTGTAGTCATATTTTCTGTTCAACCATTTCTTAGCTGTCTAACCTTAAGCAAGTTAATTACACACTCTGGGTCTCAGTTCTTCATCTGTAAAATTATAATTACTACAACAAAGGATAATAATAAGAACTATGTCACGTTGTAATATATGTAAAGTGTCTAAAAACAGAAAAGGCATTCAATAAGTATTCATTATTATAATTATTGACATCAGATTTTTTCTATTCCATTTTATTCCATTCTATACTAACAACATGATTCTGCATATTTAATCTCCTGTACCTGTTTTACATATTTATTATGTCTTTTTCTAAGTGGTTTTTCTCTCTGCATCTCTCTTCTCTCCATTTGGCATGATGTTCTACAATCTGAACTCTTGTGTTACTGCATTGATTCTTTGTCACGCTTACTCTCTTTCTTACTATTTTAGATTCAGTTACTAGTTTCTACAGAGATTGCTTTGTCTTCATTTTTGCCTTCTTAATCACCTCCTAGCACCTTGTTTATCATCCCATCCTTGATCTTTTGTTTCATACTCTCTTCCAATTTTTGGTGAGAAAAAGCTTTTTTTAGGGAAATTTTAATTTTTCCTGAAGTATTTTTTTTCCAGTAAGAGTTATCTGTCTTTAGCATCCTGACTTCCTTTCTTTCTCTACCTAAGAGGATAGAGTCATTTATAGTTTTCTTACAGAGCTGCCATGCTGTTTCCTTGCTTAGATGTGTCTAATGGCTCCCCCATTTGTTCAAATATAGCTTGGGTGGGTTTGCCTGGATTCTGCCTGCATGAATACTGACCCTGCTTATGCATCTCTGTCTCTCTGTAGAGTTTCAGTTTGAGTTGAGTGTTGATTGTTTTTGTTTTGTTCTTTCTATTGCTGTTTTATTCTCTATGGCTTTTGAATAGAGAGGACATAGGTTCTGAATTCTTCTACCTTTACTTCCTAACACTTTTTCGATTGGACACCGGCATCAGTTTTCTGTCTCTCTGTCATTTTAAGGGCTGGGTGACATTGTGTGTGTGTGTGTGTGTGTGTGTGTGTGTGTGTGTGTACTGCCCGTTCTCATAAGGCGCTGGTAGGTATGTAAACTATAGCAGAACTTTACTAGGGAACAACTTGGCAATAATGTATCACCATTTTAAAGGCAGGTACTTTTTTTTACCCAGCAATTCCATTTTAAGCAGTATATCAGGAATCAATGGTGTACAAACATGTAGCAATGGAATGCTTAGTGTTGTTTATAATGGAAAACCACTTGGAAACAATGTAAATATCTAACGATAGGTTCTCGTTACATAAATTATGGTACATATATCAATAAAGTATCTTGTAGCTATTAGAAATGACGTATATTTATACTTGAAGTACAAAAAGGGAAGTGGAAAATAGCAGTATACACAATAGCAGGGCATAATTCTTTAAATAAGAGTATGTCATGTGAATAAAAGGCAATTTTAACAATGATTATGCCTGGGTGTGGAGCTACAGACAGTTTTCATGGTCTTTTATACATTAAAAAATCATGAATTAGTTTTATAATTAGAAATATAGTAACAAAACTAAGAAAAAAAGAAAAAAAATGAGAAAGATATACATTCTCTACTACCATCTCCAGAATAATAGCAACTATTTATTGAGTGCTCTTTGTCTGGTACTATATAAGGCCCTTAACATGATTATCTCATTTAATCCCCTCAGCAGCTCCATGAGGCAGAAATTAGTGTTTTAGTTTTCAGTTGAGTAACCTGAAGGGTGGAAATGTTAAACATCTAATGTCACATAGCTCATAAAAGACCATGTCTGAATGTAAACCCAGTTCAGTCTGATTCTAAAAGGCACCATTTTCCCAGTGGACCCTATTGCCTTGGAGGACTGTCACATACATCTTGATGTTTTTATAGGTTACATATTTAATAGATCATTATTCAAACTATTGAATACCAGTCCTTATTTCATACACTAAATTTGAACTTAAAAGAGAACTTGAAGGACAGAATAAAGACATACCCAACAAAAAAAAAGCATTAAAGCAGAAGACATTAAGATTCATATTTCAATGTAAATGATTGAACATTCTCTTTAAGATAATGTTTAAGGAAATAGGGAAAGAGTTCTTAACAAATTAGGATCTAAATCATGGCATTAGAGTATCATTAACTCTTTCAAACCATCAGTTGAAAAATTGAATGCACCAAAGAGGCAACTTGTCTTTGAAATAACCTCACAATCTGGGGATTTTCCTGAATTTTCATGTAACTTTACCCAGTCACTAGAACAATCATGCAGTATACTTTGGTTTTGGTTTTGAAAAATACAATATTCTTCGATTGTTTTCATCATAAACCCAAATTCCAACTGTCAAACATGTTTTCTTCTAAATGATTAGCATTCTATCCAGAATACTGCCCAACCAAATCAGTCTACTTCAATTTTAACAAGAGTAGCTAGAGTTAAAAACAAGAACAGCATCAACAACACAAATAAGATAGCCTAGGAGAACAGACACAGTAGGGGCTGGATGTTTAGGGAACTAGGACTAAATTAGTGATGGCAAAATGTCAAATATCTCTTCTCCTGGAATCTACCTAATACCATTTATCAGACTCTTGTTACTATGCATACCACAACAAGTAATAAAGTTGAAAGGCAGGTTAAAACACCATAACAGAGTAGTAATTTAATAGATAAACCATACCTTTCTCCCACCCAAAGGCAATAAAAATTTGGAATTGAGGAATCTTGGGTCAGAACAGTAAAATTAGAGAAAAACATGATACTCAGAGGGTACAATAACAGCTTGTTAAGCATCAAGTCCTCATAGGAAAGATTTACAAGCATTCACTATCATTCACTGTCTCACCAAGAAATAGAAATTTTTAAAAAATGTAGTTGGATAAGTAGTGGATGATAAGGTAGAATGGGGACAATTCTCCTCCTCCTGGAGCGGAGGGCAATATGAATGACAATTTGCCAATTAAGAATTGCAAACACATGAGGATTCAGAAACTAAACTGTAAGTATTAGCAAAAAAAAAAAAAAAAAAAAGGTTTTCTTTGGAATTAATTTAAGTCAAGAGCTATAACAAAGAACAATCTCAATTATTGCCTTTTACCTATCATTATAATAATGCCGAGTCCACCAAGGTAATAGTTATTTGTAAAATATATAACAATAAAGCAACAAGGACTTGATGCAAACATAACATTCCTAGACATAAATTAATAATCTACGACAGAAAATATAAGTCCTTAAATTTTGAGCCAACCAATAGAAGGATGTATAATTCTCTACCTATTCCACTAACCAAAAGAAACACAAGAAAACTAAGAAATGCCACAGTATATAATGACATTCTATTCTCTCAATACAAATGAAAAGGAATCTCAAAATATGATGCACTTGGTTTCTTTCTCTAGCACAAGAATAATGACTGAATAGAACACTGAAGCTTAGGCTCATCATAGCTATATTAAAAAAAAAAACAACAGGAAAATTCCATTTAGGTCTCATGAAAACATTTAAGTTATTTCCAAGTCTCTGTGGATATAAGTCCATAGGTTATCTGCAAAGACCCCATACATTATTTTACAGGGAACAGCTAAGCAAATTGGCTCCAACAAAAATACAAATAAATGGATTAAAAACTGGCTATCTAACCGTATACAGAGAGAAATCGTAATTGGTAGTCCGTCTAGTTGGGGAGAGGTTTCCAGTTGGGTCCCACAAGGATCGATATTGGGTCCCATTTTGTTTAATATCTTTATAAAAAATCTGGAAGACAAAGTAGAGAATGTGCTAATTAAGTCGACTGATGCCAGTAGAATAGGATTTGTGGTTAAAGTAAATTGATATAGATAAATGCTACTGGTCTTTAGAAAGACTGATGCTAACAGAGAGTGGATTTTGAATTAGCTGTATTTTCTTAATGTATCATTTAAAAAAATCTAATTCCAAGCACTAGAAATAAATAGATTTAAAAAGTTTTAGTAGCTTTGCATTACCAAAAATTAGGCACAATGGATAAAGGCAACACAGAGACTCGCAACACCTGTGAACACAGAATAAAGAATGCTCCCCAAATGGAGATCTTTTTGGCACAGCTCTATTTGGAAAACTGGTGGTTATGGGTCCCTCATTGCAATTAAGATATTGGAGGCTTTTCAGATATGTAGGAGTCAACGTGGTGAAATGGCAGGAGTAACTAAATTCTCAAATATACATATACTTAGTTATTGGCAACAAAATAAACAATGAGCAACATAAAGCTTAAAAGAAAGGAGAGTTGAAAACTTGAAGGCATAAGCAAGAAAAGGAAGTGAAATTAATCAAGAGCAAATTCTATAAGGAAACATACACACACACACACACACACAAATAGAAGAATGCAAGGGATAATAGGAAGGACTCTCCTAACACTAGGATAGAGATTTTATATATATATATATATATATAAATTATATATATTTTATATATATAATTATATATAAAATAATTATATATATATATTGTTTTGTTTTGTTTTTTAATTAACAACTCTAGAAGATACTTGGAAAAATATTCAGTAGACCTCTTTTCGGTTTGAGGTTTATTTAAAATTCTTAGTATTTTACGACTTAATTTGTCACATGAAGACAATGAAAGTGATACAGTTTGTTGGCCATGGACTCTAGTGTGTAAACAGATGTGATTTTTTTTTTTTTTCAGGTGAAGTCAACTGAATTGAATATATGGAGTAATGTGGAATCGTTTTAAATTTTATATTGTTTTTGTACTTGCTAGCATAGCAGAATGTATACCAGATATAGACTGGAAAATCCAGATCAAGTCTCAGAAATTTTATTAATTTTGTTATGCAACCTTGGGTATTTTACTCTCCTTAAGAGCCTTATTTTTTGCATCAATTAAATGGCAAGATAAGAATTGTTTTAAGAGCTGCATATACTCTTGTTAAATTAAAAATTTACAGGAAACCAATACAGAGATTAGAAAAATGTGGAAGTATGCCCTCGAAGAAACAGTTGGCTCCCACTTGGCTAGGCTTCCCATATTCATCCCTCCCTGACCTCAGGACAGAGCCCGGTTTAAAAATCACTTTAGATGATCTGACATGCTGCCTGCGTCTCTAGGAAACCATCAAGAGAAGCTGAAAAGGTCAATCCCTCTCCTAGTGACTGATTTTTCCAGAGCATCCAACAATCCTTAGCTGATTATATGTGCCCCAGCTTTAGAAAAAAAAAAAAAAGAAAAAAATTAGAATTACAGTTGAAAAGAAGGGACATTCTTGATAAGAAATAGAGTGGCATTATTCATGATGCCAACACAAAAGAAAGTGATGTGCAATCAGAGCCCTATGTAGATCTCTAATCCTTCATGCTGGGTTAAAAAAGAAACCATGGGAGTATGGAATGTGAGATGGTCACCTTTTGTTTTAATCAAATCAAGATGGCTCTAAGTTTTCTGGCCTAAGAAATGATAAAGTTTGTAGCTGGTTTGCTATAGATTTTATAGCTAATACCTGTTGAAAGATTATTTCCTTGCACTGACTTTAAAACTTCTAACATGAAACATTCCTCTGCAGATAGTACTCTCTTTTAGGAATGGGATTTCACCCTATATGCTATATATTTACACTGTAAAATACACAAACATTGGCAATATGTCTGGAGACTATAAATTTTACTTTAAAAAGTAATAATCCCTATCATTTATAATATTTTAATATTTTATTAGTATTTACCTTTTAGAGTATTTACCATATATTGAGGACTATGTTATCCTCTCTACACATCATCACAAATAATCTTCATAATAACTTATGAGAGAGGCATTAACCCCATTTTTACAGATGAAGAAACTGAAGGGTCAGAGAGGCTTGCTTGCTTGCTTGCTTATTTGTTTATTAGGTATTGTCACACAACTGTAAGTGGATGGTAAATGCTGGATCTGACTGACTACAAAATACTTGTTTAGAACTGTTGTGCTAATTATAGCTCCTGATGTCTTGATATTATACATCTTGATTGAAGAAAGTGGAGAAACCACTTGTATTTAAGAGATTTAAGAACAGGACAAGCATCTTATATTTTTCTGGGCCTCAGTTTCCTATGTTTGAAACTAGAGGATTGGATTACAGTAGGGTTTTTTAACCTCAGCATTATCGACATTTGGGGCTGGATAGTTATTTGTTATGAGGAGGCTGTTCAAAGCACAGAAGGATGTTTGGCAGCATCCTGGGCCTCTATTCACTAGATACTGGTAACAATTCCCTCCTCCCAGTTTTGACAATCCAAAATGTCTACAGACATTATCAAAAATCCTCTGGGGGAAAAAATCACCTGTTTTTGAGAACCACTGTTCTAGAAGAACTCTGATATCTTTTTTGTTCTCTCATATTCTATGCTCTGAATTGTAGGTCCAACTTCAGCCAAGAGGATGGGCTTTTCACCACTGTGGGGTATTCGCCCAGTGAACCATTCTCTATCTCATCTCAGTACATTGAATTTAAACTCTGAAGCTCTCCAGATTCAGTTTGCTATAAAACTGCCACTCTCTGGCTCTTAAATTTATCATTTAAATGCAAATTGCCATAAAAATAGGGTAGATGAAAGTTAAAAGAGATCAGATGTGATCTTATTAAGTCAGCATTTCATTAGGCAATTGATTTAGAATCATTTCAAACTGCAGTCTTTTGAGATAGTTTTATTTATTTATTTATTTATTTGTTTGTTTATTTATTAACTAACACTACAATATCAGAAAAATCATAGAATGGATTTAAAAAGCATTCTTTCGTTTGACAGCTTGAGAGAGCCATAATGCTAGGTTGGAATCTACTGACAGATTCTAATAAGTGAAAACTCAGGTACTGTAAAGAAATTGACAATTTTCTAGACCCGTGGTTCATTAGCTTTTAAAGGTCATACTTAAAATTTGCATCATTACAAATATCATCTCCCAGGGAAGGAGTGCCTTTTCTTAGAGAATAGCCCCCCCCCCCCAAATGAGACCTATGGATATGTGAAAACATTAGTGAGTTAGAAGCTCTCATTGTGTTTGCTCAAAATAAAATTCAACTGTAGAGATTATTTATGGTGTGCTATCCTTGGAAATCACTTGAAGATAGAAATATTAAAATGTCAATTAAATAATGATTGATATGGTTAATAATTCCAGATGGTTTAAAAGTATTACTGTTTTCCTAGTTTCATCACAGTGAACTATTTATTAAATTTAACACTATGCACTACTTTATAAACATTATTTATGGCAAATATTAAAATAAGACCTTATTTTTTGTCTATTTTGAAGGATTTAAATTTGGACTATGGGAAAATACATTTAT
Organism: Mirounga leonina; assembly: GCF_011800145.1. Lineage (NCBI taxonomy): Eukaryota > Metazoa > Chordata > Mammalia > Carnivora > Phocidae > Mirounga > Mirounga leonina. The sequence goes on from NW_023270231.1 coordinate 6,832,681, forward strand.
AAATATTCTGTTTAGTGCAGAAAGTTTGATAGAGGAAGCCACGTGAAGTCACATTTGGGTAGTATAAAGGGATGGATGCATTGGGAGTGCTGTCAAAAACCTCAAAATGGAGATTCTAAATCTTGACTGCAAATTAGAATGACATTTGAAGAGTTTTTAAAAATTATGATGTCCAGGCATTAAGAATTTCTGGGAAAGGAATCAGGCTTCAGTATTTGTTAATGCTCTCCCAGTCAGTCAATTGGGCACCCAAGGTTGAGAACCATTGCCTTAAAGACTAAACAGGGTTTAGAACTGCATGGAAACTGTTCTTTGACTATGCGTAACTTAAGCAAGATGGCAGTCTCTTATAGTCACGTGCTCCAGTGATCTTAAGTGGTACATGTGCAAGGCATTAAGTGATTATCTGTCACTGAAGGAAAAAATTATTCTTTTCCCCCCTCCACTTATCTTTCTATCCTCCTGATGACTTCAAAGGGAAAGACTTCATTTGTTGCTGGTGGCTCTTTAATACATCTCTGTACTTGTTTATCTCCCTTTTAAATCAGAGAATGGGCTCAGGCCCAGAGCCTTCATCTAGTATAGCCTAGAATTTAATAACATAGTTTCATATTTCTCACTTAAGATTATCTTCCAGCAAGTAATACAGATTTAAGTGATATAAAATTTCCTTTGTTAGTTATTTAAAGTAACTGTAAATAAATATAAAGTCAACAACAGTACACATTATATTCATATATGGAAAAAGTCACAAGGGTAGTTCTCAGATGAATATGGTTTGGGAAACCCTATTGTTAAGGTAAGGGGTATCCAAATGTTGTATCATAAGTTTTGGCCCTAATCGTCCCTCCATCACTAATTAACTTTATGATTTTGGAAAAACTACCCATTCTCTTCCCTGGGCCTTGGTTTCCTCATTTGTTAAACAAGGCCATTAACCTATATTGCTGGCATTCTTCTATGAGTTTAAGAAGCAAGGAGGGCTAGCCCTCTGAATTTACCTTGTTGACATCCAGGCGCATCTTCTCATTGTTGGCACTAGCAGCTTTCTCAGCTGCCTTCTTTTGGCGTTGGGGTCCCCTCCCAAAAAAGATGTAGTTGACCAAAGCATATTCCAGAAGGGCCATGAAAACAAAGACAAAGCACCCCATCAGGTACATGTCAATGGCCTTCACATAGGGAATTTTAGGGAGAGTCTCCCGCAGGTGGGTATTGATCGTGGTCATTGTAAGAACGGTTGTAATTCCTGAAAAAAAAAATGACAGATTTAGAATCATAATGTCCCTGTTTCCTTGCTGCTTTCATTATAGTTGGAAAGATTAATTGTACTCGTTCACTCATTCATATACACCACAAAATACTTACTGGGTACTGATTACATACCTGTGCTGTGATAGGCCCTGAAGACACATTTAAATAATGAATTTACAGTAAAATTAATCACTTGGAAACTTTTCCTTTATTTACATTTTTATATTTATAGTTATATATCTAGTGAGGGGCTAGAGATGTGAATTAAATGCTATGGCAGACATCTGTATAGGGTGAACGTTGAGGATATGGAGAAGACCCTAGTTGAGCCTCGTGATGCAGCAGGAGAGAAGTCAGGAAATAAAATCTGGAGCTGAGTCCTGAAGGATGAGTGGGAGATACCCAAGCAACCAAGGACTGGAGCTCAAGGTGTGGTAGAGAGAGCTTTTATAAAGGTGTGCTTTATGTGTGACAGGGCTCTTCAAAAGCATCTCAAGAAAGTGAATGGGGTATATTATAGAATATGACAGGAAGCACGGAGAGCAGAGTGAAGATTAAGTAAGGCTTCATAATGGAAAGCCATATATACAGAGCCTAATGGGGAGTCTGAACTTAAAACTGAAGGTGAGGTGGGGCCTTTGACCAGCTTTAAGCAGGGAAGCAAGGGACAAATTGTGTTTAGGACAATCAATCTGGTACTAGTGTGGAGGATAGAAGGAAAGCATACAAGACGGGAATAAAGAATACCAGCTAATAGTTTTTCAGAATCGTCTATGTGATACAGAGAAAATAAATTAAAATAATCACAATAGTACTGAAATCAGTGAATGTATTATACAGATGATATAGACAAATGACTATAAAAACATCGAAGCTGGAAATGATGGGTAACAAAGAGGCAGGTGTCTAGACCTCATGTTTCTGGATTGGGCAACTAGGCATGTAATGCACAGATAAATAATATAGAAGCATTATAAGATTATGGGAAATGGCATGCTGGGTCAAGTTATAATTGTTCATCCCCCTGAGTGGTCATCTCCAACAGTGAACAGTAGTTTCCCTCTACAATTGGAAGGATAGATAGAGATATGCTGGGTAAAAGCACTGGAAGTCCAGAGTCCTGAGTATGGCAAGGTCCAGTTTTGTAGCAAAATAGTGATGTAAAAATAGAGCCCAGAGATCAAGATCACACAGATGGGAAATGATATAATCAACATTTGAATGGGGGTCTCTCTGACTCAGAAAGCTGAGTTAAGTTTCATTTCTATGATTTTTTGGAAGTGTAAGTTTTCTGATTTAATTTTATTTCTCTAAAAAGATAATAATTTTTGTCTTGTTTTTCTACATGCTCATAAAACAGCTATAGAAAAAATAAAGTTGCATATCTGATTCTGAGCAGGGCCAGAAAAACTCTGTTCTTACTTTAGGTGTCTTAGAGTTTTTGTATCTTTTCTATAATATCAGTCATTCTGAAACATTTCCCAGTTTCATTTATCTTTTCATTATTTCAACTGCAGATTATCCTGTTCAACGTGTATATTATAAGACTGACAGTGCTGATTTTGCTTTTTACCTCAATCTCATTTTAAGATATTTCTGACCAAGTAATAAATTACTCACATCAAAAGACATTTTACAAATTTCTTTTAAAAAGTAAATAATTTATTTATTATTCCTGTAACAGACATTAAATTGACAGTAGATTTTCACTTTGGAATAAGAGGATATTTATAAATTCCATTCATTACTTTATTCAGCAAATATTTACTGAACACCATTCATTGTGTGAGATATCACAGGTATAATGGAAGCAAAATTAGATAAGGACATTTCTTCAATGTATCTTTCAGTACCATGAAGAAAAGGGACATCACAAACCAAATAAATATAAATTATAACTGCAATTGGTCTACAAAAGGAAGTTCTCTAGTATTTTAAGAGAATATATCACAGGGGACTGGACTCCCTTCCATTCTTGAACTGCCACAATCTAATCTTAACACAGTAGCTAGAGTTACTCCTTTCAATCTGAAATCAAATCATATCACGTCTTCACTCAGTGACTCTCTAATTTCACTCAGAATAAAAGCAAAACCTTTATCATGGCCCTGGAGCTGCTTCAGAATCTTGTAGTCCCCTCTCCCCAACATTATCTTGACCCCTGAACTCCCTCTTGCATTCACTTCACTGGCCACCTCGCTGACATCCTTGGCACTTTCCTATCTCAGGGCATTTTTATATAGGTTAGAATATTCCCATCCAGACATTTAAGTGAGTCTGTCTTCTTGAAGTCTTTGTTCCATCGATAATTTCTGAATGAAGTTATTGTAAACTGTACCTCCTGGCATATCCCACCCTTACCTTGCTTATTTCCCTCTATAGACTTACTGTATTACACAGTTCACATATTATAAGCAAAATATATTTATTGTCTTTTTACTGCTAGCATATCATCCAGAAGGGCACTGCTTTATCTCTAGTGTCTAGTATGTTTGGCACATAGTAGGTGTTCAACAAATATTTGTGGAATGAATAAATGAATGACTTCTCTAAGGAAGTGATGATTGAATTGAGGTATCACAGTGAAGAAGTTAACAGCCCAGCATTTTAAAGGGCTTAGTCAGAACTAAAAATAATAAAAATTGTGTAAAAGATCATAATTTACTATATCTGAAGTTAGTAACATAAAAATGTTCATGAAATATAATTTATTCTCTTCCTCTGGTGTTAGAAAAAAAATCAAGCATAAGATAAGCGATGCTATGGATGATTTCCAAGCAATCTTACTTTGTTGTCTTCTGCCCTCTACCCTGCTACTCCAAAATCTTAATAAGGCTTTAGAAATCTTTTTGCTTATCTGCTAGTTGCATAATACATTTCCTTGTCTTCTGCTCAGAAAAAAAAAAAAAAAGACAGAAGGGAGCTCTTTCCAGGTAAGAAAGCACCGATGCAAATTGAACAATTATCAAGTGATATTACATGAACTATGCTTCAATAAAAATATCAAATTGACGGGACTAATTTCATTACCAACTGCTATATGGTTAACTAATTTTGACATGAAAGAGTTTTAATTTGTATTTAATTGATTTAATGCTGAATCAGATAACCCAAAGTCTCACAGCCAAATTCCTGTAACGTGCATAGTCCAGTCTTGTCACGCATCATAAATACCAGGGTAAGGAAAGGATGTGAGTGGACGTGCATGCACATACACACACACACATGCATACACGCATGCACACACAGAGTCAAGCTCCATAAGCAGTTAGAAAATGGCCTACCTAATGCCACTCTTGCAGCTGATGCATCATAATTAATCCAGAAGGAGACCCAGGAGAGGATAGTGATCAGGATGGAAGGCATGTATGTTTGCAGAATAAAGTAACCAATGTTTCTCTTAAGCTTAAAGCTGAGGGACAACCTGGGATAGGAACCTAGAAAGGCAATTTTAGAACATCATCATTATCAATCAGTATTTATAGGATACTTTCCTTTTAAGGCCAGCAAGTAATTTGTATATCTTTCTTAAATTCAATTTTAGCTCCTGGTGAAGGGCACTTTCTCCTGCAAAAGTAGTCTGAGAACACCGGGCTTTTAATTAGCAAGAGTCACTCAGAGTTGAGTACACTCATACTCCTGAGTAGTTAAAAGAACTCCAGTTCTTCCTTGCTCAGCCTCAGGCACTCGATCAAAGATACTCATTCTCTACAACTATGAAGACAAGATAGTTTGGTACAGCCCCTTTGTTCCCCCTCAGCTGTTTCTCAACAAGACTATCCTGTAAGATTTTTGTTTGTTTGTTTTAGTTTTTGTATATAACAATAAGGCTGCACAGTCTGATCATATTTTAGAAATCTCTTCACAAGCCCTAGAATTTATTGTAAATCTGGGATCAATGGCAAGGCTTCAGGTACACAGCAACTCCCTAATGTTCTGTGAAGGTTTTCACATGTATGGATCACATTTTTTCCTGATTCCATTGAATCCATCAAAGTTCTAAGGGGATTTCTGACTCACTGAACGATGGAGAATCACTGGTTTCAAAGATATTTGTGGGAGACAAAACTAAAGGATCAGATTCCTGTAGCTAGGTCCTTTGATTTGATGATCTGGGGAATTACTCTTTAAACAAGATATGTAACCAAACATAGTCTTAGAACATGAAAAATCACATTGATAAATAGTGTGTTTTGGGGGTGATATTCTTACTAATATTGAAAGAAAGCCTGTCTAGCCATCTTGGGCTCTAGTAAGTATCATAATATTGAAATAAGAATATTTTAAGTATGAACTCATATCTATAGTCTCAGGGATTCAGAAGACCTCAAATTTAGGAAAAGTTTCTGTTGTTTGTTTTTTAAAGCTAGAGGCTTCGTATTCTTACAAAATCATACAACTCTTACTTGAAGTAGTTTGCAGGGAAAGAAGTGCCTAAGTCCTTAGCAGAAGGGCAATTAAAAATGTATAGTTACAGTACTAGCTATTTCTGTGCCTGGGGAATTCATTCCAATAAGAAAAACATAAAAAGAAATATTCCTGTGGGTTTATTGTTTGTTTTTTCCCTTAATGAGTATGTAGCAAAGTATTACTTTCCTGAGCTTTTTTGTTAAAATTTTGTGCTGATGAAACCAAATTTGACAACCTAAAACCTCAATGCTAGAAGAGTAACAATGGAGAAAGCATCAGGATAATCTCAACATCTGGAAGGGCTTTTAGCTCCAAAACAGGAGGTAAGGAAATTAAGAAATTAAGAAATTCTTAATCTTTGAGGAAAATGTGGAATTCTCCTACTGAATTGGCTCTCCCCAGTATTTTTCAAAGGATTATGAGGAGTTCTGTAGATGCATAAAGTTGGGGAAACAACTCTGACCCAGGTCTTCATTTCTCTTTCTGCATTCTATCTCTAACCATTAGTCCATTCTTGGTAGATGGGAGGCATAGAAGAACCCTCTCGGCTTTGTTGAGGGTCCCTCTGGGGAAATAACTGCATGGGTCCCAAATGAGCAATGAGCTTGATGGGGTTCTGAAGGTTTTCAGCAGATCTAAATCTTCTACTCATCATCCTTCCCTGGGACCCAGTCGTGACATCAATGGACCCTTTTGCAAAATATGTGGAAGCCCCTTTTCCCTTAACCCTCTTCCCTGATACAAACCTGTGGAAAAAACAACCTTCTTGGTGATAAGTTTGTAATCCACGATAGAGAACTGTGGAAGTTCAATCTTTGTCACTCCTGTTACTGCGTTATCATCCCCACGCCAGTAAAACTCAATGTCATCAGTGGTATATCCATCTGTAAAAGGAAACACACACACATACACACATATATACAGATACACAAAACAAGCAAAACAAAACAGGAAAAAATACTTGTTTAAAAGATGAACTATGTTAATGATAACAGCCACAGCTAAAGGCTACTCTGTGTAAAGGTATCCCGCTAAGCACCTGAAATATATCACCACATTTAGTTTTCCCAACAGTCTCATGAGGGGAGTATAATTAGGCCCACAGGAGGCTGCAAAGGTTTAGTGAAATCAACAGCTTGCAAGTAGGAAGTAGTATATAGTTCCAACTTGCACCTTGGTTCATCTGATTATGAATCTCATTTTCTCAAACATTATCACATTATTACATGACCCTGGATGGTACTCGAAGTGAAGACAAAAGCAGAGGAAAATGTCATTTAAGTTATCAGTGCAGTACTGAATGCTATCAAACCCCCCCATATAAAATTTTTGAATTACAATATATTTGGTTTCAAGTCAGAAGAGTAGTGATTATGAAGAAGTGAGTCATCATTTTTTTTAATATTATAGACATGATGTCCAAATTTGATTTTGCAGCAGATCTAAATTCCAAAATATATTCTCCCAAATAACTGCAATGACTAAGCACATATTAGATTATAAACAGAACAATACAGGGAAGCATGCAATGAAATCCAGTAAACATTAATATTTATAAATGGTACACCCGCCCCCAAAATCCCCCTTGCAAAGCATAAATTATATTTGTATATCATATTTATCCCTTCAAAGAACTTTTGCATCCAGAGAGTTGAATTTTTACAAGTCTAGGAGGTAGGCAGGACAGATATCGCTCCCCAATTTAAAGCAAAACAAACAAACAAACAAATAAGACTGCGTAAGTTCTTTGCCTTTTGACGTGTGACAAGTTAGTGTAATACAGGACTAGAATATCAATCCTTTCACTCTTAACTCTTATAATTTTCATTAAATCACATTTCTTCCAAAGAGAGCAAGTCAAATCTCAAAAAAAGTGGAAATGGATTATTTTTCAAAAAATTACAGTGCTCTTGATTTGAGAATCTACATCAACCATAGCACAGCTAGACATTGTCTTAACTTTTCTAGAAATCTGCACTCCTTTTTACTCATAAGAGCAACCATCTTTATCTGATGCAGAAATACAGATTTTTAGAAGAGTTATTGAACTTCTGGTTCCAAAACTATAGGCTTTAATGATTTTTTAAAAGGCTTGTTTACTTGCAAACATCATAAATTATAATCAAGATTGTGAAAATTTAATAGATTATACACCACCACAATTTTTATTAGCATGATCTCATTTGGAGCCTTTGTTTTATTAGAGAATATCTTTCTTCATATGAAACTTTGATTTAAAAGAAAATTATTCATAATTTTAAAGGGAAGTCCAGGCATAAAGTGAATGGCACAGTAAACAGATTCTTCTCATTCTCCATTAATCTACCCCATTAATATTCTCTCTCTAATCCTAAGAACTAAGGTATCTGTCCAAAAGGATAACTGCTGTTTTCTGTGATTGCAACTGTCTTAACATGGCTATGGGAATCTTCACCATCCAGGACTTCATCTCAAATATAATCCCATATCTCATTGTTTTTTTGCACACATTTCTCAGTTATGAAATTGTTTAGTCAATGACAATCCCACCTTTGATAAAACAGCTTAAAATAATAAAAGAAGGGCAATTTGCTCTTAGAATCAAGCTAGCTAGTTAGAAATGCATTGTAAAATTGGATTTATGGTGTATAAACATGAAAGAAAGTATTTATGAAACAAGAAGTCCATAGTTTTCTAGGGGAAAAAAGTGTTGAATGCTGCCATCTTCAAAAGAGAATGAGAGTAAGTCAACTCTAACATTTCCAATAGAGAACTAAGTCTAAATTAGTGAAGAATGTGTTTCTGGTCCTGCAGCTTCCTTACCTCAGTTTTTACCTTACTTGTCCATTGCTACAAACATTATCACAGAAGCTCTCTATAGGCAGAGGCATGGGAATATATAGCATTTCAATACAGCTGTGTAGGAGATGCCTAATAATTGTTTAATAGGTAAAAATATTATTATTGATTATAGACTTTTGTCAAAATGGCAGCTATTTGAAACAGTGCTTTCTAGGTAATACTTGGTAGAGGAGAGGCATTTGGGATATATTGTTGAATTAACACAATAATTATTTAATACATGTGTGGATTTGGGTGATGGTTGCTTATCCAGATGCTTGGCATTGTGGAGGTATTCATCATGTTTATATTTCTGTCTCTTGCTCCTAATACAGTACCTGGCACATAGTTGTATTAAATAAACATCTTCTGAGTGAATTAAAAAAAAGTCACCCAATGATAACATAGCCCTTAAGAAAAATCCAAAAATTCTTTATTATGTATTTATCTTTATGTAATAGTTCAGCAAGTTGCTTAACCTCTCTCTGTCCTCCATTTTTTAAATCCGTAAATTGTAACAACAAGAACAACAACAATAAAAGCTACTTCAGAGTTGTTTTGCAGGAAAAATGAGTTGTTACTTACAAAATGCTTAGAAAAGTACCTGGTAGATAATGCTCAAAAAGGTTAGCTAATATGTTCTTTTCAAATAAGAATTGTTTAAAATGAATTAAAAACTCATATTTAGTTGCATGTCACTTTGCTTCTATTCCATGAACACATGAATGTATTTACACAATGAGAACCTTTGGTGTTCAATGACACAAACCCTCCAAGGTATTTGGAAGTTGGAGGTGAAACATTTGAAATTTATTTTGATGTCTAAGATTTTGGAATCTGACATAATGGAGCAGCACATTGTAATACTTCTTGGTTACTGCTGATCTTAAAAATCCCAATCTTCTTGATTTCGTTTTGGGTTAACCAAGTGTAGAATGTTGCCAATGGAAAGCAAATGTATGCTCTTGCTTCACTGATTTTTGAAGATGAAAGACCAACAATCCATGACAGTGCCAGGGTGGTCAAGTTCACAAGCCAGCTCAATATACTGTGTAGGATAAACTGAAAGCAGACCTAGTTTTTCTTCTTCTTCCTCCTCCTCCTCCCCTTTTTCTCCCCCTCCTCTTCCTCCTCCTCCTCTTCTTCTTCATCTTCTTGGAAGAAATATTTAACAGTCTCTCAAAGTGATTAAAAAATAAAACATATGCAAATATATATGACCTGAATTGTTTTACAGTTTTCATAACACTGATGAGTAAAAAATAATTAGATATCTTTGAAAAGATATCAGAAGGAGGAGATGCACTGAAGCTTCTCATTAACGTCTTGCAAATTAAATTCATCTTTGATATTTTATTCATGGGATTCCAGAAACTGAGTCATTATATTGTATTGTTATCATTAAAAACATAAGCCACATAAATTCAGATGGCCTATGAATAAGCCAAAATATAAATTCACTGGAATTTACCTGAAGGATTTAAAACTGTATAAAATGTTAAAGTTTTTGATCAGGATGAATAAATATGTAAACTTAAAATCTTATATAAGATAAGAATGATAGATATGCTTTCTTTTAAATATTGATGAAAATATGTACTATATGAGATCTAAGAAGCAAAAATGCCATTTTAAAAACATTCACATAATAACTGAACATGTTCTTAACAATTGTGACATTTTCTTATTACATAACATGGCATTTTAAAAAGTTATTTTTCACTCTTTAGTGTCAGTCTACTTGTCTATTTTGTTATCTACTAAGTAAATATTTCATTTTAGAAGGATTTTACTGTGTAGGGGATATGAACCTATACCAAGATATTAAACAGTGGGGGCTGGTGAGAACATTTAGAAGAAATTAATTATCAATGCCATCATTCTTTTTTCCTAATGAGAAATTAATGTGACTTACTGTTCTCTTCTTATTTAATTAAACTTTGTTCCCCAATTGGACTGTTAAACATTCTAGGGTAATTATCTATTTTCTGTCTTTCATTGTAGCCAAATAGCAATAGTAACATTGTAGTTGCTTTATAGATTTTATTTATTTACTTGAGAGAAAGTGCGAGGAAGGGTGTGAACACGCACCCATGCACGGGGTGGGGGTGGGGAGGGGCACAGGGAGGGGCAAAGGGAGAGGGAATCTCAAGGAGCCATGGCTCTGAGCACAGAGTGGGAGGTGAGTCTAGATTTTAGGACCCTGAGATCATGACTCTGAGATCATGACCTGAGCCAAAATCAAGAGTAGGAGGCTTCACCAACTGAGCCTCCCAGGCACCCCTGTAGTGGCTTTAAACTGTTAATTCTCAATCATCATAACCAATTGGTGATGTTTGAGAATTAGGGGCTAGTATTATTGGGACAATCCACTCTAGTCATGGATGGTTTTGATTTTTTTTTTAATTTAATTTATTTATTTGACAGAGAGAGACACAGCGAGAGAGGGAACACAAGCAGGGGGAGTGGGAGAGGGAAAAGCAGGCTTCCCGTGGAGCAGGGAGCCCGATGAGGGGCTCCATCCCAGGACCCTGGGATCATGACCTGAGCCGAAGGCAGACGCTTAATGACTGAGCCACCCACGTGCCCCGGATGGTTTTGATTTTTTAAGAACTATCTTATTTCAAATTTTCTGCCCTTTTATGTATCTATCACAGCACTTAAAAAAAAAAAAGGTTTTATTCATCCATTTGAGATAGAGAGAGAGTGAGAGCAAGAGAAAGAGAGAGAGCACATGTGTGGGGGGGTGGCAGAGGGAGAGGGAGAAGCAGGCTCCCTGCTCAGCAGGGAGCTTGATGCACGGCTCCATCCCAGGACCCCAGGATCATGACCTGAGCCAAAGGCAGACACTCAACTGACTGAGCCACCCAGGCACCCCACTATCGTAGCACTTTAAAAGCTTTTTTGAATTGAACACCTCATTGTAAAAATTTTAGCATGTCACTCTCCTATTAGTATTTAAAATTTTATGTGGTTACTGTTATCAGTATATAAGTAACTCTAATTAAAACTTAATTTACATTCAGGGGAACACTAATCCTGTGATGTGCTTCATGCCAAAGGGCTCTACCGTAAAGGTATTTAGGAGTACCTGCATATTTTGGGCAGCCTCTTGAAATCACAAACATTTAGCGCAGTACAGTTTAGGATATCCCTCAATAAAGAATTTGCTTAATATTACTTACCCCTGGCATTTCCCACACCTATTTGACCAGACACATTGTTTTTTCAGGATATAAAAAATAGTCACACAGTGTAATGATTTCATAAAATGCTGGAGCTATTCACACAATTTAGGGTGCTTTATTACATTCCCCCCAAAACCAGGTAAGTACTTGAGAAGGCACATAGTCCCTTGGAACCATATCTTGCTCTTTAGTGGATTAAAAAATTTTTTTTTCCCTCCAAAAGTCTCCAGAAGAGAGGAAAAACATTTGCAATAACAACAGAGATCAAATTGCCTTTAAAGGCAGACAAATATTTCAGGGAAGTAGCACGACCAAATGTGCAACAAGAAAGCAAGCTTTTGTCTCATTGACTAACTCAGTGACCACAATTAGAAGTCCATCAGTCCACAGTCAGAAGGGACGCCCCTCCATACAGAGTCCTGTATGTTGTGCAAAGGTGCAAGATTGAATACCGTCAATACCAATTAGTTATGGGGATTTTTCAAAAGAGAGAGAAACTCACTTGTCAGCTACGACTCTTTAAATTCAGCAAAGAAAGTGTTCCAAAGACACTCTGAGTGATTGCTCTGACTCCTTACTTGCATCTTAGTCTTTACTCTCCTCTTTAGGTGGACTGCTAGACACAAATGTTCTGCTATCAAATCATTTCTCAGCCTTAAAGCTCAAAATAATTGGCCTAGGGTAGGTCAGACTTGATTACCAAGTGGCATGGCCTGGCATTCAACCCCTACATCAAAGATAACCTATTTTTTATGTTATTAGCATTTTCAAATTCAAATCTTTTGTAAAAGGATATGAAATTGATAATAATCAAGTAAAATGTCAGATTTTGTGCTCTAAAGATAATTTCTCTTTTTGGATTTCTTTGGAAAACTCAATATTTATTGTCTTTGTATGGAAGCAGAGTGCTCTGGTGGCTGTTCCTATAAGCTTGACTCCACGATGTGTTTCTTAAGCTTCCTTATATTTGTAGAGCTTAAGCAATTAAACTGATGCTCCAGGTAAGAGAAATCATTATAATAAATAATAATGATGATAATTATAATAATAAAAATAGCCACAACAACAATAGCAACTGACATTTCAGAGCCCTTACGTGACAGGCACTGCTTTAAACTCCCTATATGGTTCTGTCTAGAACCATATAAACAAATTGGGTTATGGTTACCAGGATTCTTCCCCTCTACTCAACCCTGTTTCTTCGATATGCATGAGCCCTAAGTCCTAAAGTAACAAAGAAGAGGCAAAGCCCTATTGGCTAAAAGGACAGGGCAGTACTTCTCAAATATAACATGCACAGAAATGATCTGGAAATCTTATTAAAATGCAATACAAATGTAGTAATCCGAAGGGGCACCTGCACTCCAATGTTTAGAGCAGCAACGTCCACAATAGCCAAACTATGGAAAGAGCCAAAATGTCCATTGACAGATGAATGGATAAAGAAGATGTGGTGTGTGTGTGTGTATGTGTATATAATAAATTCCATAATAATGGAATATTATGCAGCCATAAAAAATGAAATCTTGCCATTTGCAACAACGTGGATGGAACTAGGGAGTATTATGCTGATATGTGGAATTTGAGAAACAAGGCAGAGGATTGTAGGGGAAGGGAGGGAAAAATGAAACAAGACAAAACCAGAGAGGGAGGCAAACCATAAGAGACTCTTAATCTCAGGAAACAAACTGAGGGTTGCTGGAGAGGTGGGGGGTGGGAGGGATGGGGTGGCTGGGTGATAGTCATTGGGGGAGGGTATGTGCTATGGTGAGCGCTGTGAATTGTGTAAGACTGATGAATCACAGACCTGTACCCCTGAAACAAATAATACCTTATATGTTAATAAAAAAAAAAAACAAACCTTGGAGAAAACAGAAAAAAAAAATGCAAAGCAAACTAGGATTAAGTGGGTGGAGCCTGGGATTCTCTAGTTCTAATAAACTTCCAGGCGAGGCAGATGGTGTTTACCACATGGACTCACCTCCACAGGGCAAGTGATGAGGAGAATGCTGCAGAGTGGATGGCATTTACCTTGCCATGGGAGTCAGGCAAGGGATGTCCGCCATCTAGCCTGACCAAGAGATGAACAATGTTTCTCCTGAACCAAGGTTTTATAAGCTCCAAGATTAAAATATTTTCTCCCAGCTCTGTCTTTCTTGTAAGAGACGAGAGGAGATGTTTCTGATGCTGTCTCTCTCTAGCAGTCTGGTTCTCTTCAATAATCTATGGCCTACAATCACCAAGAGCATAGAACAGAGAGATGGAGCCAGGTCTGAACGGTTTCTGCACATCTGATTCACATCAGTTTTATCTGAACATTTGGGATGAAGGAGAGTCCACTCTGGCATCAGATCTCTGCATCCTTTGTTTATATTCTTCAATAGACTAGTCAGCAGCCTTCAGGCCCCCCTCTTCTAGTCTGTACTACACATGCTGCTCTTACAGTTCATTCACAAACAGGTTGATGTGACATTTCTATGCCTTAAAAGTCACATAACAAAATGGAAAACAAAATTGTGGAAAAATTTCTTTATGGCCTTCTCAATAGGTCCAGATTTAAAAGCAAATTCTTCACTCAGGCATTCAACACTCTATCACGGGGCTTCTATCTACCTCACAGCCTCATCTATTACACTTCTTCTTCTTCCAAAGCTCCCATCTTCCACCCATACTCTTTGGTAGTCCTTTGGGCTCCAGGCCGTGGTCCAAGAGATTTCAGCTAACTGGAACATTTTCCCCACTCATATCGAATCTCTGTACAATTTCAGGGCCCATCTCAACCTCCACCTCTCCCAAGATCCTTCTGTCTTTTCTTCCTCATGTTTTCACAACACTCTGCTTGAATTTCTACTCATTTAGTTGTCACAGCCAGTTTTGCAGCAGAAGGTTTGTGGATGTATTGGTCTCAGCCACTAGACTACCCTGGAGGGTGAAGAACCAAGTCTGATAATTCTCTGTGGCTGGTGTCCTCTTTTTTTTTTTTTTTTAAAGATTTATTTATTTGAGAGAGCGAGAATGAGAGAATGAGAGAGAGAGAGTACATGAGAGGGGGGAGGGTTAGAGGGAGAAGCAGGCTCCTCGCCAAGCAGGGACCCCGATGCGGGACTCGATCCAGGGACTCCAGGATCATGACCTGAGCCGAAGGCAGTCGCTCAACCAACTGAGCCACCCAGGCGCCCCTGGTGTCTTCTTAATAAAGGTCTTAACTAAGGAAGGCACTCACACAAGATTGCTGCACTGAACCTCAGGCTGTGGTTCACCAGATCCCACTCCTGAGAGAGACTGGAGTGATGAGCAGATGCTACTTGCTGAATTGCAAGGTGGTTGGATTGCAAACCTGGGCATCATTAGTGACTTGGGATGTGGAATTCCCATGCACCAGCTTTAGAGTCACCGAAAGAAAGGCACTGCTGTTGGTACCAGTCCATAAGAGGCAGCTGCTAAGTTGGAACAAAGGCCGTCGTGTCAAAAGAAACTTCCTGGTGTTGCTGACTTTCAATATACATTACCATTCTTAGGTGAACAACAGTTTCTTGGAGTGGCCATGGGCCCCTGGTAATGACTTTCTCTGGGCTGATAGATTCTGAAAACCAAACTGCAACAATAGCCTCCAGGGGCAGCCAATACCTACAGCACAAATGGAATAGTGCTCCCCGGTGACAAGGGGATTTAGTCCCATGGAAGAGTTTGTTAGCTCAAGAGCGATAATGGAAGATATTTAAATTAACAAGGCCAACTGAATGGCCTAGGAGATATGCACAGCTGTGTAATAAAATGCTATCAAGTGTTACACCAACCCATCTGCTTTCTCATAAGGGGTGACAGAGAAAGTGAAGGCCTAGCTTGCTGATGTTGAAAATGGTCTGAGCCTCTCTGTCTTAACCCATTCTCTCACACACCTTCACTGTGACAGGCCTCTGCTGGGGACTCACACGTTGAAGGATATCAGACAGGATGTTCTTGCAGAGGAATTTTTAGTCTGAATGACTGGCTGGTCTGTGAAACAGACTGTTAACATGTGTCTTGACTAATAAGAAAAAAATTTCATACTGCTTTTATTTTTTTTTAAGATTTTATTTATTTGTTTGAGAGAGAGCAAGAGCGAGCACTAGGCGGAGTAGGGGTTGGGGAGCTGGAGAGAGAGAAGCAAGCTCCCCACTGAGCAGCTGAGCAGGGAGCCCAATGAGGCAGGGCTCCATAGATCATGACCTGAGATGAAGGCAGAGCCTTAACTGACTGAGCCACCCAGGTGCCCCTTCATACTGCTTTTAAACTCCAGATGTGAGCCGCCTTCTTCTGTGCTTGCATAATATCCTGTAGTAGCACTAAATAAATTTAATTTAAATTATCTGGTAAGGAATCCATACACTATACTCAATGATGAGTTCTCATTTAAACAGTGAGCATACATTTTTCAAATTGGTATCCATGACTTGGAGTGGAAAGGTGGTAAATACCAGATTATTAGTACATTTGCCAAGATGGACTGGAATTGTGTTTGGTGACAGGCGTATACGAACAGCAGGAATGAGGCTTGGGGGCCCATGTTAAATATGGCATTGCTATTTTGTTTGGGGGAGTCAGAAAGAATTCAGTGAGGTGATTGGATGCAAGGGAGTTCGAAAGGCGCTACTAGCTAACCTTTTAAAATCATTTCCTGTGTGATGCCCATGTGCTTCCCAAGCATGATCTCCTTTAATCCTTTTGATGCAAAAACTGTTATCCCCAGTTTACAGATGAAGGAACTACAATTTAAAGAGGTTAAGTGACTTGCTCAAATGTCAGAAATGGGAATTGAACTAAATCCCCTTCAACACCAGGGTCCAGTTCCTCAGTAACTCTATTTACTACCTCACACTGCTATTCAAAGCCCTGTTTTCAAATTATTCTGTAATATCACCAAAATATGTCTGTAATCATCCCTCTCACTGTATCAATGCCTTTTTGCAGTGTGACTCTGCAGCTCCTCCCAAAAAGAGGTAGTGTATTTCCCTACACCCTGAATCTGAGTTGCCCTTGACCCTTGTTTTAATCAAAGAAGTAACACTGAGCCAGTTCTAAGCTGGGGCTAGTGAAGGTTTGGCAGCTCCCTCTCCTTCTCTTTTGGAATCCTGCTGCCACTCTGTGATAGGCCTTGCATAGCCTGGGGAGAAGGAGGGACACGTGGCCACTCACCCCATCACAGTTGTCAGCCAGCTCCAAGCCTGTCTACTTGAGAACCACACATGCATGTGTGAGCCTGGCTCAGAGCCTCCCAGCTCACCTGTAGCTTCCTAAGCAATAATAAATAGTTTCTGTTTGAATCCACTAGTTTTGGGGGAAGATTGTAAATTAGTAAAAGCTAATAGAGGACACTAGGTTCTGTAGAAACAAAAACATTTTTCTTCATAGAATGGTATATACACCTTCCATTTCCAGGGTAAAATTCACACTTGCAGCTGGGCATTGCTTCAGAGAATCTCCAACTGGATTTATAAATACTATGGGCTCAGCCATATGGCGTAACCCAAATCAGAAGAGCTACCTAGGTTCCTATCCCAGTGCTGCTACATACAGGCTGTAGAATTTTGGGCAAATCATAGAACTCAGTTTCTATGCCTAAATAATAAAGTTGTTCTAAATAACAATCCTCAAATTTTTGGTCTTAGAACCCCTTTATATTCAAAAAATTATTGAGAACTCCCAAAAACTTTTGTTTATGTGGATTATACCTACTGATACATACTATGTTAGAAATTAAAACAGATATTTAAAAGTATTTATTCATTAATTCATTTAAAATAATAATAATGGTCTTATTTACATGTTAATATAAATGAGATTTTTATAAGTAGTAGCTATATTTTACAAAACACACAAAAAGACTGGCATTGTTTTGTATTTTTGTAAATTTCTTTAATGGCTGGCTTAACAAAAGGCAGCTGGATTCTCATATTTGCTTCTGCATTCAGTGGTTGTGATAATTTGTTTCATGGAACCTTTGGAAAACATGACTGTACATTTTGAAATAATGAAAGTGAAAAAAGCTAATAAAGGCATAGAATTATTATGAAGGAAGCTTTAACCTTGAGGACACTCTGAAAGGATCTCAGCAACCCCTCAGTGGCCTTGTGGATCACACTTTGAGTCACTATTTTAGAGGATCTCTAATCTGAAATTTGGTTAAATTTAAGGAAAACTCCAAATAATTCATTTTAATTTAAATTATTAAGGACTACCAAAAACAAGTAATTTTGTTTCCTTTATAGTAGAACTATAAATAAGGGACCTTGAAAAATCATTTTTATTCCTTAGACTAAGTGTGTGTGTATGTATGAAATTCTTTTTTTTTTTTAAGATTTTATTTATTTATTTCTCAGAGAGAGAGAGAATGAGAGCATGAGCAGAAGGAGGGGCCGAGAGAGAGGGAAAAGCAGGCTCCCTGCTGAACAAGCAGCCTGATGCGGGACTCGATCCCAGGACCCTGGGATCATGACCTGAGCCGAAGGCAGACACTTAACCAACTGAGCCACCCAGGCGACCCTGAAATTCTTGAAATTAAATGTAAATCATTTGGTTCTTCAGTGCAGTGAAATACTTGTGTATTTTTTTTAAAAAGGAAGTTAATGCCTTTGTATACAATTGAAGCTATTGTCCATTCCTATCAGACTATCGGTCTGGTGGAAGTTGTACATATGTGAATGCAGTTCACTGCCAATTCTCTTTGTTTGGCTTCTGAATACCTATGCAAATTAATTCATATAAATAAGACCCTGAAAGTGACATCATTAGTGCAAGCCAAGCAGTTAACATTTGGAGCTTCTAACATGGAATAAGACATTTTCATCTTAAAAAATAATGTTATGATGAAAACAGCTAAAGTAATCCCTAAAGCCTTGAGCAATGTTGATGCAAATCTGCACTTTTTTAAACTATTGATTATATTCCTGGCTTGAGAATAAAATTATTCCTTAAATACATTTTTTTAAATGTTGACACCAGAGATGAAATATAGGACATGTGGAAGATGATTAAAACTAAATAATTATTAAGATATGACCCAAATTCAGCCAAGCTAAGTGCAGCATCCTTACGTCTCTATAGTTTTTGTTTTTGTTTTTGTTTTCAAGCTGAATAGAAAACTAGCTTCCTGTGGTGATTTTAATAAAATGTCCACAAATTCTTTGCTATTACTACCCACAAATGGTGAAGCTTAATTTCCGTCTTCTGGAGTGTGGGCTGGACTTAGTGATACAGAATACAGCAGAAGCGATGAGATGTCACTTCTGAGATTAGGTTATAAAAAGACTGAGGCTTCTTTTGAATGTACTCCCTCTGTCTCTCTTTCTCCTTCACTTCTTCAGGTTCCACTATATTGGGAGCTGCTCTGTGGAGAGACCCACATGGTAAGGAACTGAGGGAGGCTTCCAGCTGACTGAGAAACTGAGGCCCTCAGTCTAACAGGAACACTGTGAGGAACTCAGACCTGCCACAACTCTGTGAGTGAGCTTAAAAAAAAAAAAAAATGGGTCCTTGCCCAGCTGAACCTTCAGATGAGACCACAACGCTGACCAACAGCTTGGCCAAACCTCATGAAAACCCTGAGCCAGAATCACCTCACTAACTGACTTGTGATTTCTGACCCTCAGAAACTATGAGATAATAAATGTCTGCTCTTTTAAGCTATTAAGCTTTAGGATAGTTTGTTACGCAGCAATAAATAATATTGGGTAAATCATTTTAATGTCTATCTTCAGTAAATAATGGGCACAATTTGTAATATGTGATAGAGTAATATTTCTTCTCTTGGAGGTTCTGAACCAAGTAGCAAAGGAACGAAGCTGATGTATTTGCTGTCTCATCCTACCAGTACCTGGGTTAAAACATTTGGCAGTCAAATAAAGGCTAAGATTCTCAAATGCTTCAGGGGTCAAATAAAATGGGTAATGTTCAAGTCCTGAGGACAGTGCTGAACTGCAGAGTGTGCTCCTGTACCTGAAATAATTCAAATTCAAGTACTAATGCCAGAAACAGTGACATTGTGCTGGCAAATGAACAAACAAACAAAAAAGTATATTCTGAATAAATCTGTCATCTGAATCTATGAGTTCCCATCCTAAAAAATCACAGAAGCACATTTCCATGCTTGTAGAGTGACCTGATGGTCCACCTCTGCTATTAGTTTTCTTTCTAAATTGGGTAAAACTAATTTGTTTGGAAATTTGGAAGCCCCTTTCTTCCACCATTGCTTATTAACAGACTCAGGAGCTGTGTGCCTCTCCTAACATAATGGTAATTAGGTCAGTGATTTCAAAGCAATAAACACCAAAAGCAAACATAATTTTCAAGATGGTGAGGTGTTTAGGTGATTTGTGCAAGCTGTTTCCAGACTCCAGGATTGCAGCTCGAGCATTTGCACTTTGAATATTTGCAACCCAGCTTGTTTAAGGCAAGCTGCTTGAATGTCTAAACATAGATAAGGTAATACCTTTGATTTGGCAGCAGGTAAGTTCAGTGTACATGGTACCTTGTACTGATCCTACCAATCCAAATCAACTTTTTTATTAGTACTTTTTCTATATAGAACTTGGATATTTTTTAGCATGTGACATTAAAGCAAACTATCCACAAAGATTTCATAAAGCAAAACAAAAAGAAACCAAACTACTAAAATTTATTTCCTTAGTTCCTAAGGATTGTGAAATTGCAGATAATAGGGCAATTTTCTATCTGGAGGAAAAACTCAATTGATTTTCAAATCCAAGGGGCAGTTTTCTCCAAACCACATTATCTTTATAGGACTATGGTTTTACAGTACAAATTGGTTTCAATGATGAGGGGGAAAATGAAGGACAAATATCACCAACATAGCAAATTGGCATTTACTATAACAGCTCTAGGACTTAAAAGAGTGATTCACCAAAGCAGTATCCTCAAATTTTAGTAAACCAATGAATCACCTCCAGGACCTGTTAAGCATGCCTGTTCCTGGGCCATACCTACAGAGTGTAATTGCGTAGGCTAACTGTGTAGGTACATTGATAAATGTACCAGCAGATTCTGATGCATGGCCTGCATGTCCATGCTTGGAGAGACACTGCTCTATAGAGTTTGAAAAGTTCCTTAAAAACTCAGGAATGCCTAAGACATACATGTGTTTATATTTTCTTAGATGTAGGATATCCTGGAAGCTAGGGACTCTATAATCTTGGAGTCTGTGTATGAGGTAATGAACCTCTCCTCTGGCTTACAGCATATATATCTGCAAATCTATTATTTCCATATGTCCAAAATAAAACGCTAGCTGTGGGCTCTACCTTCAAAATATATTCATTTAATTCTGTCTCCCAGTACTGGTGTCATAGACTATGACCACATCATCTCAGCCTGCAAAATTACTATCACTGCCTAACTGGTTTCCCAGTTTCCACTTGTATTCCTCTACAATATATAGTAGGGGCAGTAAGCTTTATTTATTTATTTTTTTAAAGATTTTATTCATTTATTTGACAGAGAGAGAGAGCACAAGTAGACAGAGTGGCAGGCAGAAGAAGGCTCTCCGCTGAGCAGGGAGCCCAATGCGGGGCTCCATCCCAGGACCCTGGGATCATGACCTGCGCCGAAGGCAGACACTTAACTGACTGAGCCACCTAGATGCCCCAGCAGTAAGCTTTAAAAGAATAACCTGACCATGTCACTCTGTTCAAAAGCTTCTAGGTACTTCTCATTTTACCTTATAAATAATAATAATGAAAAAAAAAAAAAAAACCCCTTACGTGATCTGACTCTGATCTTGCCTACCTCTTTGAAGTCAACTTCTACTATGTTTCCCTTAGTCTTTTAGCCAAACTATACTGGCCTGCTTGGCTCTTTAAACAGAGGAAGCTTCTTCCCGGTCTTGAGACCTTAGCACTTGCCTTGCCCTCCCTTCATATAGATCTTCACGTGAATGTCTTATTCCTCATTCAGATTTCAGCTTCAATGACCTCCAAATGAAGCTTGGCGTCTCTATCTTATTCTGAGTTGTCACCCTGATTCCCTCAAATAGTTGTTCTCTATATTTTTACCTTGTTTAATTTTCTTATACTTGATCATTCAGGAATGAGTTTCTCTATTCATTCCCTTGTCTGTCTCTCTGTACTATGATGTACATTCCTATAGGGCAGAAATGTGTCTATTTTGTTCACTGTGGTATGTAAAATGTCTAAGATATTGCTTGGTACATGGTAGGTGCTAAATAAATGTTTTTGAACGAATAAGTAAACCCTGTTGATTAACATCTATGTAACAGATAACATTGGTCTCATCATCTGCATATATTCAAAATAAACCAAAAAGTTCTTCAGTAGGTATATAGTTTAAAATCTAACAGATTAAGAACAGACTTTTAAAAAGAAGTATTGGACTCAAATCACAACAAACCTATATAAATACACAGATTGGAAGATATCTACATGGAAGCTTTGCCATTTTTTAATATGTACAAGAGCATTTGAAACCTTATTTAGTATTCATACTACAAAGGAATAAGTCTTCTTGGTTCATGCTTTATGGATGGTGATACTTTATAAAGTGTCTTACTGATATCATAAAAATGTATTACTCAAAAATAGACTTGTTATTAATTTGTTGACATACCCCTTTAGTTCCTATTCCTTATTCTGTTGTCAACACAGTTTCTCTGAAATACAAGGCACACTGGTGGATATATGGTTTTAACAAATACAAGGGACAAGAATGAAGTAAGTAAAATTTAAAACCAGAGTTTAAAACCAAACACATACAAAAAAATAGGATCAGGTGTAGACAAAGGAAGATTGATGCTTTGCTACACTTTTTCACATTTGCAAGCCTACCTAAATTTAAGCAAATAGATGGCTGAATAGACCAAATGGACATCATATTTTAAGATTTTTCTAATAAGGAAACTCCAGAAAATTTTATGACTTTTTAAGTTGTAATGTGGTCTAGGAGAGCTTGTATAATCTGAATCTGGCTCATATCTATCTTCATAACTTATGCTAGAGATATGACATATTAAAGAGAATAACTATAGTACATAAATTTAGGATTCTCTGCCCACCAAAAGCCAAACATCAGTTGAAACTTCTCTCCACAGCCCCTGCTGAACCAGGACTATACCCTCATTGCAGCCATGGCTGGTTATACATGACGGATGTCTACTTTAGGCTGGATTAAGCATATTCCTTTGCTAAGAATATGGAATCCAAATATTGAGAGACTGAATCAGTATATTTACCAGTGAAATAGGAAAAGGTAATGATTTAGAAAAGGAGGGGAGAATAGGAACAAAGAAGCCATAATTGGCTATAAGAAAGTAGAGGAAGTCAATATGCAGAGAATGAACAATGAAGCACAGACACCATGGGAAAAGGTATATGGGGCTCCTGAGACGATCAGAGAGAGGCAGAGAGACACAGGGACAGAGAGGTGTTCTAGCTCTCAAAACTTAAAAGATATCCTTGGAATTCTGGATATTCCCAAACAATCTTGAACATCCTTTTATGAGATGTCTCTGAGACTGCTTGTTTTTTTCTTATTCAATACATATTTATTGAATGCCAGCTATGTGTAAGCATGGTTCTCAGCACTTATGGCACATTGGTGGAAAAAAAAATTAAAAAACCTAGCTGCCCTTACTGAGAATGTATTCAAGCAGGGGGAGATGGACAATAGTGGGCATAACAAATTATAGTGTATTAGAAAGTAATATGATTTATGTTGACTATGGACAAATAAAAAAGTAGAGCAAGGTGAGTAGTATGTAGAGCCTTGGAAGGGCACTTAGGTTGCAATTTTAAAAAGGGTGTTCAGTGCAGGCTTCCTTAGAAAGCTGAATATAAGCAAAGACTAAGTCTATTGCAGGAAGAGCATTTCAGGTAGAGAAAACAGAAGGCTCAAAGGCCCAAAGCTGGGATGATACATGATGTCCTGGAAGGACAGTAAGAAATCCAGTGCAGCTGGAACAGAATGAGCAAGGTGAATGAACAGGAGATGAAGTCAGAGAGGCACTGGGGAAGGGGGTCTTATAATATAGAATCATGTAAACTATTATTTGGAATTTGGTTTCAAACTCTGAGTGAGGGCTTTGAGCAAAGATGACAAGATCTGGCATATGTATTAAGAGGATTACCCTAGCTTCTATGTAGAGAATGATCAATATGGAGTTAGATAAAGTTGGAAGAAGGGAAACCAGTCAGAAGACTCTTGTAGTAATCCAAGTAAGAGATAACAGTATCTTACGGCATGGTAGAAGCAAAAGAAGTGGTGAGAAGTGCTGGAGTTTTAGAAATATTTTGAAGTTCCAGCTAATAGGATTTTATATAAGATGTGAAAAAAAGAGAGTGGACAGTTATAACCCCAAGGTTTCTGCCTTGAGCAAATGGAAAGACAGAGTTGACATTAATGACATAAGAAGGGCTACACACATTACAGATTTTGAAGAGAAGAGAAGGAGTTCCATTTTGGGCATACCGTTGAATATATAAAGTCTGGGAAAGGAGTTTGTTTGGGAGACAAGTCTGGATTAGAGATAAATATTTGGGTGCAATCAGCATATTGATGAATGTAAAGCAATGCAACCTTATGAGATAGCCCAAAGACGTGAACGTAAATTAGAAAGTAATCCGAGAAGTGAATCTTGGCGTGCTTTTATATTAAGAATCCAGGATGCAGAGAAAGAAACCACAAAGGAGATTGAGGGAAAAAAATCAGAAGTAAGAAGGAAGCCTAGAGAGAGTGCAGTTAATGAAATCAAGGGAGGAAAATGTATTAAGGAGAAAGAGGGTAATCAACAGTGTCAAACGATCCTGATGTAACAGGTTATGGAAACTGTACAAGATGAAAGCTGAGGAATACCCATTTGAAGTTAGCAATGTGAAGAAGCATTGTCAACCATGACAAACGCAGTTTTGGTGGCACGGTGGAAGAGAAAGGCATACTGGAATGGTTTTATGATAACATGAGAAAATATACTACTAAAGGAATTTTGCTACAAAGGGAAAAAAGAAGTGGCGTGGTAGCTAGCAGGGTTTGTTGGGAAGAAGGAAGATTAGTTTCTTTTAAAGTTGGAAGAAATAACAACAGCATGTTTACAATACTGTTGGGAGTGATCAGTAGAGAACTAAAAATTAATGCTATAGGAAAGAGAGGGTAGATTGCTAGAATCATCTTCTTAAGTGGGCAAGATGAAATTATATTTAGATGGAAGCATGATAACTGCAGGGGTAAGGCAGATGTGTGGGCATGGATGATAGTAGGTGAATAGGTGTAGTGGTGGGAGTATCCTGAGTTCTTTTACAATGATTCAGTTTTCATAATGAGGTAGGAAGCAAAGTCACTAGCTGAGGGTAAGAATGCCACAGGAGGTGTTGAGAAAGTGAGAAGAGAGGGAAGAAGACACAAAGTAGTCATTTAAGAGAGGAGAAGAATGAATGGACCAGAACAGTATATTATTATTCAGCAGCATTAAAGTTTGAAGTCTGTGGTCATGAATTTAAAGGTCTTTTACTTGAGCTAGTGTAAGTGGACTTTTTCTTTGTATCCAAAAAGCTTTGACCAGAATACAGAATTACATGGAAGCAGTTTTGCCTCCTGGGAAATCTGTGGGTGGCAATTTTTTATTTTGATGTTTTAGTAATGAAAATTTAGGGCACCATTACGTGTTAACTTTTTTTTTTTTTTGCATTGGAAAGGGAAAAAAGCCTAACTCATTTTAGCACATCTAAGCAAATTTAGTCCAAACTGAAAGAACCCGAATAGCCAGAGGAATGTGGAAAAAGAAAAGCAAAGCTGGTGGCATCACAATTCTGGACTTCAAGCTCTATTACAAAGCTGTAATCATCAAGACAGTATGGTACTGGCACAAAAACAGACACATAGATCAATGGAACAGAATAGAGAGCCCAGAAATGGACCCTCATCTCTATGGTCAACTAATCTTTGACAAAGCAGGAAAGAATGTCTAATGGAAAAAAGACAGTCTCTTCAACAAATGGTGGTGGGAAAATTGGACAGCCACATGCAGAAGAAGAAAACTGGACCATTTCTTTACACCACACACAAAAATAGACTCCAAATGGTTGAAAGACCTCAATGTGAGACAGGAGTCCATCAAAATCCTAAAGGAGAACACAGGCAGCAACCTCTTCGACCTCAGCCGCAGCAACTTCTTCCTAGAAACATCGCCAAAGGCAAGGGAAGCAAGGGCAAAAGTGAACTATTGGGACTTCATCAAGATAAAAAGCTTTTGCACAGCAAAAGAAACAGTCAACAAAACCAAAAGACAACCAACAGAATGAGAGAAGATATTTGCAAATGACATATCAGATAAAGGGCTAGTATCCAAAATCTATAAAGAACTTATCAAACTCAACACCCAAAGAACAAATGATCCAATCAAGAAATGGGCAGAAGACATGAACAGACATTTTTCCAAAGAAGACATCCAAATGGCCAACAGACACATGGAAAAGTGCTCAACATCGCTCGGCATCAGAGAAATCCAAACCAAAACCTCAATGAGATACCACCTCACACCAGTCAGAATGGCTAAAATTAACAAGTCAGGAAACGACAGATGTTGGTGGGGATGTGGAGAGAGGGGAACCCTCCTACACTGTTGGTGGGAATGCAAGCTGGTGCAGCCACTCTGGAAAATAGTGTGGAGGTTCCTCAAAATGTTGAAAATAGAACTACCATACGATCCAGCAATTGCACTACTGGGTATTTACCCCAAAGATACAAATGTAGGGATCCGAAGGGGTACATGCACCCAGATGTTTATAGCAGCAATGTCCACAATAGCCAAACTATGGAAAGAGCCAACATGTCCATCAACAGATGAATGGATAAAGAAGATGCGGTGTATATACACAATGGAATATTATGCAGCCATCAAAAGGAATGAAATCTTGCCATTTGCAACGATGTGGATGGAACTGGAGGGTATTATGCTGAGCGAAATAAGTCAATCAGAGAAAGACATGTATCATATGACCTCACTGATATGAGGAATTCTTAATCTCCGGAAACAAACTGAGGGTTGCTGGAGTGGGGGGTGGGGTGGGAGGGATGGGGTGAATGGGTGATAGACACTGGGGAGGGTATGTGCTCTGGTAAGCGCTGTGAATTGTGCAAGACTGTTGAATCTCAGATCTGTACCTCTGAAACAAATAATGCAATATATGTTAAGAAAAAAAAAAAAAGAAGAAGAAGAAGGTAGCGGGAGGGGAAGAATGAAGCGGGGGAAATCAGAGGGGTAGACGAACAATGAGAGACGATGGACTCTGAAAAACAAACAGGGTTCTAGAGGGGAGTGGGGTGGGAGGATGGGTTGGCCTGGTGGTGGGTATTGAGGAGGGCACATTCTGCATGGAGCACTGGTTATGCACAAACAATGAATCATGGAACACTTCATCTAAAACTAATGATGTAATGTATGGGGATTAACATAAGAATAAAAAAAAATAAAAAATAAAAACCTCTGAAAATTATTTTTAAACTTTGCCAGATTTGTAATAAGGTTTGTAAAGAACTTAAAATTTAAAGAAACAATTAAGTTTTAAATGTATTTTATTATTGAATAAATTTAATATTAAAAAAAAAATAAAGAGGCTCCCACTGGCAAAAAGAATGAGATGATCTGAACATCAACTAAGATGGTATCTGCAATGGATCAAAATACTTGTAATATATTTAAATCTCTGAATTGTTCACACACACACACACACACACACACACAAGCCCTTCAAATAGTCATTATTGGAGGTTATTAGGGAGTCAACTCATCATTTTGAAAACTGGTAAATAAAGAGGAAAAACAAAGCCTTTATTCTGCCTTTTCTATTCTCAAGGTAACCAAATAGTTAATATAAAGGGATTGTTTTTCTATAGAAATATTCCAGTTAATAAATTAAAATAAAACAATGGTAGAAGAATAGGACCATTCTTCTAGTTTTAATGAAGTATAATTTAGGCTGCTAACATCACAAAGACAGTCAACCAAATGTTATATATTTCCCGATAGACAATTTCCACTATGAAGTATTTTACCAAAAAACACAATAAACTGAATTTGATTAAGCCTTAGATCTAATTAAAACAAATTATGGGAACTAGAAAAAGATAATAGAAAAGAACATGTTAAGACACCATAATAATGCAATCAGCAATCTTTTAGACTAGGGGAAACTCTGAAGGAAAATATGACTGTTTTTTCAATAAAAATTATAAGGAAAAAAAGAGAAGGTGGCAAGAAATTATAGATTAAAAGTTAAGAGACTGAAACAATGAAAATTGTATGAGACTCATTTGGATCTAGATTTTAACAAATTGTTTAAAAAAGAGATAAATATATTTGAATACTGAATTCTTGATATGAAGAAATTGTTGTAAATTGTTAGGTATAATAATGGTATTCATTTATGTTTTAAAAATAGTCCTTATCTTTGGTGTTACCACCGAAACATGTACTGTTTGTATAGCCTATGAAGCTTTGAACTATTAAGTAATCTTTCTTCCTTTATATGGAAAGCGACAAACTATATTTACAAATAAGACAAGATGGAATATTAGTAAAAGCTAGGTTCTTGGAATCAACTTGCCTTATTTGTAAATGGTCTGACTTGTTTGTTAATTTGTTCTTTTTGTTTTGTTTTAGTAAGTTGAAGGAGAATAATGTTACACTATTTTAGTAATACTCATTTTTCTCTGCTTCACATTTTATTCAGGTTTTCAAGTGATAAAAATCACATACTTAAAAATACATATAATGCCTAAACATTCATTCTGTAAGTGTGTAATCCTGGGATAACATTAATCCAGTTATATTATTTATAGTGCACACTACTTCAATTTTCATGTATGTATACTGAGTAGGAAATACACAAAAATAATGATTCTTTTATGATTATTTGCATATATATAAATCTACATAGGAAAATACATGTGTGTATGTATATGTACTTGTATTATTGATAATAATTTTATCTTAATTATCTGTAAGGCTTTTCTCAAAACTTATGTGTTAAAGTAAAATAATCTGGACATTATGATAACTAAATATGGAGACTTTGTATGACATAGGTTTTGGTTTATTTCCTTCTTTGTTTTGTTCATCATATTATCCCAACTGCTGAAACAGTGCCTGGGACATAATAGGTACTCGATAAAAACAGAATGAATGGCACTGAATTCTTTATTCTGAATTTAAAAATGGCAACATTCCAAAGTATTTATATACAGAATGAATGTTTAAATGTAAAATTTTGGATATAAAGGGACCTTGAAATTTATCTACTCCATCTACGTGTTTCATATTTGGTTATACTTCTCTGTGTATAGATACACTTACAGAATAGCTTAAGGTGAGAGAAAAATAATTTTTGACACAGATTTGCCTTAAATATTTAAATTAGCTCCTGCTGGCTAGGCTGATAATAAGACACTTATCTTCTTACTCTACAGGGAAAAAAATCTATTTTTTATGTGTTTCTTCCTTTAATACAATTCTCAAGTTTGATACTAAAGGTGTAGTAAATCTATAAGAAATACCATTCTGTCTAATGTTTAAAATCCTATAAAGAACATTTACTCTATAGGATAAAGTGACTTGCCCAGAGCAATTTAATAAGTATTTTTAAAAAATGCTTTGATCAAGAAAACCTGCTTTATTGGAAGATGCTTTCACAATCCATTGTTACTCCCATGGATTTCTTCAAGTCTATAGTAATTATCACAAATGTATACTTTTTCAGATCAAGAAGGGTTTAGACGTGTTAAGACAAATTACTGATACTAAAATAAGCTCAGAGTGATAGCTAAAGGGAAACTATGTGTTAAGGAGAGTTAGTAGGAAGTACAAGCCACAGACGTAGATAGGATTAGAAAGCCAAGGTTCATATCCCCAGCATTGCCTGGTTCTAAAATATATCTCACTTATATGGGAAAAAAGATGTCAGAGTCAACAAGTGTTGTTCTCACATATTAAGCTTTTAAGGACCAGATTAAATCGCTTCTTATAGGAAGACTCGATCTCTCTAGCCCATATTAAATTCCCCCTATCCTGAATAACTTGAAAATAAAATCTGACATTTTTATAAAGTATTTCAATTTGTTTGACAATTGCTTCCTGCCCTGTTTGGCTTATTTTCTGAAATACTTTTTAAATTAGTAGTGGTATGTGCCTGAATCACTCAATGCACATAATATGACCTCATTAATCTAATACTTCACTGTTGCTACCACCATGTTTTAATAACCTAGAGGCATTTTTAATAACCAGGCATTTTTATGCACATTAAAAATATTATTATCATCCCAATTTTACAGATGAAGAATTAGGGATACAGAGAGGTTAAGATATCTGCTCTGATCAACTAGTAAGTAGTAGAACCAGATTCTATCCTTTGCCTGTCTATCTCCAAAGTGTTTTCTTATTCATTGTGCTTTGGGCTTCTCTTTTTCCTCTTGTTTAAGTAAGATGCACATGAGCCTCTGAGATAGCAATATCATTAAGATGCTGAGGACTAATGATGTCTTATTTTTATCCTTGTGGCAAGGTGGGATCTGTGAATGACTCTTCTTTCTCTCTCTGGAATCTGACCATGTTACAAAACTTGGGACACTCTTTAGAGCTGGGGTTACGCTTAGGTGGGCCTTTTGCCTGCACCTGGCAGATATTAGGTACTTAGGGGTCCAATGAGTTGGCATTAAAAGTTCTCAACTTATCTAGAATGAGTTCTGTAAAGCCAGCTAAGCTGGCACTTTTATGTCAGGGAGCATTTTGTTCTGCCCAATTCCCCAGAGACTCAATGTTATAAAAAGTAACCTAGATTCTAAAGAATACAATAAACCATTTCAAAAGGAAATGACAGTCATAGAAAGGGAATCTCTTTCAAAACTGTGTTTAAAATGAAAAATATGACTGGCACAGTTAGCTCCAAGGCAGAATGCTGCTGATGAAGCAATGACCAAAGAATATCTATTATCTCTCCATCATCCAAGGGTTTCTATGTTTCCATTGCTCTTAGCTATGAAATAGGCAAGTGATTGTTCTCCACATTTGGATACTTGAATCTCATTCAAGTAAATGTGCACAAAGGACTATAAATTTAGAACCAATCATCTGACATTATCTGAGCAAAATCAGCAGAGATCTAATTTAACCAAAGAAAAATTTCTATTCAAATGCCAGTCATCTGGGTACCTTAAGAGCAGGAACAATATTCATCACTGTCCTACTTAGCACATGGTAAGTGATCAGTTAATTCTTAGTGGAAAGAATGTATGCATATATAGATGAATGAATGGTGCCCCATTTTTAATAGAAATATCAGGGCATGGTTACTAGGGCAAATTGGTCATTATCCACTCTGTTGTTGATAAAGATTACCAAAATATTGTTTGAAGTACCCTCTTAGAAATTCAGACATTGCTCTAAGATATGTTCAACTGATAAGGGGAAAAATCTATGAAAAACGATAAACACATTTTCTAATGTATTAATCTCTCAAGAACCTGATTAGGAATCTCTTGATATCAGTAGTCCATATTAAGTTCTCTTTAATTTTTTTAACCTCATGATGTAGAGTATAAGTTTCAAATTGTAAGCATGAGTGAAGTTTTCTGTATATGAATTAAAAAACAGACTTAAATGCAGTAACTGAATTCACACACATGGGGTTGTTGTGAAGACATAGTGAGATCGTCCACATGAAAATGATCAGTGTGAGGTCTGGCACATGTTAAGAGCTCAATCAGTGTTAGATATTACTTTTGTTGTTGAAAATTCAAATAAAATGTTAAAAATAACCAATCATGTATTTAGAGTTTGCTGAAATATGATGAGTTAACTTTTTTTTTTTCTTTTCAAAAGCAGTGACTAGGAATTATCATCTTATTTCAGCCCTCTCCAATTAATACATTGGAATTTCTGGCTTATTTGTTGCATTTAATTCAATCCCACCCCTTCCCCAATTTCTACTTACAGCACAATTCATATGCACACATGAATTTATGATAGGTGGTGTCTTTCTCAGATGCATTGTTAAAGCCTAATTATCCCTTCTCTTCAAAACACCCCAAGAAATGTCACTTTGAGTGTCAGAAAATGTTACAGCATGTTTCAAAGTTCAGTGAGATTCACATATACATTCAAAGACCAAGTTTAGTTCAAAACATTAACACCAGGAAATAACAGAATTTCACAGGATTAAATGTCTCCACCAAAGATAAGGAGACATTTTAATGGGAAATTTTCAAGATTCATCTGGAATGAAACTTCATAGTCCATCTGTAGTCAGGCAACTCAGCAGAGATTCATTTCACTGCACACAGTATACTTGAGGTAGAAATCCCAAATCTACTGTCTAATGTGCATGGGGAAATCTAAGCTCCCTGCCTCCAAACTGTGTTTTAACCTTGTGACCTCATTTCATACAAATATCCTGTTTAATTTATGACCCAATTTTCACATGCACAAACTTCCAGAAATATTTCCATCTCCTAAAATATTTAAAAGACAAAATACAGAGGAAAAGAAAATAATAGCTGGAAAGGGAGAAAAAATTAGGCAAACTTTTCCACAAAGTACAGATGCTTTCATGGAATTAACTGTAGGAAAGTCAGTTAAAGTGATAGCAAATGGCCACTTAGAGGCCAGTGATTTGGTTAGAGACCTCTGTGCCACTGTGTTGGGTATTCTGGTTAGGGGATGGGATGACAAATGCAGCACATGCCTATGGTGCCCAAAGCATCTGCCCTTATAGAATTAGTGAAGTAATTTTTTTATTAGTCTAGGATTTGGGAAACAGTTCTATCACCTCACGTTCAACTGCTGATCAAACCTCTGGCTTTAGACAAGCCACAGTCTCTCTTAGATAGCCCTTCCTCATAAACAAAACGGGGATCATACTACTCGTCCCACCTCAGAAGGCTACTACAAATTTTAGATGAGAAAACGCAAGTGAAATAGAAAAGCATTAATATCACAATGTCTTGTGGTGAAATGAGTTGTCCTTTAAATGAATATACTGCCAGACTGCAGAGAAAGCAGTCAGCTCCATAATCTCCGGAAACCTTTCTCCATTACTGATACTTCTGCTAACTAAACTGCTTTTATTTCTTAAAGTTTATGGATACTTTTCTGTTTGATGTTCTACTCCTCCCGAACTTCCCAATCTATCAGTTCAATTTTTTCTTGCCTAAATTGGAGATGCATTGACTGTGCTGATAAAGTTAATTCTCAATCCTATGTCATAACCAGTGTCTGAAAGCCATCTCCCACAGCTCATAAGTAAATTGCCCACATGAAATAATGACCTTGTCACTTCTTATTTAAAGCCTTTGATGGGTTCTCCATCACTTACCGGACAAATCTCAAGTTATTTTATTTTATTTTTTTAGAGAGGGAGGGAGGGAGAGAGGGAGAGAGAGAGAAAGAGAGGAGAGGCAGAGGGAGAAGGAGAGAGAGAGTCTTAAGCAGGCTCCACGCCCAGCACAGGGCCGGATGCAGGGCTCTATCTCATAACCTTGAGATCATGACCTGAGCCAAAATCAAGAGTCGGATGCCTAACTGACTGAGCCACCCAGGCACTCTCAAATAATTTTTTAAATCAAAATTGGGCACTTAAGATCTTGAGTGCTGGAAGAGCAATTCTGTTTTGATATTGTCGGCCATGGAACATGTCTTATGTTCTTGAGCAGCAAGGTATAAAGGAAGGCATGATTTTAGAAAGATCTGGCAATATTTTAGAAATAACAATGGAAAATAGAAAAACCTAAAAGCAGGGAGCTGTAGTGTCAGAAACTGCCAACCATGGATCTTCAGATCCAGCTTGGCCTACAGACATTACATGTGGCTAACACTTAAGAAATGGGAGATTTCTGGGGCGCCTGGGTGGCTCAGTTGGTTAAGCGACTGCCTTCGGCTCAGGTCATGATCCTGGAGTCCCTGGATCAAGTCCCGCATCGGGCTCCCTGCTCGGCGGGGAGCCTGCTTCTCCCTCTGACCCTCCCCCCTCTCATGTGCTCTCTCTCATTCTCTCTCAAATAAATAAATAAAATCTTAAAAAAAAAAAAAAGAAATGGGAGATTTCTAATTTCTCTTGGAAAACAAAACAAAACAAAACTTCTCTGGCAATCTCTGAAGTTGAGTAGAAGCTGCCCGCTATAGATGTTGCCTACCCTTCTCACCTGGTCTGACTGACTTATTTATGCATCCCACCTGGTTTCAGGGGAGGCCTTTCACGTTTCAGTGTCTGTGTAAGAAGCTTTAGTGATCCAAACAAGACATGATAAAGGATTCAACTAGAGGAGTATTTGTGGAGTGGGACAAGAGAAGAAGCTAAAAGACACTTTGATGGAGGACTTGTAGAACCTGTTAGAGATTAAGTGGAAAGAGTGAGGCATCATTTTAGTTATGTCTTCCAAGTTCCAGAATTGATAGATGGCTGTTTGTTCCATCTCTTCTTGTGGTAAAGTTTTCATATTTAGAAATGGGTTTGAGAGTAAAATGTAGGGTCCTATATAGCAACTTTTATTTTTATGACAGAATCAGTATCCTCAGTTCTCTTTTCTAGAGAACGCAGAAATCAACCCAATTATAAACATTAACAACTAAATAATGCCTATGGGCCCTGGTGGACCTGCAGGTCTACATTTGGCAACTCTAACCCTGGGGATACCTGCCTTCAGATTTCTTTAGGTTTTATTATTAGAAGAACTTGCCTAAGAAAATCTGATAAAATTCCCAGTTTCTCTTGTGTGGCTGTGAGCCCATTAGCATACCCAAATCTATGCTGTGAAATAGATTTCCTGCAGGGAAACTAGCAGCTGCTGCTGAGAGACCATTGAATTGTTCTCAGTTAAGGTGCTTTAAGAGCAACATTTTTTCCCCTAAAAATAATATCTTAAATAGCAATTCTATTTTTAAACAATGCAGATAAGAATATGTATTAAACTATGCACAGATAGCACAGATTTCTCATACACATGAGTGAAAACCTCCTCTTCTTTTATAAAGATAACATTTATATGAGACCGATTTGAACTTTTCCTTTAAACTGGAAAGAAATGATTGAGTCTGATCCTTGAAATAACACGCAATAAAAAGCTAATTTATGATGGGGGAAAAAGAAATTTCTTTCTGCCTCTTTATCTCTGAGAGAGAGAAATTGAGAGAGAATGTAATAAAAGATCGTAAGTTCATATTAGCAGAGAAAGACAAATATTGTATTATCTCGCTTATTTGTGGAATCTAACAAAATCTGAACTCAAGGAACAGAGTGATGAACAGAGAAAGATTAGTGGTTGCCAGGGATGGGTGGTTGGGAGTGGGGAAATGGGTTAAGGGGACCAAAAGATAGAAACTTCCAGTTACAGGATGAATAACTTGGAGATGTAATGTATAGCGTGGTGACTATAGTTAACAATACTGTATTACATATTTGAAGTTGCTAAGGCAGTGGACCTTAAAAGTTCTTATTGCCAGAAAAAAATATAACTATATGAGATGATGGATGTTAACTAAAATTATTATGGTAATCATTTTGCTATATGTATATACTTAAATATATATATATCAAATCATTATGTTGTATACCTTAATGTAATACAATGCTATATGTCAATTATATCTTTTTATTGGAAAAAAAAGAAATTAAAGAGTTGATATACTTTGGGTATTAGAATTCAACCATGTTATTATTGATTTAAAACCTTTAAGACAATATTCTTCAGTACATTTGCTTGTCTTCTTATTTGCCTTTCTTCAGAGTTTAATATTAAATGGTAGCTTTCTTAAAGTGGACCTAACTTGAGAAGGTAATTAGTGATGTCAAATAAGTTTCTCTGACTGGTGTCTTCAGATTTCTTCTTTTGTAATAAATTAAGTTGTCTCTGCTTGCCAACTTACATCTAGAGTCATTCAGTAAGTTTTTACCTATCAATTCAGTGATAGCTAAAGTTCCATATAATGAAGTACTCAGCAGCACTAAAAATCTTAAGGCTAATGATTAAGAAGAAAAAATAAAGATGAGACTTACTTTAGTAGTGCATGGCACTGGAATCCATTCTTTATCAAGAAGATTTTTCCTTTTCAAAAATGAAGAGGAAAAATAAAATACCAGATGGCATACAGGATCATATGTACTTTTATGGCTGTATGTATGAATGATTTACTATAAAGGAGAAATACAGTGTTAGACAAGTGTTATTTGGTGTCTTGTCCTTTTGTTAAACAGTAGGTAGGCTTAGCTCAATCTATCAATCACAGTGCTGATAAATCTGAACTTAATTTTTTTTTTTTAAGATTTTATTTATTTATTTGACAGAGACACAACAAGAGAGGGAACACAAGCAGGGGGAGTGGGAGAGGGAGAAGCAGGCTTCCCGCGGAGCAGGGAGCCCGATGTGGGGCTCGATCCCAGGACCCTGGGATCATGACCTGAGCCGAAGGCAGACACTTAACGATTGAGCCACCCTGTCGCCCCTTAGCTTCGGTTTTAAGAGACCTAGCTGTGTGGAAGCAGAGTTGAAAATAATTTTAGAAGAATACGTGACTTGGGATAGCCTATCTAGAAAGAGGAATGTGAACAGATCTACCATCTCCATTTGTCAAAATGTGCCAGAAACCTTTGCAGCCAAACTCTGTAAATCTGTCATTTTGCCTAGAGGAAATTGTGTTGTATAACTTCCCATCGGCTGTGGATCATCCAAAAAAATCTGCTTTCCTTTTTTCTCCTTCAGCATTCAATTTGGTGTTTTGGCAAAATCAGGTACTCAGAGTCTTTTAGCCAGAGAATTAAATCTTTTGCTACTTGTAAATAAAGTAATGATTTAGTAGTCCATACACTCTAAGAATCTTCCTGCCAGGGAGATAACAACAAAACCGAAATCAAGGGGCAGCAGCCACCTTTATTAATCACTGGAAAATCTACCTTAGAAGAATAGCCACATAGTCATTAAAGATGTTGCCTTGATGACCCGGTTGGTGGAAAAGCCACTGATGTGAATAAGAAACACCAACCTTCAGCTATTGGGAAAGTCAGTATCTATTGTGCTGTGGATTTCTAAGAGCAGAAAATAATGTTTCTAACCTTGTCTTCAGAAAAATCCTATAGCAGTATGTTGTTATTATTTAATAGTTCTGAGGTGGGTAGTACTATGCTTCTCACCTCTTCCTCCTTTTAGCTCTAAGTGCTGGCCAGACTGGGTACCAAAGGTGTGTTACACCATATTCTTGTATCCGTAGCTCTCTCTGACAAGAATCAACTTCCAGAATATAAAAGACTGGATATTCTTTTTTTTTTTTTTTAAGATTTTATTTATTTATTTGAGAAGGAGAATGAGAAAGAGAGCACATGAGAGGGGGGAGGGTCTGAGGGAGAAGCAGACTCCCTGCCGAGCAGGGAGCCCGATGCGGGACTCGATCCTGGGACTCCAGGATCATGACCTGAGCCGAAGGCAGTCGCTTAACCAACTGAGCCACCCAGGTGCCCAAAGACTGGATATTCTTATTATTAAATAATTCTTCATTTCTTAGTCATGATCTGGGCAGAAACTTTCTTGGAAGTACACTTTTAGAATGACCTCAGAGTTAAAAAAAAAAAAAAAGGTAAAATTAATGGCCATTTATTTAAATACATGAATTGTCTTAAAATAACAATATCTAGTATCTATCTCTATCTATCTTGGGCCACATCTAAATTTCTAAAATAAGTATCTAAAGAGAAGACAAGCACAATGTAATCTCTTTTAATAGCTTTTAATGCATCCTGTGGACTAGAAATTTAAAATGCCCATTGGTTTATTTCTATGAAAAGAAAGCGCTGATGGGATGATGTGCAATAGAATCACAATCAGCCTACGCAGCAGAGCTTTGTTCCAGAGCTGGGCTGTCAAGGACAAGGGTATGATCAGGTAACAGTTTTTAAATGCGATTTTGAAGGAACTTTATTTATCAGTGATGAGTCTAAGGATGGGAAAGGTTTCCAAAAGTCCTATTGTTTGACCCAAATGAGAACCCAATACACGGTTCATAAAAATACTTTGTAAGGAGATGAATCCAATCATTAGCTAATTGATTAAATTATTTCTATCTGTTGGACATGTGTCATTGCCATTTTACTCAGAAGTGACAGAGAGATCAAATCTGATCTGCATATGTATTGTTTTGGATCACCCTCAGTGTTTTACAATTTTTTAAAAAATTACTTGCCAAAAAAAAAAAATTACTTGCCAAACATTTTATGTCTTAATTTCACACAAATGAATTTGGAAATTCTTTTTGAAAAATCAGTGAATGTGGCCCCCCGGGACTGCACTTCTGCACAGGACAGTCTTGCGTGGCCACAACCACCTGCTGCTGACGCTGTCTGCCCTCTCCTGGGGAGAGGGCAATGTCCCCTTCTAATTCTTCAGTCTCCATCTCCCTTTTGTGGTATGCATGGCCATCTTCACTTATTTTCTTTACCTCCTTCCACAGGTATTTGAGATTGTATTCCTATTTTGGGTCATTTCTAAAATATGTCCTTAAGTATGGGACACATACTCATTTATATGTGCCCTTAGAGTGAGAATAACTTACACAAAAGTATAATAATCTTCATGGCTCCCTCTTTTCAGATACTTCTCTTCATGTACCTGCCTTTCCTCCATCAACAAAATGTAGATAATATTCATAATTACAGATGTGCTTAACATTTATTGAATGCTTACCCTGTTCCAAATGCTGTCCTAACCTTTTTACATGAGTCATTCACTCATTTAAAGTCCACGTCAGTTCTTATTCAGTATTGTAATCTCCCTTTTATAGAAGAGACAATTAAAGGACCACACAAGCAGTGGTAGAGGTGAGATCTATACATGGTCAGTGTGGTTCCCAGGCCCTACGCTCCATTCTGCTATGCTGCAAGCACTAAGTTCTACTACCTTAAAATCATTGGAACAGGATTCCCCCACTCAGGGAATGAGCAGCCCCGGCCTCTTTAGAAAGAAAGCACTAACACAAAACACTTATTTATGGGGAAAATCAAAACTGTGAAGTGCCAGGAGCATCAATATTCCAAAACAACACACCTCCTTAGGTGGATGCCTATGCTCTTTTTCTTCTTGGAAATTCTAATGTAAATTGGAATTCCATATGCAAATATGTGTTACATAAGGACATCCCTTGGGCACTCGAGTGCAATAACTATGGGTAAATTATCATTAAAAAAAGACCCAAGTAACAGTCCCTTCTCAGCTCAGATACAAGAGAGATATCAGTCACAGACAAACAAGTTTGGCCTTTCTGGGCTCAATTTCCCCACAGGTATCCACTGATTCCGTGACTTACAAAAGCATTTCAATAGACAATACATTTCAAGAGAATCAACCTCAGTACACTCATAAAATAAAGAAAAATAAAGTACGAAGGGTATACGTAGCAGCGCTGGTACCTATATTAATTTTGGAACTGTGCTCCTTTTGAGGCTCACACTCAATGAGAACTTCATTTAAAAAATTTACCTTTCACCCATTGTTCCACTGCTGGAACAAATTTTATCGGCCATTGTGTACTAAATCTTTCTACTTTAATAACGTGGCATCTCCCTCTCTGTCTGTCTCTCTCCCTCCAATAGATCACCTTTGAAATTGGGGCGTCTGGGTGGCTCAGTCGTTAAGCATCTGACTTTGGCTCAGGTCATGATCCCGGGGTCCTGTGATTGAGCCCCGCATCAGGATCCCTGCTTGGCGGGAAGCCTGCTTCTCCCTCTCACTCTCCTTGCTTGTGTTCCCTCTCTCACAGTGTCTCTCTGTCAAATAAATAAATAAAATCTTAAAAAAAAAATAAATTGAATCCTACATGTCAAAAGTTTCAGAACTGTTCTGGGCAAAGAAGTTAGGATACTTGAGTGTTGTGACTCTCATTCATTCTCATCTTTAACCTCCACACATGCCAGAGCTTTGCTGCCTCAAACTACATTTATTTTACAGCTTCTCCTCTAAAGTCCATCTCTTTACTAAGCAGTCTGCAGATTTTTCAGATCACAGCAAGTCCTTCATTCTCTGAACATCCATGGTACTTCAAGTCTGTGCGACTTGATTGAGTGTTTTTCTTTTTTTTTAATAGATTTTATTTATTTGTTTGTGAGAGAGACAGAGATAGCGACAGAGAGCACGAGCAGGAGAGAAAGGAGAAGCAGGCTCCCTGCTGAGCAGGGAGCCTGATGCAGGGCTCCATCCCAGTACCCTAGGATCATGACCTGAGCTGAAGGCAGACGCTTAACTGACTGAGCCACCCAGGCTCCCCTTGAGTGTTTTTTTCTATCTCTTTTTTTTTATGTTGCCATTTCTAGTTCATTCTTCCCTTCTGAGCCAAGTGCCTTCTTGACATTTCGTCAAGACTTGAATTTATAGAGGTATCTCAAATTTAACACCTTCAAAATGGAAATTTTGATTTCTACAACAAACCTTTTCCTCACAAATCTCCATCTCAGTAAATGAAACCTCCATTCTTTAAATTGCTAAGTCATCCTTGACTTCTCCTTCTCTCGCTGAACAGCCATCAGCATATACTACTGGCGTTTCCTTCCAAATATATTTAAGATTAATCATCTCTCATAAATTCCACCCTGTCCAAGCTATCAAATCTTCTCTGGGCTATCAGCAAAAACCTTCAAACTGGCTTCCCCAGGGCCTTTGCATTTGCTTTACTTTCTTCCCAGGGATAATCTTTCCTCAATATACACATGACCCAATCCCTAACTTAATTCAGGTCTCTGCTCAAATCTCACTTTATTGGAATGGCCTTCCATGATCACCATATATAAATTAGTACTTAATAAATAGTGATTCCTTATTACCCTCTACTTCTCTACCTCATGTTATGATCTTCATGGCATATGCTATCTCCCACATTATATATTTATTGGTTTATTATATGTCCCCTTCAGTAGAATCGAATCTCTTCGAAGGCATGATTTTTTTTTTTTTAACTTCTTAACTCCAGTGCTGAGGAGAGTACTTAGCACCTAGTGAACACTTAAAAGATTTGTTGAATAGATAAATGAATGAATACTCCTGGTAGACAAAATGCCATATTTTATATGTCTTACTATCCCTTATGGTGGGGATACTATCCCTTACTATCCCTTACTATCCCTTCTAGCTCAGTATGAAACACAAAAAGGAGATTTAGAAACTGATTATTTCCTTCTCACATCCTCCATTATTCAGGAAGCTACTTGAATGCATGAGTTGAACTAGTTCTCAGACATGAGCATAAATCATAGTCCTTAGTCAGTATCCAATAAGTACTTATCAAACAAATGACTTCAAAACACCAAGAAGGAAGAGATCAAGTTAAAATCTTTAGGAGAGAGGTTATAAATTGTTGGCCAGGGGACTAAATAAACAAATACTGCTTTAAAAATAATTTTATATAAAAATTACGTATCTAGTTTCTCTTGAAAAGTCAGAAGATCCAGCAACAGTGGCTTGTTGTTCCCTCCTGGAAGCCGTCAGCTGGAGTTGAAGTGAGGCCGCAGTAGTTCCTTGCCTTAGAAAGGGCACGTGAGAGCCCCTGCACTTCCTGCTTCATTGACGGACACTGCCCACTTAACTCCATAGCAATCTGTCTTTGTGATTCTGCCTTTGCACAGATGACTATCCCTGTGATTCCATAACTAAAAATGGCTCCTGGAAAAACAATATTATAGCAAGGACAAAGGTGAGGGGTTTTGAATCAAACAGACTTGGTTTCCAGTGTGAGCCCCATCATTTCTAGCTGTGGGGCTAGGAACTTTTACTTAGATTCTTTAAATCTCAGTTTTCTCATATGTAAAACAGGGGCAACACAAGGGTATTGTGAAGTTTAAATAAGATAATGTCCTTAAATATTCTGGCATTTAAAAATAGTCAATGAGTTAGTGATTATATCAATAATGATCAGAATGATAATTCTTGTTTAACCAAAAAAAAAAAAAAAAAGAAATCCTACTATTTTTGGCTTATCAATGGAAAATATAATCAATCATTGTTTAAAGTTCTATCATTGACCATATCATTGCATACTATAATCTTTTGTTGAAGTTT
The DNA here is from genome assembly GCF_011800145.1 of Mirounga leonina. Lineage (NCBI taxonomy): Eukaryota > Metazoa > Chordata > Mammalia > Carnivora > Phocidae > Mirounga > Mirounga leonina. The sequence continues at coordinate 6,874,428 of NW_023270231.1, forward strand.
CTACTTAATACATAGTCAAGATGAAATATCTCCTCAGATAAAAATATGCACCTTTTTTTTCCTCCATCACATTTATAGGATTTAGTCATTTAGGCAGGCCTACATTCATCATTTTTAAAAAATTAATAAATTTAAATATCTAAAATCATTTATTGGGTATCACAAAGACATATCCTCAAACATCTTCACAGCAGAAAAAGAAAATAAAAGTGAGGGGGAAGGCTCATTCAGATACAAGTGATGAACTAATAGAACATTTAGTAACCTTAGTTTATGTTAATAACAGAGATGATGGTGGTGGAGCCAACTTTCACATATGCAGATAATTGGACTTGAACCAGCCACAGTGTCAAGAGAATTCTAGGATACAGATGAATTTAAACTCTGTTAGTACCCAACATGGGTAATAAGGTCCATCATATATAAATGTGGGAAATCAAGTCCATATGTAAAAAGATGAGAAAGAATGACTCTTTCCTAAGTTGTAAGTTGTTTAGAACCAGAATAAAAGAAGATATTCAAAGGTTATCTGGAGGAAGAATTTGCAGAAATCTTTAAACTTTTGGTCTCATCTGCTGTTTATGTAAGAATACTTATGGTATTGTTGAATTTTATAGGGAATTAACCAATGGGTTAATTAAATATAAATTTAAAACTAAATGTAACATATCTGTGGTAAAACATAATACTTCCTGTGCTAACATTTGTCAATAAGAAGGATATTTTCAATATCTTGAATGTTCCTAAAAAAAAACAATATAAACTGCTATATACCCCATTTCCTGCAATGAATTTTAATTGCTACTATAATCATGGTCAATTTCATTTCAGGTGACAGGGCAAGTGGGTCATGTGATAAATGTGAGGGAAAATATTTACTGTATATTTTAAAATGTTTATAAAGGTAGCCTTGGTATATAAGTAAGGAGAGTTTATGTAATTTCAGAAAATTATAAATGAGGAGGGAGGAAAGGAAAAAAAAACAGACAAAGCAATAAAAAGTAGGGGTGGAACCTAGGGCAACTATGTCAGGTTACTTAAATATACTTGTGCTGTTGCTAACATTTAAAGCTTTACCTAAAATAATGAACATTTTATTGTGACTATTTCTCTTCCATACCTAAAACACAGTTTGTTTGTTTTTTTCTCATTGTAAGTCATAATTGTCAAGTTTGAAGTTTTGGTAAATAACCTTTAAAATATGTATATAGGCATAGACATCACTTTTTGAGTTTTGAGTGTCTAAAAGGTAGAGTGTGTGTGTGGGTTGACATTCATGGAAAAAGCCTTCGTAGCCCACTAGCATTATGGAAAACCCCAATAGAAGAACAGGGCCTCCATTTCTCAAATTTGTTCTCTAAGGATATTAATTGTGGCTCCTCTTCAGGAATTAGTGATAAGTCTCTGAAGTAAACTTTTCATTTTTACAGAGAATGTTTACTAAGGGAGACATACAATACATGATATCATTACTGAGAGATTAAACCTATGTTACTGAGAAAAACATATTCTCAGCAAAAAATGCAGTTGAAATCCTTCTGCCTGACAAGAATTTTCCTGCTATTAGCTATTTGAAGTCTATAAAAACAAAACAAAACAAAACAAAATGGAGTTGTCAATGTTTCCTAAAAAGAAAGGAACAAGAACTGTTCTGACTGCAAGTTCTCTGATAGCAAAGGCTACTTTAAGGTAGAAAGTAATTATTTATTTATTTATTTATTTATTTATTTATTTAATTTTTAAAGATTTTATTTATTTATTTGACAGAGACAGAGATAGCAAGAGCAGGAACACAAGCAGGGGGAGTGGGAGAGGGAGAAGCAGGCTTCCCGCTGAGCAGGAGCCCGATGCGGGGCTCGATCCCAGGACCCCGGGATCATGACCTGAGCCGAAGGCAGTCGCTTAACCAACTGAGCCACCCAGGCGCCCAACACACTTATTTTACTCATAACAGAAAACCCTTATTAAATTTATAAACCTGTTTTTTGGTAGTAGCACTTACTTTCCTATAATAACTGGCTACATTTGCAGATCAGATCACAAAATTTCTTTGAACTCATAACTTGTCTGACTATAGTATTAGACTTAATACTAAGTATTTAACCACCATATATAATGCTATTTAGGTAGGAAATCCAGTTAGAATTTCCCTCTTGGGACCATGAACTAGTCTTGTCCCATGGATACAACTAGGTAACAGATACTTTGGAGCAAATAGTCCAGAAAGGGACCCAAAGACTGACTGAATGGATCCCACAACTAAATGTAGAGAAGAGGCCATACTGAAGAGGGTAGGAGGGGTGAGGACTCTGTGGGAACTTAAGACTCCAAAGGTCTGACCACCGGAGGGAGGGGCAAGGGGCAGACTGGCACACTGGGGAGCCTACAAGGGGAAAAAAATCTCCAGGCATTTGGCCTTGAAAATTAGAGGGGCTGAATTTCATGAGTGCTTATAGATGAGGAGAACCAAGGCAAGAGAAATGTAGCTAGAATTAAATCTCCTTAGAATGTGCAGCTCCCTGATAAATACCCTAGACGCCAAGTGTGACATTCCTCAAGGAACTCAGGGCCGCCTTAATGTATGTTTTGCTAGAGACTAAAAGCAACCTTATCTTGACAATAGCTAGACCTCCAGGATCCTATAACTCTTCTTTAACATGCAAAAATCTCTTAAAGACTTACATATCTTACATTATTACATTATCTCCCCCCTCCCCCAACTTAAAAGTATATAATCAGTCCTTCCTCACAATCACCAATGCAGCTCTTTCTGCCCAGGGATCCTGTCCCTGTGCTATAACAAAAGCACCTTTTTGCAGACATTAAAAAAAGGGAGAGAGAGAGAGAGAATTTCCCTCTGAGGATTCCAATTTCAATTTTTCTACTCTATTTCTTTGAGATTGAAAACGTTGAGAACTGTGAAACTAAGTACTTAAGAAAACAGGCTTACTAGCTTCATGCCTTTGCAAAATTTATCTAATCTTTTGGAAGCTGTGTTTCCTCATCTGTAAAATGGAGGAATAATCACAGTTAATAGAAGGTTGTTGTGTGGCTTAAGTAAGCTAAATTATGCAACTAGGTAACACATAGTGAATGTTCAATAAAAGTTGTTATTGATAAACAGGAACGTAAAAATATTCAATCTTAAATCATACTGAAATATGAACTTCATGAGGGAAGAAGCCATTATTTCTACATTAACCTTAATTTCCTACAATATCTGTAATTAAATATATTCCCAATGAACTGACTCTAGCCCTTAAAACAAGCCAATGGCAAGACTTAGTGGATTGAGATCATGTGATATTTTTATAATTCTGGAGGCAAACACATGTTTTCACCAACTGGTACCATTTCTGGCTTTAAGCTAATAGCAATCATGGTGATATGTTTAGTAATGATGCACAAGTGGAAAGGCAGTTATGAGAATTTCTGAGACTGAGTAAAAGGAATTTCCCTAAACTAGTTCTATTCTGCTAAAAATAAAACTTGATATAAATTGATTATAATGGGTCTGAAAGGTACAGCAAATAATGATAAAATAAAATGCATTTTACCACAAACTTGTATATCTCAAAAACATGTAGTGCCTTTGAAAAGCACATATTTAAAATTTGAAGCAAAACTGAGAACTATTAAGCAGAACCAGCTATAGTTTTATTCAAGCCAGAGTGTCTGATGGAATTTGGAACATAACAGGCAGAGGGGTCCACTCACACCGGTCACAGGAGAGCTACTTGAATGGTCTCATTTTAAAGATAAAACAATCTGGAGAAGTGGCTTTCTAAAGTCATTCAACTAGACTAGAAATTTAATCTCATTGTCATTACTCATACCAAACCATACTCTCTTACTTTCTGACATTAGCTGTCGTTTTAAATTAAACACATAAAACATATTTTCAGTCTTTCACAAAACATGTACCTGGCCATCTTTATGCGCCTACCCTAAGTAGTTGCTGGGCATACAGAGAATGAATAAAACAGAAAGGTGAGGTCTCCAGGAGCTGGTGCTCAGTGAAAGAGAGTTATTTCAAACATAAACCCATTACAGTTGTCTAAGCAATATAATACACACGCTGAGTGAAGCTAAACACCCACAAAAACAAAAGCAAAAACAAAATGGTGTACAACATAGGCCTTGATGCTCACTTCCGCTCTGTGAAACGTATAAGGAGCTTCAAACATACGTCCTTAATGTCCCCAGAACAATACTGCAGGGTTTGTGGTGTGTGTGTGTGTGTTTGAATTTTCTGAGTTTTAAAGATTTTGTCCTTTTTGCCCTGAGACATGTGCTTGTATTTGTAAATACGACAAATATTTAAGCCAAAAAGAAAAATACTCATAACATCAATCAAAGAGCAACATACCTACAAGATGATCTCTATTAAAATATTTCACCCCCTGCTTGTGCTCTCTCTCTCTCTGACAGATAAACAAATAAAATCTTTAAAAAAATAAGAAAAGAGGTGCCTGGGTGGCTCAGTTGGTAAAGCATCTGGCTTGCTCAGGTCATGATCCCAGGGTCCTGGGATCGAGTCCCTCATGGGGCTCCCTGCTCAGCGGGAAGCCTGTTTTTCCCTCTGCCTGCTACTCGCCCTGCTTGTGCTCTCTCTCTCTCTGACAGATAAATAAGTAAAACCTTAAAAAATAAAATAAAAAATAAAATATTTCATATAACACATTCTCAAATTTCATTCCATTCCTATTACATTGGTTCTCACCTTCCAGGTGTTAAAGTATTTTGGATGATGAGTCAACACTCTCTGACCATAGAGTATATTTTCATACATTATTTCTAGTATCAATTAAAATAAGACTTCATTGCCCACCACTTCCAATTATCACCTCTCCCTGACTCAACTCAAACTGTGCTATTAGCACTTCACTCCTTTGGCTCAAATGAAGCTTAGGGTTTAATATATGTTAAATTGTATGTGCTGCTCCTAGGAGGGATAACTCTTGAAATCATGTCAGTTGTTTGTGCCACAGTGTGAAAGTGCTGAAAGCATTCTTTCTAGAAAGCAAATATGAAAACATACTGAAGGAAGCCTGAAGGAGGAAAGGGACAAGGTGCAAATGGGAGGCAAAGGATGCCATTAACAACAGTAATAGATAAGAAATACTGAGAGCTCAATACCTGCTAATCTATGGAGCTGGTCTCATTTAATTACCTTATAAATGACTTTTCTGTCCTTAAATGTTTTGGTTGGGGCTATACGTCTATAGAATCTGATTTATTAAGCTTGACTCCAGAAGTCTATTTTTATTTATTACTGAAGAATAAGTGATATGCAACGTTATATTAGTTTCAGGCATACAACATATTCTGTATATTACTCAATGCTCACCAAGATAAGTATCAGAAATCTACATTTTAAGCAAACATCCCAAGTCAGTTTGATGCAAGTGTTCTGATAACCACACATTATCAAATATACCCTCTGAAACAGAGTCTATTATCATTGGAATCTGATCTGCCTTATTCTGCAAATCTATAATAAAAAAACAGAGAAGCAAACAAAAACCCCAAACTTCTTTCCACAAAATTATACCTCTTTAGGAACTTATTTTACCATTGAGGGTATAAACTATCACCTGGGCAATGGAAAGCTGTTTTATTATTTTATGAAAGGCCAGATCACTTTTACTGTAGCTTATCAAAATTCTGGACGTTAAAAATTCCTTTTTCTTTCCTTTTCTTTTTTTTTTTTAATAAAGTACAAGCACACTTAAGATTTTTATTTATTTGAGACAGAGAGAATGAGAGAGACAGAGAGCACACGAGAGGGGGGAGGGTCAGAGGGAGAAGCAGGCTCCCTGCCGAGCAGGGAGTCCGATGCGGTACTCGATCCCGGGACTCCAGGATCATGACCTGAGCCGAAGGCAGTCGCTTAACCAACTGAGCCACCCAGGCGCCCATTTCTTTCTTTTTCTTAATGACATGCTCAAATGTTCTTCAAATTCTATTTAGAACCCAAGTGTACCAGCTTTTTACCAATTGCATTTGCAAATAACAACTTCTGATTTGGGGAGTTAAGAACTGAGCTGCATTGTGACTGTTGGGGGGGGGGGAATTAGCTTCCTGTGAAAAGTTTCAAGAGCAATGCTGAGTCAGTAACCTTTCTGTTCAGGACATGCAATGCTCTTGTGATAAAGGATTCTGACTTTTGAAAATTAGAAAACAGAGTGGCTAGAGCTAAATTAAATCAAGCTTTAGGGAATGCAGAAACTTTTGACAACACAATGCTATAAACCTGAGGGTGAACACATACTTATCCCATGGAACCAGAATCACAGATTATAATTAGGTGAAGTAAAATGGCTGTGTATTGATACAACATGATGTGACAAGAGATCAATTGTTCTCATGATTTTACAAGGGAAAAAAGAAATGGCTTTATTGAGTCTAAGGGTGAGTAAGAGGGGGTCAGAGGGAAGATATAAAAATTCCATGTGTTCTAAAATAAACAGATCTTTACCTGACTTCAAAGGCCCTACCACAAAACTTCAGAACAAGAAAAGACATTGAAAGACAAATGCTGGTACCCAAATGGCAGATTTCGGGGGGCCTTCAACCCTCCCCACAGATATTCTTATTTCCCCTTTAACCTTTTCCAGTAAAAGAAATGTGGGCATTGGAACCAGGCAATGCTGAATTCAAATCTCAGCATTTGCATTTATCAGTTTGAGTGACCTTGGGTGATCACCTAAATTATTAGAGCCTCAGTTTCTACAACTGTAAAATGGAGATCACATTATCTACTATTGGGTCTCTTGTCAATGTGTCAAGCACTAAGTATGGCTCCTTGGATATATGAGGTACTCAATAAATGGAAGCCCCACCACCAACGGTACTACCACAGTAGCATTATCATCATAAAGAATTATGATGAAGAAAACATGTGAAGTGAACTTGTGCCCTCCTTTGGACGTAAGGCAAGAGAGGTACGCAGGGTCGGGGATTAGGGGACTAGACTCTCCATAGAGAGTCTACAGGTGATTTGGATGAATGATCCATTTATTACATGAAGAGATGGTTGACTGGTTGAGGTCTTAGGATGAGGATAAGCTGCATCCCTGTGGAGGGGATGGGCTTTATTCTGAAGGGGGTGAGTAATTATTCAGTGTGCTCTCTACAAAAGGAAAACAAAGCAAAACAAAACATGTCCCCTGACACTTGGAGGCAGGTCAGGAAACAGGTTAGGCGATGCTCTCTAGGAGTTTCCAAGCTGAATGTAAAATAAGAAAATATCCTAAAGTGGTTAAGGGCATGAGCTTTGGAGTAGTCAAACTCAGATTCAAGTCCAATCTGATTTGAATAGCTTTAGCTTTGCAAGTTATGCCAAAAATTACTTCAGTTTTTCTATTAAATAAGAATATTTCATATATCTGGTGTATGGATCGACTAAGATTTATAAACAAACACTACAGTATTGGATATGCAGTATATTTTCAATACACCTTAATCTCTTTAATATTATTAATAAAATATATTATCTGGCTGCCTATTAAGCTTCCTGTTCATTTCCCTTTTGATATTGCCATGCCTTAGAGTGAAGTGCTGCTTAGTCAATCTAATCTAAGCCTTGCTATGCAGATTTCAAAAAGTATATCTTTTGTCTATTCTTGACCCAAGATATTGAAAAGATGGGGCAGAGAAGAAGGAAGAGGAGGGGGAAGAAACTCCAAGTGGCAGATGAGAGCAAATGTCAGGGCTGCTGGCTCAGTCCCTTCCACTGCCAGGAAGAGCTCTGTCCTCTGTAGCGAGCCTGAAAAAGCTGGACAGTAGGTTGTTACGGCATAAGGAAGTAGTTCATCAGAGACTTTGCCCAAATTACTTAGGTACTCGGACTCAGGGTGTACAAAATTGAAGGTCCCTATCTCCTGGCACAGCACAAATCCATTTATCTCCATTGTGTCTACTGATCATAGTTTGAACTCTCACAATCCTCTATCAGGGTCATAGTCTTTAGTCTTGTGAGTGACTAATTCCATAGCAATTATACTTCTGCTTATTCTCAGCTGCTCTCTTTCTTTGCTGGGCAAATGAATATTATCCTCCTTCACCTTTTACTCGGTCTTGCTCCTTCTCAGTCATTGCCACATGACTTTTCTCCCAAGGACCTAAATTCTACTCATTGGTTCAGAATCTTCTGGCTTCTATGACATGTTACCTTTCTGTCTCTTACACATAACAGGAGTGGTAGCCCCATGGCTCAATTCTAAATCCCTGATTTATCTCACCCTACAATCTAGTCATAAAGGCCTGTTTTTCACTTTGACAGGCCAAGGTTCCATTTTTCACTCAAGCAACTCTGTGGATACCCAGAGCCTTCCAGTCCTGCCATGCATCCTCTTGTGCCAGTCTCTTGGCAACCTCTCCTGCAGAAAGGCTGCCAAGATACAACAAACATCTGCTCATACTTCAAAGAGAACTCTGGATGGACAACAAAAGAATTAGGTTTTAAAGACTTAAATTTTCTTCTTTGTCTATTCAAGTGTTTTTCTTTTTTTCTTTAATTTTAGAAAATTCATACTATTTTTTGTTTCTTTATAGTAGTAAGACTGTTTAACATGAGATCTACCCTTTTAAGACATTTTTAAATATACCATACAGTACTATTAATTTTGGGCACAATGTTGCACAGCAGAATTCTAGAACTTATTCATCTTGCAAAACTGAAACATTTTACCTGTTGAACATCAACTCCCTATTTTCCCAACCCACGGCCATTGGCAGCCACCATTCTACTCTCTGCTTCTATGACTTCGACTATTTCAGATACCCTGTGTAAGTGGAATCATACAGTACTTGTCTTTCTGTGACTGGCTTACTATGGACCATTCCAAACATATAATCAAGAAAATGGTTTAAATAACAGTCATATCCCCATCACTCAGCTTTAAGCATTATCACTGGATGTCCATCTATGTTGATCTCTTCCTGTACTGTTCAGTACAGTAACACTTGCACTTGTTAATTCATTAAAGTAAAAAAAACATAAAAAAGTTCAGATCCTCATGTACTCTAGCCACATTTCAAGGGATCAATGGCCACACGTGGCAAGTGACTATCACTGGACATTGCAACACTACAAAACAGTTGAACACTTCCATCATCATAGAACTTTTTTTTTTTTTTTTACAGATTTTATTTATTTATTTGACAGACAGAGAGAGACAGCGAGAGAGGGAACACAAGCAGGGGGAGTGGGAGAGGGAGAAGCAGGCTTCCCGCTGAGCGGGGAGCCCAATGTGGGGCTCGATCCCAGGGCTCCGGGATCATGACCTGAGCTGAAGGCAGACGCTTAATGACTGAGCCACCCAGGCGCCCCAACCATCATGGAACTTTTTATTGGACAGTGCTAACCTATATCCCACCCTCACCACAGAGTATTTTGAAGCAAATACTATGTCATCTAAACATAACATCAATATATAAGCAATATGTTATAATATTATAAATATATGTATGTAGCAATAATATATAAGAAAAATAATATGTAATAACATCAAATATGGAGTCAGTGTTAAAATTTCCCCCTTATAATAAAATTTCTTAACCTGGACTACATAGGAGCCTTCAAGGACTGAGCAAAAGTTACAAGCAAAAATTTGTTAAAGAATATACATGCCTTTTTCTGAAGAGATGACTTATGGTAGTAGTTCTAAAATTCTGATAAGGGTCAGTTTTTCCAAATTCAAGAAACACTCCCTTAGAAAAATGTGTGGTCAACTAGATAATTAAAGAGATGAAGTAGTTTAATTGTTAATACAACTGTAAATCTGGCCTTATAAATGTGAAATAAAGAATGTATTCTTAGAGACATCTTTTTTTTCTATACATTTCATTATTTTTAACTATAAAATATAGATGGGTGTCTGGAGTTTTCATTTGTTGTATAGTAGTGTATAATTGGGTATGGAGAAGAGGGTAACATGCTTCTTAGCTTGTTTTTGGTATGATTAGGTTAATACTTCTTAGAAAAGTGGAGAGTTTGCCCTAGGCTTCTCTTGTGGTAACCATAGTGTTCACCTTCATTCATTTATCCCCCATCTATCCACTCATTCATCCAATACCTATTTACTAATAGGACCAGCCATGTGCCAGTAATATAAGTTCGTGGTTTTGATATGGTTAAGAGATGATCTCAGCTCTAGGGGCACCAGGGTGGCTCAGTCGTTAAGCGTCTGGCTTAGGCACAAGTCACGATCCCAGGGTCCTGGGATGGAGCCCTGCGGTTGGCTCCAGAGGGGAGCCGGCTTTCTTCTCCCTCTCCCTCTGCCTGATGCTCCCCCTACTTGTGCTCTCTCTCCCTCTGTCAATAAATAAATAAAATCTTTAAAAAAGAGAGAGAGATGATCTCAGCTCTAAAAAACCCCTACCGGGAATGCAACTTTGGATCTTGGGACAGTTAGCATTACTAAGGATAACTGTGCCAAAGTCCAAGGAGAGGTGAGAGAAGAGAGTTTCTTTAATTCAACTCCAAATATTTTCCAATAATTACTATAAGGCAGGCCTTGTAGTGGGTAAACCAGACAGATACAGTCTTTTCCTCACAGAGATTATATTCTCCATTTGCATTCTACCCAATATCCCTATCCTGAGAGTTGGGGAGAGGATTGTCTCTTGATGTACACTGTTTCTGGCAGTAAGTAAGAGAAGGTGGGATTATACAGTTTTTTGTTTTTTTAAGATTTTTATTTATTTATTTGACAGAGAAAGAGAGAGAGAGAGAACACAAGCAGGGGGAGCAGCATGCAGAGGAAGGAGAATCAGGCTCCCTGCTAAGCAGGGAGCCTGATGCGGGCCTCGATCCCAGGACCCTGGGATCATGACCTGAACCAAAGGCAGACACTTAACTGACTGAGCCACCTAGGGGCCCTAAGGGATTATATCGTTTTACATTTGCTGTGACTTCTCTTCTTTCATTCTCTTAAGTTGTGTTTCTGATTTTGTACTCTCAAAATGGTAGTTAACCTGTTGCCCCTTTGCATGATCTTCCCCAGGATCACAGTCTAGACACCCTTTAATCCCCAACTGCAGCTGGAGTCTTCCTCTTGAGTACCTGTGACCTTTTCCAGAAAGTTCTAAGTCTCTGATTTCCTCTAGTCTTTCTTGAACTAAGAGTCCCCATCAAAAAAGTTCCGATGAATATTCTCTTCCACTCCAGAGGCAAATATCTGCCAACTGTATCTGTATCTCTACACAGTCTGCACATACTTCCAGCTGAATTCTAGTATATCAATCATTTTTGAAGTCTTTAATGCAAAATCTTTCATGAACATTTCTCTGTAAATACTTTTTCCAGCAAACTTTTCTCTCATTTCTTTCTCAGTAGTGATGATGTGGACAGGCCCTCTCATTTGGAAAATTCTTTATAAAACAAACAGAAACAGTCTTGGTTATTGATGCTTGAAATAGTCATTTTACATTTTCCTTAGTACTTCAAGGTTGTTTCCTTTTTTTTTTTTAAAGATTTTATTTATTTATTTGAGAGAGAGAATGAGATAGAGAGAGCATGAGAGGGGGGAGTGTCAGAGGGAGAAGCAGACTCCCTGCTGAGCAGGGAGCCTGATGTGGGACTCGATCCCGGGACTCCAGGATCATGACCTGAGCCGAAGGCAGTCGCTTAACCAACTGAGCCACCCAGGCGCCCCAAGGTTGTTTCCTTTTAAGGCAGGGGAAAAATTCTTGGTGGCAAAATAGGAGATGGGGAAATTGATCTTAGCTTGTTAGCATTCAGTAGTTTAAGAATCCCTACACTCACAAGATCCGAAAGCAAAATTATTTTATTAAGTCAATAAATATCAACTGTTTGCTCTGTGCCATGCCCTGTGCTAACCGCTAGATACTGAACATTGAGTGACATAAACATGGTCCCTGCCCTAGTGGAGAATAATGGGGAAACAGACCCTGAACAAATGAGCACCAGAGTAAATACATAACTAGGCACTGTAAGAAGAACTACGTAGTAGGAAAAATATTGGTACTAAAAGCCTTAATAATAAGGGTGCTTAGTTAATTTGATTGGTGAGGGAAAACTTCTCCAAAAAGAAAGTGGGTAGGAATTAGTCAGGTGAAGACTTGGCTATGGAAGTATACCCCAGGAGGAGGAGAAAAAGCATTTGCAAAAGCAATAAAGAGGAAAGGAGTCAGTCAGTTTGAAGAACAGCACAGGGAGAATGGAAGAACATGCGGCAATTAGAGGGGCCTCTATCTTTCAATTTGAAGTGTTCTTTCTGTCAAATCTGGGATAAGCTTGGAGCACATTCTGTGCTATGCATTTTTTTTCCAAATAAATTAAGTTTTGACTCGTATATATTTAATTCTTCAACATTATCTTCCAATAAAAGGCAGAGGGATTAATAAGATACAGGTTAATCTAAAGACACTGTAGAAAACACACTTTAAATTTTAGGTCCATTGCTGCACTGATGCTTCTATTGGTACATTTTTAAAAGTCTTGGTATGTTTTAAACATGATATTCCAATGTGGCCTTTGATGTTGTTATTGGGGGGGAGGGTAGAATTATCACCCTAGAAAGATCCAAACCTGTGGGGTTTTTTTTGTTTTTTGTTTTTTTACCCTGAGGTCTGGGATTAACTTTTGTGTGACCTTTTGACAACTTGTTTAAAAATTCTGTGCCTCAGTTCCCCTGTCTATATAACTAGAATAATAAAGTTAACCTTGGGGAATTTAGCAGATGGCTGGGATAATTAAATGTGTTAAAATTATGAAATTATCTTGCAAAATATGATGTGCTACACACATGTTCCCTATGTCATTTTATTCATTATTTTTTTCCTTTTGGGGTGGAGTTGTGAGGAGGTGCGTGACAGTCTCTTGGGCTCCAGAATCAAAATGCCAGTATCCAAACTGCCTCCCTCACTTCTACACTTTCTACTTGTGCGAGTTTACATAACTGACTGACCTTGTCTACACCTCCATTTCCTTACCCAGAAAACAAGGGAAAGAATAGTCCCTAGTTCATCTACTTATTATAAGGATCAAGTGAGATAATCAAGTTGAGCATCTAGAACAGTGCCTGTCACATAATTAGCTTTTAATAGCTGTTACCTATTGGTGTGTGTGTGTGTGTGTGTGTGTGTGTGTGTGTGTTGGGATGTAATATGTAGAAATACATTTTCAGAAGTTGAGTGGATTCCTGGATTTCACTGGATATTTCTTGAGCACTCCCAGGTCAAACTGTTCTCCCTTCACATTCGAATTATTCTAAAATAACCACTAGAAAAAAAAATCTGTGGTTTGATGTTATGGACCTACCCAATCATTATTTTCACCCATCTGAGGTTTATACTTAACCTAAGCGGCCCTCATAGATTTATTTAAGCTTGTGATTTCTGCTAACATTTTAAATAGCAACACGATTTCCCCCTAAAATCTCCCAGCCTAAAGTACCTTATTGTGATTTAATGCCACAGGAAAAACTTTAATAATTTTCAGTATTATGCAATCTATAGTGAAGACAGTTGAGAAACTAAAATATGAAGTTTGACACCCCAATACAATACACTTTTGCAAAATTTGGACTGCCAACTCCTTCCATTCCTCTGACTGGGAATACACAGGCCTATTTTTTTTTTTTTTAAGATTTTATTTATTTATTTCAGAGACAGAGAGAGGCAGAGAGAGACAGAGATAATGACAGAGAGCACAAGTGAGGAGGAGAGCGAGAAGGAAGCTCCCCGCTGAGCAGGAACCCACCACAGGGCTCCATCCCAGGACCTGAGCCAAAGGCAGATGCTTAATGGACTGAGCCACTCAGGTGCCCCACAACTATTCTTTATACATCTTAGGAAGCTGACCAGCACTTATAATTCTGCCAAAGAATGTAAGGAGCTCAATCTGTGATGGAGATATAGGGTTATATCAGTATATTAAAAGAACATATAAGATTATTTAAGAACATGCTTATTATTCTGGGGTAGCAAAATATCATAAGAAGAAAACAACATCCAAAGGCAAGAAAACAAAAGACCAGTTGATTAGACCACATAAAAAATTCAACTTCTCTATGATGAAATTCACCATAAACCAAATGAAAAGACAAATGGTGAACTGAGTCTTTATAAATGTGAAACAAAGGGTTACCCTTTTCCAAATACGAAGAATAAAACATTTTAGGGCATGTATTGAATGGAGCACTGGGTGTTATAGCTAACAATGAATCATGGAACACTACATCAAAAACTAATCATGTAATGTATGGTGATTAACATAACATAATAAAATAAAATTTAAAAAAAAGAAAAGAAGAAAAATTAGCATAATACTAGCCAAAAATTGATAGAAGAAAAATATCAATATCTGATAAATATTTGAAGAGATGCACAAATTGACTAGTGGTCACAGAAAAATGCAGGTTAATTAGAGAAAAGTCTTCATCAATCAGACTGCAAAAAAATGTTAAATACTGATAAAATATACTGTTTGTAATTTATTTGTAAATATTTTAAGTGGAAATTTCCCTTTCAACCAACACTTCCTGTCCTATTAATCCAATATCCTATGGAATACAAGAGTACAAAGACAGGTGAATAGTGCTTTTCATTGTTTTCATTGTATATGATAGTTGAAAACTCAGAGAAGACTTAAAGGTTCATCAATAAGGTAATGATCAAACAATTTATGGCACATCTAGGGCGCCTTGGTGGCTCAGTCAGTTAAACATTTGCCTTCAGCTCAGGTCATGATCCCAGGGTCCTGGGATGGAGCCCTGTGGTGGTGGGCTCCCTGCTCAGTGGCGAGCTTACTTCTCCCTCTCCTCCCCTCTCTCGCTATCTCTGTTGCTATCTCTGTCTCTCTCTCAAATAAATAAATAAAATCTTAAAAAAAAAAAAAAACAATTTATGGCACATCTATATAATGCAATACTAGGCAAGTTTTGAAAAAATTGAATGGTATCTATTACTATTGACATTGAAGGATACCCATGATGCATACAGTACTGAGGGGGTGGTTACAAAACAATATTAATAGAAAAAAGTTCTGGCTACACAATCTATTAATGCTGGTTATCTCTAGAGAGTAGAAGGGATGATAAAGAAATTTTTTTTTAAAGATTTTATTTATTTATTTATTTGAGAGAGAGAGCATGAGAGAGAGAGCATGAGATGGGGGAGGGTCAGAGGGAGAAGCAGACTCCCCGCTGAGCAGTGAGCCCGATGCGGGACTCGATCCCGGGACTCCAGGACCATGACCTGAGCCGAAGGCAGTCGCTTAACCACCTAAGCCACCCAGGTGCCCCAATAAAGAAATTGTATACTTTACTTTGTATGTTTATATTTACATATCATAATCAAATTCAAATGTGATACTTGTAAATAAAATAAATGAAATGTCCATTTTCTAATCCTGTGGCATTCACTACCTGAGCCTGCCATGCTCGCTCTGTCCTTAGCTTTGTGAATTACTGATTGCACATAATCGCTCGCTCTGTCCTTAGCTTTGTGAATTACTGATTGCACTACCTGAGCCTGCCATGCTCGCTCTGTCCTTAGCTTTGTGAATTACTGATTGCACATTCTAGCAGCGAATGTTAATCACGTTGGAATTGTTGGTATAACAGCTTTGTTCATCCCAACATGGGACCTTCTATGTTCTGACAGTCTCTCACCCAAGACAGGTGAAGTACTAATGCCACCAAATCTTCTGGAGACCCAAGAGGCTACACTCACTCAAAGCATTCCCCAACCTGATGTATCCTGGTCACTCTGTTGAGAATGTATCCTTTGAGGTTATCAGAGGAAACTGAAACTTTTCTAAGATTATGTCAAAATATTAATTTTTTTGTCAAACAAGTCCTCTGAGAGATTTAATAGAATCAAAGAACACATGTAGGGGTGCCTGAGTGGCTCAGTTGGTTAAGCGACTGCCTTCGGCTCAGGTGATGATCTCAGGGTCCTGGGATCAAGCCCTGCATCGGGCTCCCTGCTCTGGCAGAAGGCCTGCTTCTCCCTTTCCCACTCCCCCTGCTTGTGTTCCCTCTCTCGCCATCTCTCTCTGTCAAATAAATAAATAAAATCTTAAAAAAAAAAAGAACATATATATTAAAATCATTTGTACAAATTAGCTGTGTGGAGAATATAGAGTATCTATACCACACAGAATCCATATATTACCTAATGTCAGTAACTGCTCATATTTTTCTTTTCATGCTGAAATGGATAATAAATCCCATGTGATAGATGTGAACAACCCCATCTTTCATGTCAACTATTTCTCTTTAGGAAAGAACTATATAACTAAAAATAGTTAAACCTAAAAAGTGTAAAATCAAATGAAATATTATATAAGAAACTATTAGTGTAAATAAACTACTAAAGATTTAACACACCTAGAGATTTTCAAATGACATTTTTTTAAATGAACTATACATAATTAAATCTAGGGAGATATTAATACACAAATCCTAACAGCTTTAAGGATTTAAATTCAACTAAACCTCATAAAATTGGCACAGAAAGCCAGTAGCAGGTTTTGAAATGCAAAGTTCAAAATGTAGGTTTGTCAGAACACAGACAACTGAACTATGATTTGGAATGACAAACTAAATATATACATCTTTCAATTTAAAGTTGCTCATATTCTACTAGGAGCAAACATGCTGGCCATAATTATAAGAATCTGTGAAAGGATTTAAAATAGTGGCAAATTCTGTTCCAAAACATTCCTCTAAAGTGATTTTATGAGGTGCTCAAAGTATCTAAAGATGTCACATAATGAGTTGCCTTTCCTTTGACTCCAACTTATAAAAAAAGCATTTCAGAAAGATCAGTAGAAAAGATTTTCAAGATATCATTCATCAAAGATGTCAACAGACGAAAGCTATAAAAATTAGTCCATTGATATATTAAAAAATAACCATTTAAAGATTCATTATTCCACAAATTTACTATCAATAGTCTATCAGCATTTTTCAAACTGAGAGGTATAATTTTCTTGTGATGCTGGCTTTTTATTATAAAAACAGCATTTTTATTGGCACACATTTTTTATTAATTTTAATTGTAGAAGATAGATAACATGAGATATATTGGCCATTATACATTTAATCATTCTTAGGCTATGCAACATCCTCCATAAAATCAGATAGTGTTAGATTTTTAAAAGTATTTTTACTACTGTTTAATGTATCACCAAATCTCTTAGCCATCCGTAAATTCCAATCTGTCTTCAATGGCAACATATTGATTAATTACTCTAATCAAGAATATATAGTTTTGCTTTAATTTTGGTAAAAATGGAAATAAAATCACACATAATACCCACAAAGCATCCTATAGGTCTTGGACAATTCTTCTCTTATAATCATATGTGCAAAATAATAATAAATATAATTAGAAAACTTTATTTAATCAATCCTGAGCTCAATTTGTTTTCTCATAATCACAGAATATCAAGGAGGAAGGAACCTATAACCTAGACATTCTAGCCATGATTCTGTAATTAACCAGATTAATGACCTTAAAAATATTGATTACTGGGGCACCTAGGTGGCTCAGTTGGTTAAGCGACTGCCTTCGGCTCAGGTCATGATCCTGGAGTCCCGGGATCGAGTCCTGCATCGGGCTCCCTGCTCGGCGGGGAGTCTGCTTCTCCCTCTGACCCTCCCCCTCTCATGTTCTCTCTCTCTCTCTCATTCTCACTCTCAAGTAAATAAATAAAAAAAAATATTTAAAAAAAATATTGATTACTTATCTGTAAAGTTGAATTGTTGAACTAGACAATACATAACTCTCAATTAAATGCACTCTGTCATAACGATGGACAATGGGAACAATGCCAGAATGTGATGCATCCAAATTAAAACACAAACCATTAGTGGTTTTAGTTTAATAGTTTGTAACCATCCAGATCATCCAACTTAGTAGGAGGCATCATGTCAAAATTGTAGATAACTAAACTTCTAAAATATACTCCTCAAATTCCTTATTTCTACTGTGTGAAAAAAAGTGTGAAAAAAAAATGGACTTTGACTAATATCACCTTGGCACTGAAGCATAAGAAATCTCACCAATTAATTATATTTGTTTTGAAAGCATGATTTTTCATAGATCTCATATTCAGTATTACATTTGCAGACAGATTATAGATAAATGCTTATATACACACACACATATCTATAATGTGCACGTGTGCACATGTGTGTGTGCTGTATATAGAAAGAGAAAAAGAGATGGGAGGAACAGAGAGACACAAGAAGAGAGATGGAGGAAGACAGGGGATTAAGGAATTGTTTTAGAGTATGTTTTGACCAATATCTATGAAAGGAATTGTATCACAGAAATTTTCACCAATATAGTATCAATATCTGGAATAACTCCATTAAAAACCTCTGAAATACACCTTTACTATAAATTTCACATGGGCTTCTCTCAGAGAAGGGCAACAAATTAGGGAAGACCTACATTTTTATTGCTTAATGAATAAGTAGTATGGACTTTGCAATCAGAAAGACATGCTTAAGGATGCATTCCACACACAGTATGAGTTGTACTACTGGGAACTTAACTTTTCCTGAGCTTAAATTCCCTCAACTCCAAGATGATGATGATGATGATGATGATGATGATGATGATGATGATAATGACTGTAATAGTAGTAATAATACTGACACCTAAATCATAGGTGTCACAATATCACTGCCTAATCACAATAAAATTAGGCAGTGTATATAAAGCACAGTGCCTGGGACATATTATTGGGGTTATTTTCTTTTGTGAAATAAATTTCCATATGGTAAACTTTCATCCAATGTTTAAACTAATAGATTATTAGTCCAGTTGATCATGTTGGCCTTTACATGATCAAATATGATCAGGGTAGCCCTGCTCTTTCCTGCTTTCAAGTCAGCTCTGCTGGATTTCATGTAGTTTCTTAAGGAAGTAGATTAAATATTTGTGTGGACTCGTTTAATCATTAGAAATATGAGATGAGCCCAAGTGGAGGGACATTCTTTTTTAAAAAATTTTTTATTGTTATGTTAATCACCATACATTACATCATTAGTTTTTGATGTAGTGTTCCATGATTCATTGTTTGTGCATAACACCCAGTGCTCCATGCAGAATGTGCCCTCTTTAATACCCATCACCAGGCTAACCCATCCTCCCACCACCCTCCCCTCTAGAATCCTCAGTTTGTTTTTCAGAGTCCATCATCTCTCATGGTTCGTCTACCCCTCCGATTTCCCCCCCTTCATTCGTCCCCTTCTGCTATCTTCTTTTTTTTTCTCTTAACATATATTGCATTATTTGTTTCAGAGGTACAGATCTGTGATTCAACAGTCTTGCACAATTCACAGCGCTCACCATAGCACATACCCTCCCCAATGTCTATCACCCAGCCACCCCATCCTCCCACCCCACCCCCCACTCCAGCAACCCTCAGTTTATTTCCTGAGATTAAGAATTCCTCATATCAGTGAGGTCATATGATACATGTCTTTCTCTGATTGACTTATTTCACTCAGCATAACACCCTCCAGTTCCATCCATGTCGTTGCAAATGGCAAGATCTCATTCCTTTTGATGGCTGCATAATATTCCATTGTGTGTGTGTATGTGTGTATATATATATATATCACATCTTCTTTATCCATTCATCTGTCGATGGACATCTTGGCTCTTTCCACAGTTTGGCTATCGTGGACATTGCTGCTATAAACATCAGGGTGCATGTACCCCTTTGGATCCCTACATTTGTATCTTTGGGGTAAATACCCAGTAGTGCAATTGCTGGATCGTATGGCAGCTCTATTTTCAACTTTTTGAGGAACCTCCATACTGTTTTCCAGAGTGGTTGCACCAGCTTGCATTCCCACCAACAGTGTAGGAGGGTTCCCCTTTCTCTGCATCCCTGCCAACATCTGTCATTTCCTGACTTGTTAATTTTAGCCATTCTGACTGGTGTGAGGTGGTATCTCATTGAGGTTTTGGTTTGGATTTCCCTGATGCCGAGCGATATTGAGCACTTTTTCATGTGTCTTTTGGCCATTTGGATGTCTTCTTTGGAAAAATGTCTGTTCATGTCTTCTGCCCATTTCTTGATTGGATTATCTGTTCTTTGGGTGTTGAGTTTGATAAGTTCTTTATAGATTTTGGATACGAGCCCTTTATCTGATATGTCATTTGCAAATATCTTCTCCCATTCTGTCGGTTGTCTTTTGGTTTTGTTGACTGTTTCTTTTGCTGTGCAAAAGCTTTTTATCTTGATGAAGTCCCAATAGTTCACTTTTGCCCTTGCTTCCCTTGCCTTTGGCAATGTTTCTAGGAAGAAGTTGCTGCGGCTGAGGTCGAAGAGGTTGCTGCCTGTGTTCTCCTTTAGGATTTTGATGGACTCCTGTCTCACATTGAGGTCTTTCAACCATTGGAGTCTATTTTTGTGTGTGGTGTAAGGAAATGGTCCAGTTTCATTCTTCTGCATGTGGCTGTCCAATTTTCCCAACACCATTTGTTGAAGAGTCTGTCTTTTTTCCATTGGACATTCTTCCCTGCTTTGTCAAAGATTAGTTGACCATAGAGTTGAGGGTCCATTTCTGGGCTCTCTATTCTGTTCCATTGACCTATGTGTCTATTTTTGTGTCAGTACCATACTGTCTTGATGATTACAGCTTTGTAATAGAGCTGGAATTGTGATGCTGTCAGCTTTGCTTTTCTTTTTCAGCATTCCTCTGGCTATTCGGGGTCTTTTTTGGTTCCATACAAATTTTAGGATTATTTGTTCCATTTCTTTGAAAAAAGTTGATGGTATTTTGATGGGGATTTCATTGAATGTGTAGATTGCTCTAGGTAGCATTGACATCTTCACAATATTTGTTCTTCCAATTCATGAACATGGAACCTTTTTTCATTTCTTTCTGTCTTCCTCAATTTCTTTCATGAGTATTTTATAGTTTTCTGCATACAGATTCTTTGCCTCTTTGGTTAGATTTATTCCTAGGTATCTTATGGTTTTGGGTGCAATTGTAAATGGGATTGACTCCTTGATTGCTCTTTCTTCTGTCTTGTTGTTGGTGTATAGGAATGACACTGATTTCTTTGCATTGATTTTATATCCTGCCACTTTACTGAATTCCTGATGAGTTCTAGCAGTTTTGGGGTGGAGTCTTTGGGGTTTTCCACATAAAGTATCATATCATCTGCAAAGAGTGAGAGTTTGACTTCTTTGCTGATTCGGATGTCTTCTATTTCTTTTTGTTGTCTGATTGCTGAGGCTAGGACTTCTAATACTATGTTGAATAGCAGTAGTGATAGTGGACATCCCTGCCGCGTTCCTGACCTTAGGGGGAAAGCTCTCAGTTTTTCCCCATTGAAAATGATATTTGCTGTAGGTTTTTCATAGATGGCTTTTATGATATTGAGGTATGTACCCTCTATCCCTATACTCTGGAGAGTTTTGATCAAGAAAGGATGCTGTACTTTGTCAAATGCTTTTTCTGCATCTATTGAGAGGATCATATGATTCTTGTTCTTTCTTTTGTTAATGTATTGTATCACGTTGATTGATTTGTGGATGTTGAACCAACCTTGCAGCCCAGGGATAAATCTGGAGGGACATTCTAAAAATATTTGACCAGTTCTCTTCAAAGTGCTGAGACTATGAAACAAAAAGGAAAGCTGGGAACTGTCACGTGAAAAGAGACTCACAAGGCATGATGACTAACTACAACAACTGGATTAGATTCTTGGACAGAAAAAGGCCCTCCACGAAAAAAAAAAACCTGATGAAATCTTATTGAAGACTTGTTTATTCAGTAGGATTTTACCAATGTTAATTTCCTAGTTTTGAGAAATGCATTATGGTATGTAAAATCTTAACATTAGGGGAAGCTAGGTGAAAACCATGAGGGAACACTCTGTACTATCTTTGCAACTTTTTGGTGAACCTGAAGTTAGTTCAAAAAAATTAAAAAAAAAAAAAAACAAACACTAAAATTTGGGTGGAATCTGAGGGCTAATACTTCCCATAAATGATCAGGCTTTAAATTAGTCTCTATTTCCTTTCACCCAATCCTTTACACCTCAGCTTCTCCCATAACAGGAGACTCACAGCACTGTCCCTAACTCACCTATGTTCTTGTATCCACACCAGTGTTCCAAGGAAAAATGGTTAAGAAGAGTATACCCATATGTGCATCTTCTCAGGTTTCAAATAAGCATCAAAAATAAAAAATTTATGGTTCAGGGCCATCAGTGTTATTGGACAGAATTCATTCCAGCTAAGTTCTAAGAGCACAACATCTTTTTATTACTCTAATAAATTAACCAGCAATGACAGTTTTGTGGCAATTAGGTTATATAAACTTCTTACCATAAAGACACATCATTAGGTTATATTTTTAAACTTCCATATGTCATCCAAAGTTAGGCAGAAAGAAACATGCAATGCAATCTTTATGACAGATTTTCTTAAATTCACTAGTTTTCCCATTTCTCCTGACATTTTGTTGAGATTTTCATACTCTACACTTTGGCATTTGACAGGTTTGCTTCAACTAACTTTGTAAAGCAGGAGCATATGTTAAAAATGGCAAACCATGCCCTCTTTTGTGTGTGTGTGTGTGTGTGTGTGTGAGAGAGAGAGAGAGAGAGAGAGAGAGAATGGTGGTTCACTTTAACAAGACAGATTTTCAAAAATCTGTGATATCAAAGAAGCATTAGTAGGCTATATACTCCTTGTGCAAAACAACTTTCATTTAGTTTCTTTAATCATTGAGATATTCTCCTGGGGTAGAGTGGTGGGAGTAAGTCAAATGTGAAGTAGTTTCACAGGGTAGAATAAAACCTTGTTCTACTTAAAATATAAATTTTGAATTCTCATATGGCATAGGAAACAACATCATAGCCAACAGAGAATGCATAATGTTAGCATTAGGAATCATGCTCAGAGAGAAAACCAGGAATACACATTAAGAAATCTCTCTTTCTCTCTCTTTGTGTATATGAGATCTATGTAAATATGTTTCATTATCTCTCCAATTAGAAAGATAACTGATACTGACCCACAGAATTTGGTGCAGATATTAACAAGATGTAATGAAAAATTCTGCTCTTCCAGAATCCAAAAGCCAAGAAATAATAGAGACCATCAAACCAAGAGACTCAGCATTCACTGATGAGTTATTAGTTGTCTCTAAGAAGGGGGGCTGGATCACAGATCATGTTCCCATATTACAGAGCATCTCCTAACCCTGACTCCCACACCAAGTGAACTTCTGATATCAGAGCAGCAGCTCAAGACTACTGCAGATGGACTGAAAGCAGAACTGGTGACATAATTTTGTGGGGTGCAAAATTAAAATGAGAAGTCTCTTGCTGACAAATTATTATGAATTTCAGGACAACAGCAGAAAATTACGCCAAGCATGAGAACCCTGTAATTATGGAACCCTGTTTGCCTGCCCAGGTCCTGTGCCCATGAAGCCAACTCTGATGGAGTGTTAAACTCTGGATTCAGACAAAGCTGTGCTCAAACTCTAGTTCTGTCATGTACTGAGACACAAGAATATTCATCTAGGACCTTGATAAAAGGCCCATGTGATAGTATTTATGATTATCCTTGTCTCTTCTTATGGAAATGGTCAGACATCTAGGTAAATAAGAATAATCATACTATTTTGAACTAAAAGAACACCTAGTGACAATTTGGTCTAACTCCTCCACTCTCTGAAGAAATTACCTGATGTCTGGCACTAGTCCATGACTCTGACTTGGGTCTTCTGACCCCAGATGCAATGCTCTTTCAGTAACGTTGTGGGGCAAGAGTGTTTGTTAATGGCTCAGGCTTTGGAACCAAATAGTCTGGACCCAAATTCTGGTTCCACTACTCTGTGAAACCTTGGGCAAGTTGCTTAACTTCTCTGTACCTCAGTTCCCTTATCAGAAAATGGGCATTCTAAGAGTACTTCACAGGATTAAATTCAATTTTTTTATAACTAATTCAAAACACTGGTTATTATAGAGTGTTCAATAAATATTAGCTATTAATATTTCATGCTTCACCTCTAAAAACACCTTTTTTGAGGCAAGCAGTGGATAACCATATTGATTAGTAGGAGAAAAGTAAGCTAAATTAGAGAGTGGGTCTATAGCCAATTGGATAACTTTATAAAATAAATTATTAATGAGTTCATATGTATATGGCAGGGCTACTCTTGTACATTATTCAAACTTTTTACTGACAGTTTAGATAAAAATGTATGTGATATGATTTTAAATTTGTTAATGGAACAATTCTGGGAGGTAATTTTTTTTTTTTTTTTTTAAGTATTGGGATACAGAAATGACTGACAGAGGAAGAACTAAAGCAAACAAGATGAAATTTCACAGGAGACCTGGGTTCTTTTTTATGAAAAAAGATATCAAAGATATATGACTTTAAAGTTGACCAGAAGTTCCACATGAAATCACAAGATAATGTGACTTTCCAGAAATTAAGTATAATTCTAAGCTGTATAGATAGAGTATCCAGTGAAGGAAAGGGTGAAAAGAGGTCAAATTTTAATGTCAATCAATAGTGCAACCACAAGTAACCACCCAGGCCTAAGTTTTCTCAGTATATTCCTTTTCAAAAGTCTTTAAAAATATAAACCATTTTTATCAATATGCCATACAAAAAAAGGACATAGGTTAGATTTGGCCCATGGGCCATAGTTTGCCAACCTCTGGTCTAAATATTTTCATCCAATTGAAAAACAGAAATTATTAAAGCGTATAAAAAGTAAGACCCTACTATATGAGACCTATAAGATTCCTATTTTAAATATAAAGTCATAGATACATTGATAATAAATGGATAAAAAAGATTAATCATGTAAAAAGCAAAGCAAGCATAATAATGCCAGATGGCTCTTTTAATATAAAATAAAATATGCTTTGAGACAAAGAATATTACTGGAGATAATGACAATTCATAATAATAAAAGGGAAAATTCATCTGGAAGACATATTAATTATCAACATGTATGCCACAAATAATAGTCTTAAGATGCATGAGGCAAATATTTACAGAATGAAAGAAAGAAAAATTACACAAATATAGCAGGAATTCTTTTACACCCCTCTCCCAGGATTTGATAGGGCTAGAAAATAAATTGGTGAAGACAGAGAACATACAAACAATACTATTAACCATCTTGATCTAATTGTCATGTGTAGAACAATATATCCATGAGGTACAGAATACCTGTTCTTTTTAAGTGCATGTTTATCCATGATAGATAATCCTCTGTAAATTTTAAAAGGGTAGAAACTATAAAGAAAGTATTCTCTGAATACAAGAGTACTGAATTAGAAATTACTAATAATACTGGGACGCCTGGGTGACTCAGTTGGTTAAGCCCTGACTTTTAATTTCTGAGGTAATGATCTCAGAGTTGTGAGACGGAGCCTTCAATGGGCTCCACGCTCAGTGGGGAGTCTGCTTGAGATTCTCTCTCTCCCTCTGCCCCTCCCCCTACCTTGCCCATGCTCTCTCTCTCTAAAATAAATAAATAAATCTATGAGAGACAATGGACTCTGAAAAACAGACTGAGGGTTCTAGAGGGGAGGGGGTGGGGGGATGGGTTAGCCTGGTGATGGGTATTAAAGAGGGCACATTCTGCATGGAGCACTGGGTGTTACACGCAAACAATGAATCATGGAACACTACATCAAAAACTAATGATGTAATGTATGGTGATTAACATAACATAATAATAAAAAAATAAAATAAATAAATAAATCTTAAAAATGAAATTACTAATAATACTATATCTAGAAATACTTCAACTAATTGGAAATAAAACAACACAATTTCAAATAATTCATAAGACAAAGAGGAAATCACAAGAGAAATTAGAAAATATTTTAAAAAGAATGACCATGAAAATACATTAAAATTTGGGAAAGCAAATAAATCAGGGCTTAGAGAGAAACTTGTATCTTTAAATCCTCCTATTAGAGTAGGTAAAAGATTTTGAACAAGTAGCCCCAGGTTTCATCTAAAAAAATCTAGAGGAAAGATGAGTAATGTAAATATAAAAGAAGCAAAGGAGGAAGATAATAAAGAACAGAAATCAATAAAGTACAGAATAGATATTAGAGAAAACTAGCAGAGCCAAAAGATGATTTTTGAAAATGCTATCAAAATTGACACACCTCTAGC
This sequence comes from Mirounga leonina, assembly GCF_011800145.1. Classification (NCBI taxonomy): domain Eukaryota; kingdom Metazoa; phylum Chordata; class Mammalia; order Carnivora; family Phocidae; genus Mirounga; species Mirounga leonina. The sequence goes on from NW_023270231.1 coordinate 6,900,604, forward strand.
AAAACTGATCAAAAAACAAGGAAAGAATACAAATCACCAATATTAATACTCAAAGAGGGATTATCACTAAAGATGTTATAGGTATTAAAAGAATTATGAGAATACTATGAACAACTTTGTGTCAAAATTCAACATCTTAGAAGATATAGAAACATTTAGAATTACCAAAAATGACATAAGAAGAAAGAAAATCTGACTAACTCTATATTTATTGAAGACATTACATTTATCAGACCCCCCTTCTAAACAAACGAAAACGAAGAAACAAAAAACTTCTCGGCCCCGATAGCTTCACTTGTGAATTCTATCAAACATTCAAGAAAGAAAAACAAACAAAAACACCAACCTTACAAACACTTTCATAAAATAGAGGAGGCCCACTGTGCTTAGTCATTTTTAAGGCCCCTTAACTCTAATGCCAAATCTTAACCATTTTTTTTTAAAGATTTTATTTATTTATTCATGAGAGACAGAGAGAGAGAAGCAGAGGGAGAAGCAGGCTCCCAAGGAGCAGGGAGCCCGATGTGGGACTCGATCCCAGGACCCTGGAATCATGACCTGAGCCGAAGGCAGACGCTTAACCATCTGAGCCACCCAGGTGCCCCTCTAATGCCAAATCTTAAAAAAGGCAGTGCCAAAAATGAAAATTTATAGTTCAGTACCTCTCATGATGCAAAAATCTTTTGCAAAATCTTAGAATATCACACTCAACACCATGTAACAATGACAATGCACCATGACCCAGTAAGATTTATCCCAGGAATGTAAGATTGGTTTATCCTTCAAAATCAATTAATATAATCCACCAAAGTACCATAATCACGAAGAAAAACCACGTGATCAACCACTGAAGGGCTATTTACTCTCCATTTTTAGTAAGGTTGAGGAGGCAGCTGATAGCTGGATATCTTTTACATTCCGAGAGCTTAATGAAACACAGTAGGCTCGTTTTCCCTTCCTGTTATTTTTCTCCTTAATTTGAGGAGGCAGTGATAGCCTGAGTTTGATGGTAAAACTGAAAAGAGCTCCTTAAGTACAGCAAATGATAAACAAAAATGGATTGGGCCGGCTATTCCTTATTCATCCAACCATCCATTCATCCATTTATTATTCAACAAATATTTTTGAATTTTATGATGCTTTGCATTCAGCACAGTGGATGGAATGATGAAAAACAGCCATTGTACTTATCTTGTGAAGTTTACAGTCAAGAAAGAAAGGCAGACATTAATTGTAAAAGAATAAAACCCACAAATATTACAATTTTAACAACTGCTATGAAGAAATGGTACAGGAGCTTTGAGAGAGGGAAATTAGGAAAAGCAATGCTAAGAAATTAATTCTAGCTCTAGATTTGAAGGATGAGTAGGAGTGAGCTAGGCAAAGAGAGGAAAAAATATTGTAGGCAAAGAGAACAGCAAAGTAGAAATCCCTGAGGCTACTGAAAATTTTTTTTCCTGGTACAGGTGCAGTGACTTTCTTCTCTGGATTTTAGGTAAAGAATGGTTAGGCTGAAGAGCCAAGACTGATCTCCCCACTTCACACACCTGCCTTTCAGTGATCAAGAGGTAGTTCACCAACTCAATGTTATTTACAAGAATATAATAATCATTAATACATCTTCTTTGGGGAACTTGTGAAGGTCCAGGAAAGAAGCTTCTAATCTCTGATTCTCTCTTCCTGCTTTCCATAGCCAAAACAAAAAGAGGAAAAATTTACTCTCTTTGAGTAAAAATTTTAGGTAATAGTTTTCTATATGGTATATTGTGCTTCAGAAATTATTCTCATATATTTTTGGTCTTCTTTTTGAATCATAGATGCACATAATGGTTAAATAAAAAGCTTAAAATGTCAGAAATTAGGTGTTGAAAAGTAACAGTTTAGCCCTATAAGGATGCAGAGGACCACACTGAGTCTAAATACATTCCATCCCTTCCCCCAGGTGCAGGAGTTGCATTATGGTCCACTGGGACTTTAAAATGTTACAACAGAGTGATTAGAGGGACGGAGGATTTCTCATTGCTCCAGGAATGTCACTCATCTCCTTTTTGGCAATGGAGAATAGGGCAGATTATCTGTTTTCTTCTTTCTGGAAAACCTGATAAAGCATTCTTGTTGTCTCAGATTTCCCAGAGGAGAGAGATATTTAAAATGAGAATCCCAAACCCCTTTGGCTTATATCATAAATCCTTCTGTTGGTTCTTGAATGAGTCTTTTTTACATAATTTCCCCCAATTCCTTTGATAGTTTCCTAAACCCAGTAAGGTATCAGTAAGTGTGTGTTTAATTGACTATGAGCTACAGTTTCAAGTTCTATTCTTAAGCCTGTATTGGTTTTATTAACTCAATGAATAAGCATCACCAACATGGTTAAATTATCATTCTGTAATTAGACTTTGGGGATTTAATGAACTCTATTCTCACCACTTCCAAATGTGTGTGTTAAATTACTTAACCCTCATTTTCCCCCTGTGTAAAATAGTGATGACACTGTACTTACCCAAGAGCCTGTTGGTGAAGATTAAATGATTATCAGTGTAAAGGGCTCACCAAAAAACTGGCATTCCGAGTGGTAGCTATTTGTTAGTATTGCATTGAATATACTTCTTTAAATCCTAAAAGGGTCTTTTAGTTAAACTTTAAGGAACACTCGGTTAATGTATCTTCACAACTAGAAAATTGTAGCCAATTAGCATGACCTTTATTTACATAAGCACTAAGAAGAGAAGGTAGAATTGGAAAGACATATTAAAGTAACCTTTTTTGGAATATGTAAGTAATTTATAGTACTCTGTCTTCTGCTTATATATTAAGTTATTTTGATACAATTGTAATCAGAACAGCCACAATTACTCAACTTAAGGCCAGATCATCCTTAATGTCTGTCTTTTTTTCCATGTCTGTCCACCAAGGCTTACCTTTGGGCAGTAAATTTGATTAAGTTTAGACTCAAGTATGTCAGGGGTAAGTACAAAAATGCTTCAGAATATATAACCATACTAAATACTTATTTCTTAAGGTGATAAAAAGGGCCATTTGAAATCAATTAATCTATCAATGAGTGGCTTTCTTTTAGTGAAAAATAAATCTTTAATTTTTTTTTTTTCTGGGAGTGCCTGGGTAGCTCAGTGGTTAAGTGTCTACCTTCAGGTCAGGTCATGATCCCAGGGTCCTGGGATTGAACCCTAAATCTGTTTCTCCCTCTGCCCCTCCCCTCCCTCATTGGCTCATGCTCTCTCTCTCAAATAAATAAAATCTTTTAAAAAAATAATTTTTTTTCTGTTTATCAGAAAAAAAGTTAGAGAAACAAAGTGACTGACTAGCAATGGTTTAAGAAATTCTTGACACATTTATGGATATATTATGATTAACATGCATATACCAACAGAGTACAAACACTCCTTTAGTTATGGGGACTAAACTGGAGTAGAGCAACTTCCTACCTTAAAATAGCTTAAAAACTTAATTCCTAGTTTCACCATTAGTATTTATTTGACTTTGGCATCATCTTCCTTGTACAATTTCTTTTAAGATGTTGTTTGTTTGTTTATTTATTTAGAGAAAGAGAGTGTGCACGTGCTCTGAGACTGAGTCCCATGTGGGGCTTGATCTCATGACCCTGAGATCATGACCTGAGCCAAAAACACGAGTCTGAGGCTCAACTGACTGAGCTACCCAGGTGCTCCAATTTCCTTGTATACTTTCAAAATAGGTGGTATACTGACTGAGAGCAAGGTCCCTGAGGATGACTGGTTGGGACTGAATCTGGATTGTGCCTCAGTATATGACCTTTATGTAATCTCCTATTCTCGTGGGGTTGATGGAATAAAATGAGACAATGAATATAAGGCACTTAGCGCTTAGTAAGTGCTCAATAAATTCTATCTATCTACCTAATGTGGCCACAGAAAAATTAACATAAAGTCTCTAGTATTTTCATTCAAATAGCCTGAAATCACTTGCCAAATAGCTTGGGGGCAAGGAGAGTGATAAATCCCAACAGAGGGGCTTACATTTAGGGAATTCCTAATTGCACTATTTTGTTTGGGGAGGACTTGGTTCTAGAGTGAACTTTGATGAAACAAATGAATTAAATTGGTGAAGAATTTCTTAACTACCTACCTGTCATTTACAAAGCAATACAGAGAGGGGCGCCTGGGTGGCTCAGTCGTTAAGCGTCTGCTTCGGCTCAGGTCGTGATCCCAGGGTCCTGGGATCAAGCCCCACATCGAGCCCCGCATCGAGCCCCGCACTGGGCTCCCTGCTCGGCGGGAAGCCTGATTCTCCCTCTCCCACTCCCCTTGCTTGTGTTCCCTCTCTTGCTATGTCTCTCTCTCTGTGTCAAATAAATAAAATCTTTAAAAAACAAACAAACAAAAAAAACAAAGCAATACAGGAGATAAAGGATAATATAAGACATAACCCTGCCTTCAAGAAACATAACAATCAGGGTATGTAGTTGCAGATAATATAAAGTGACTTGGGTTAAATGAAATAGAACAGGCATTTATTAAAATGGTATTGAACAGCTTACAATAAGCCCAAGATCCAGGTGTGGAAGCTATGAAGTCAGGAATAATGCCCACAATCATAGAGCAGAACTGTTGTAGTGAAGTTGTCAAGGCACCTCCATTGGGTCGAGGTCCTGCAGCTCTCACTGCAATTCTTAGAGCGACTTGTGCCCCTGAACACTTCTACCCATCCACTGCCATGGCTCCTACCTTTCTTAGACTGGGTTTTCCCACAGTCGCTGGTTTTCATGGCATAGATTTCCAATTCAGAGTTATAGGATTGGTAGCACCTTGGTCTTGCACCCACCTTCTAGTTGCTCATAAGGTTGAGAGAATGAGTGTGAGGCTTTTATAGCGTCTGTTATGGGAGGTTGGCTCTGTTTCATAAAGTAGGGGATTCTTCAAATCTAGCGTTCAGATATGGGCAGGCAAAGAAAATAATAAAGTCCATTGAAAGCATACAATTCAGCAAGTAGAATTTAACAAATATAGAATTCTTAGAAATAAATTATTTATAATACAAACAGGAATATATTGATTTTACGTTAGGGATATAAACAAAGAAACAGTATGTATAATGGTTAGGAATGAGCTCTACAATCAGACTGATCTGGGTTCACATCACAGCTTGGCCACTCTGCTCAATAATGAAGACTGCCTGACTACATTCTTCACTTTTGCCTATAGTTCTAAATGTGATCTAGGCTCTGACAATCGGATACACTTGCTGGAGACCTGAATTCAGAACTTGAGAGAGACGTACAGCACAAAACACCTTTTATTAGTACAGACTACCTGAAAAGCAGTGTGGTTTTGGTCTAGCCACTAGAACAGTGGCCCTTTTGTTCAGCAGGCAGTCTGGCAGGAATAAATGACTGCCTTGCCAATAGAGGCCCCAGCTGTGATTGTAGGAATTCTATATAAAAGCTCAGCCTAGAGTCTGTTTCCTCAGTCTTCCCTAGAATTCAGTAAGCCAAATAAGTCTCTTTCTGTTTAAACTAGCTACATTGGATTTTGTTTTCTTCAGCTAGACATTCACCTGGTAACCTGTGTCTCCTTTTGTAAGTTACACAACCTCTCAAAGGCACCACATCCTCATTTGTAAAGAAGAAATAATATTAGTAGCTGCCATATGAGGAATTTAGATGAGATCATGTGTGTATATACACAGCACCATGTCTCATACAAAGTAAACATTTAATAAATGGTAGTAAATATTATTGATGATGTTGATCATGATAATAATAAATATAATAATCATGGTACTGGCTGCAGTGGAGGTGGGAGCAGGGATAGAAGATAAACTCTGGAAGCTATCATGAAGAAAAAGGTATTAGATTTGCAAAAACAAATCAACAGTATTAAAAGCCTACTGAAAGGAAAATATCTTCAAGTGGAAACACAGGGAGCTAGATTCAGGATCTGAGAAAAGTCAGTCTGAGTTATAATTTATTGGGCTGCAACTATCTAACAAAACAACATGAGTCTTCTGGAAATGCTTCAGGGAAGGTCTGTGGGTGTATTTATGCCTCTGGCTTATGATGTTCACATCAGGTTTCATGAAGTGCGCTCCAGCTTCCACTAAAAATGCTAAGAAAGCCGCAAATGTGGCATTTTCACTTAATTAGGATCAAGTATAAATTGAAGCCTAGCCAAAAAGAGCAATTTTTGTTGACAGCATATTGGCACCTTTCTTGAGTCTAAAGGAGAACCAAGTAAACAAGTTTGTATACCCACCACCCTTCCCCCATGAGATCTGCCATAGAAAAATTTATAATATACAATGAGAACCTAAACTGCATTTTTAGTTTTAATGGAAAATTTCAAAGCAGGAAAAAAAAAAATGAGCATTCGAAACACAAAAGAAAGTGGCCATCACTTTCAGGAAGATAAATACACAAAATGCAGGGTTTTGAGCAGAACCTCATCCAGCACTCTGTCTTGAGTGGCTTAGGAATTCATTTAGTCTTTAAGAAAACACTCCACCTATGAGAACCCATAATGGGAATCAGTTTCCTTGTAATTGCTCCTTCCTGTTCTTTGAGTTGCAAGCTGAGCCTGCGCCAACACATCCTAAATTTTATACCTGTGCTATAACGCAGGTCAGATGGGCGAGGGTCTCATAAGCCCTGGGCTCATTTAGTTATCCAGTCAGCTTAATACAGGTGAGGGGTGGAAGCCTTTGTGTTTAATTTACCTGGGTTTGGCATAGTATTTATATTTACGTATACAGGACAAAAATCTGCTAAGGGACTGAGTCTACTGCTGAAAAATTTCTCCCCAAATTCTCTGTATCTAAAACTCTAGATTCCAAAGTTACCTGTTAATTCATGCGGAAATCTTGATCACTGCCAGGATAATACGGTTTATCCACATTCTACCTTTTGGGCTAGCATTTACGAAGGTATACATACATACTTCATAAACTGCTTCACTTTGTACACCATGTGGGAGACAGCCTAATGGTGTCTTGAGGGGAATGAACAAAACAGGCAGATTTTCACCTGTGAGACTGGGAGATGCTAATTTGATAACACTGTGAATTGTGCTTCCTTTCAGTTCGCCCACTTAGGAACAATAAAATAATGGTTTCCTTTTCAATTACGAAAATGTACTCACTTCTAATGCCCTTTGGTTTCCTTTTACATTAATGTTTTCGAAATCAGGATATATGTAAAACCATATCAAAAGACTTTAAATTTTATATTTTCTATAATGTAGTTATTCAACTTCTATGAATTTACCTTTTAAATTATTGTTACTCAGACTCTTTGAAATGATGAAAATGTTCTATATACTTGCACTGTCCAATATGGCAGGAACCAGTTGCCTGTGGCTACTGAGCACATGAAATATGCCTAGTGAGACTGAGGAACTGAATTTTTAGTTTTTTTAATTTTAATTAATTTAAATTTAACATTACACATTACATTGTACAGAAGAGCCATATATATACATACATATATAAAATCATGATTGTATTTAATGATAAATAGCTTCAATCAAACACAAATTATAACATTATTAAAAATAGCAACATAGTGGAATTAATTTGTATTCTACAATTGGGAACTGGTTAAATAAATTATGATTCATCCACATGTGGAATACCAGACCGACATGAGAAATTATGAGAGGATTTCAGAAAATAAGATATTTGTGATATGCTATTACATTTTTAAAATGGGGTTGAAAATTGTGTATGTAGTTAAAAACTGAATATGTGTATGAAAAAGGAGAATTCCAGCTTAAGATGGCATATTTACCTTTCCTGCCTTACTCGAATCTCATAGAAATAACTGTAAGAAGAAGGGATGGTCAAAATCCATAATAGCACTATAAATTATAGCAAAGTACTACATCAAAGGGCGAGTAATTTTGAAAAATGTACAAAAGTTAGAATATAGATGAGGTTATGTAGACTGAGAAAACCAAAGAAACAAGTTTTCCATGACAAGTGCAACAGAAGAGGGCTGATCTTTCCACTAAAGTCCTGGACTAGTGTTGTCTTTACACCTGCAGTGTTAGCATCACCAGTAAATGTGAAAAATGCAGTCTTGAGCCTCACTTCAGACCCATTTTAGTTAGAAACTGCAGGGATGGGGCCCAGCAATCTGTGTTTAGCAAACTCTCCAGGACATTCTCCTGCTCACTCAAGCGTGAGAACCATGCCCTAGAGGACTCTCTTTGTTCATTGTCATCACCTGCAGAGATTTTAAAATGACTGATTCAATAGGTCCGTGGTGTGGCCTGTTCATTTGGATTTTTAAGGACTTCCCAGGGGGTCTGATGTGCAGCAATGTTGAGAACCTATGCGTTAGAGAATTTTCAGACTCAGGAAGTTCACAGAGTAGGAGCCACCATGCCACCACCAGACCAGTCCCCTTGCTTCTCTTACATCTGGCTTTGGTGACTGCCCCTGAGATAATGCTGGAAAAAGTCTCCTTAAACAAATTGGAGGCTGCCTGGGTTCCTAGTTTAGATATTGGGCTGAAGAGAGAATCAGTACAGAGCCCCCAGATAGCCCTGGGTACTGCTACAAATGGAGGGAGAAAAAAAAAAAAAAAAAGATAAGTTGTTGTTCCATCAGATCCTTCTAGGAATGAAAGGGTAAAATAATGTAAGGTGCTGAAGCCTCAGATGAGCCTTGGTTCCCCGTGAAAGATCTTAGCCCACTCTCCTAAAGGGGGAGGCTGCCTGCTCAGCATGCCCAGTTCTCCTCCTTCCTCCATTCTCCTTATTCAGGGAATAGGCTGACTATGAAAACAGCCATGTAAAAGTGCTAAGAAAACCCACATCAGTTCAGAAAACCTATATCAGTATCTTGTTGGTCAAACTAGCCCTTTACTTACAAATACGAATGGACTACCAAGATCAGTAGACTTACAAGAAAAACCATCAGCATAAAAAAGGACCACAATAAATAAACATACATCATCACAAAAGGAAATAGAAAGATGAAGAGAGCAGGAGAAAACTTGTAAAATAATTTAAAATGGTATCCTTAAATTAAAAAGGACATTCCATAAGAAAACAAGTGACTATGGAAAAATGAGTAATCAAAGAATAAGAAAGAGTTCTTAGAAATTGAAAACAAGATGGCCAAAATAGAATACTTACTAATAATAATTTCTTTAGAATAAAATAAATATTAGTAATCTGGAAGATAAAAATCTAAAAATTTTATTTCAGAGCCATGGCAGATAAATGTGAGAGACCCAAGGTCTATCTGCGGGAATTCCAGAAGGAGAAAATAGAGTCTGCAGAAAGGGAAAATTTAAAATGTGAATAAAAAATAAGGTTTCTCTTTGGGGGAAACAAAAAGCTTTAGGGAAAGGGTTCAATATTCTCATTTTTCATACTCAATATTAGAGTGTACCCTTTAAATCTAAGTCACTTCTTCACTTTCTCATAATGGAAGAACTGAAAGAACAGAAGTCCTAAAGTCCAGATACACAAGATCACAAGTATTATCTTCACAAGGTGCCAGAGTTTCTAAATACACATCCGGCACTTGTTTATTGTGAAAAGGTAATAATAATTGTTAAACAGTGATCATATTCCAACCAAGTATCACATAGCAAGGAGGGGAAAACAAATCCTCCTCTTCCACACTGCTAGATACAATTCAAGAAAATACCAAAATGGGACAATGATGCAAATTAAACTTGCATGCAGTAACACCAGAGAGCATTTGCAATGCTCTTTGATTTTCTCTAGATAAATGATTATGACTATGTCCCACTGGAATGTCACAGGAATATTTTTCTAACTTGAATAATTCTAGGATCACCTGAAATACTTGGTAGTGTCATGATTTAACATTACCAACCCCCCCCCCCCCACACACACAGACACATGTGCACATACATTCTCTTCTGCTGTGATGATTCTTAAAACCTTAATGAGATCAAAACCCTCAAGGGGGTTCTAAATTTTTTAGAAAGGCAGGAAAATGTGGGGGTCTTAGTCTTAATCCTCACACACCCAATGGTAAGAGGTATTCCTATGAGGAAACTCTGAGAATAGAAAGATTGCTAGCTAAATAACAACAGACCATCAGCAAAACACACAGAATCTACTTAAAATCTTAGCCAGCATGCGATTTTCATCTTTTCCTAAATAGCATTGCTTCCAGATGTATATGCATATGGGATCTGCATCTTCACAGAAACCAGTGTTCACCTAATTGTCCTTTAACTAAAGTTCTACATATTTTTGCTGGTGCCAAGTAACCATCAAACCAGAGCTCCTTAGAAATCATATAATCCCATCACTTGCCCAATGCAAAAATTCCCTTTTTTCCAGAAAATGGTCTATAGCATTCAACAACCTGCTGGATTTTCACTAGCTTTAACTGCTATGAACTTTTTTTTTTTTAATATTTCAGTCCAAAATTGCCTTTTGGCATCATTTGTCATTAGCCTAGTTTTGCCCTCTTAATAGGAGGACAAAGTCTGCTCTCTTAATAGGAAATGCTGTAAGTTTTTGAAAAGAGCTATCCCATTCAAATACTGCCACTCTCCCTGGGTTTCTGTTCCTCAAGGTAAATGTACTGGTAAATTTCTTCTATTGGTTCATCATACTCCATGGTTTACCTATCATTCATATTTTGTTTATTCTGCTAAATATTCCTCTTAAAACACAGGGACTCTAATTGAGCACAGTATTCCAGTTGAAATTGATAATCATAACAATAGTGGTAATAAAGATAACAGCTGCTATCTATGGAAATATCAGTACCAAGCACTGCACAAAGATCTCTGTCCTGACTATCTCATTAACTTTACGGTATTTGCAGTATTGTAGAGATGAGAAACCATAGCTTGAAAAAGCTGAGTGACCTGCTCGGTTAGCTTGAGAAATCAATACCAGAAAGCTACCTGTATTCAATAAATGTCCTCTCGTCCACTATACGCATTAACTCAGAATCAGGTATTTTGAATCTAATGACATACTTTAAGGTACGATCAATTTTCACATTAGGAGTGGAAGAAATTCTCCTTTCCTCTAAGTTCTTAAAAATCCTATATGTATATTTACTAAAATATTGACCAGTACATAGCATAAAATATATCCAAAATATATTAACCCGTGACACAGTAAATATGGATTCAATACCTTAATCTGTTTACATGTGTCAATCTATATTGACTTCTTCTTTAATAAGGATTATTTTAAATAAAGTTGTTGAAAGAAAATAGAGCCTTTATTCCATCAATAACCTAACAGCAAGTTGTTTTATATAATATCCCAACTGGAATTCAGTAAGACAACCACAGGCACATTTCTATTTCCTCCTTTCCTAAAGCATGGTGAGTATCTCCAGGAAGAAGAGGGACCTGTGCCAACACGCTCTCACACACTCATAGGCACATTTGCTCATTGATTGCAGAGACTTGAGATGGTCAGCAGTTGATGACTTCCTTCTCTGGTCAGTTTAAAACATTAGTAAAATCACAAATGAATTCTATTTTAAAATGGACCATACTTCCATTTCGCCTAAGTACAGGTGTCAAAGAGCTTTTAAATCTCCCTCTTTAGATTCTGAAGCTAGCTATTAATTCCTTTTCCCTGTGACAGAAGTAGAAGAAATTAATTTGCACTTCACATTGTAGGCACAGCTGACTGAGACATTCTGTGAGTAAGTAGACAGCCCTGCAGATAATGAGATTTTACTCAGAATGTAAAAACAAGAGCTGGAATAAGATCTACAAGAGTTGAGAAGGTCGATGTTTTGAGCCTCTCTTTGGCTGGATTTACTAGATCTCATAGTTTGGTCAAATCTGTGGTAGTACGGGCATCTTTAAATATAATAAAATCAGTGCTATAATAATAATAATTAACTACCAAAGTTACTGCTCGTTAGGTATCTACCATGGACCAAGCAAACCGCTTATCTTCTTTATTAGTTCATTTAATCTTCAAACAACCTGATGTGGTAGGTATTATTATTCCTATTTAATGTATGAGGAAACTGAGGTGCGGATAAATCGGGTGACTTCCCTGACACAGTGTAGGTAATCAGTGACTGTGAGAGGCCAGCAACAACTGGTTTCTGATGCTGCCTCAAGGGCAGTGTGGGATTTTTTGGGGGGGGGGATCCTAAAAAGAGATGGCTGACTGGCCATCCCAGTGAACACTTGGCAAAGCCATGTGAAGTTGTCTATGAAAGAGTTGCTGGGAAAGTTCCATACTCTCTAATTTGCTATAGGTTGCACCAAGGCTGAGACTGATGGAAAAACCAACAATACTGAAAATAAGAGCATTAACCTTATTCTCTGAGACACTGAGGCTGTCCAGTCCAAGTCACCCAGAGATGGGCTGAGAAAAAGCACACCAACAAATGAGGAAGAAAAGAGAAACCTTTGGGTTTTTGGAAATGTGAGCAGCCTGTCAATAGATCTAGTTGAGAGAATTCCATACTCCTTTCACACAAGTGTTCACATGCCCCAAGTGGGGAACCTGGAAATGGGGTTTAAGAGTGTATAAGACAGTCTTACCCTTCTAAGGAGGGGAGAGAGGCCATGTAGCTGATACTGATATTGGGCAGCTAATCTAGCTCAGAATATAAGAGATTAGCCCTCTAACAATTCCCATTTCAAAGGTACATAATATTCTCCTTGCCCCCTTTGAACTATTTTCCATTTCTGGATAGAACATATTAAATAGCCTTGCAATAAGCTCAATCCTAATAGTCCCTCACTCAGAATCAAGTTATATTATTTTCTCTGACATTAAACAAATATACTAATTGCTGACATAGAGACAAGGTAATAATGATTTAGTAACGCCACTACTAAGGCCATTTGCATTTGAAAGAGGTAGGGAGGAAGGGCAGTAAGGAGGGGAAGGAGGGAGAGAAGGAGAAAAGTAAGGAGAAGGAAGATAGAGGCAAAGAGGGAGGGGAGAGGGTGAAGGAGAGGAAGAAGGAAAATAAATGAATGTCTAGATTTTGCTTAACAGAAAGAAATGGTTAAATAAGGTCAAATGTCAGACATGAACTTCAGAGCTACTTGTTTAAGGGACAGGATCCTAAATTGATTTCAATAAGCTTAACTAGTTAACTACCTCCTTATAATAGCAAGACCTGCACATCATATACACTATTAATATAACACCATATTTCATTATCATTCATATTCATTCATATAGCAATAATTTACTGTCTGGCTAAATATGAATAAGTTCCAATTTTTTGTAAGTATAGGATATTTTCTTGGTTTCTACAATAGGGATCTTCTTATTAATCTGGTCCCTATAAAATCAGTGGCTTTAAAAGTTAAGCCAGCTATTAATTACTACATCAGCACAGAGCCATTATTCCACTCAGTGGCTGCATGATCTTGGGCAAATCACTTTACCTCTTTGAGTCTGTTTCCTTAGATGTAAAGACAGGAATATTAATACCTAACTATAAACTTTTAGCTAAAAATGCTCACAAAAGACAAAGAAGGTCATTATATAATGATAAAGGGATAAATTAATCAAAAAGATATAACAATCATAAACATTTATCCAACATTGGAGCACCCTAATATATAAAGAAACTACTAACAGAACTAAAAGAAGAGATAAATGGAATACAATAAGAGTTGGGGACTTTAATAACGCACTCTCAACAATGCCTAGATCATCCAGACAGACAATCAATAAGGAAACAGCAGATTTGAACAACACTACAAACCAAATGGACCAAACAGACATATGGAATATTCCATCCAACGGCAAGAGGATACATATTCTCCTCAAGCATGCACAGAACATTTTCTAGGATAGATCATATGTTAGGCCACAAAATAAGTCAAAAAATTCAAGAAGACAGAAATTATATCAAGGGTCTTTTCTGACCACAAAGGTATGAAACTAGAAATCAGTAACAGTAGGAAAGATGGAAAATGCAAAAATGCATGGAAATAAAACAACCCTGAACCACCAATGATTAAAAAAAGAAATAAAAAGGGAAACAAAAAAAATCTTAAGGCAAATGAAATAGAAACAACATATCAAAACTTATGGGATGCAGCAAAAGCAGTCCTGAGAGGAAAGTTTATAGTTACAAACACATGTATCAAGATAAAAGAAAGATCTCAGATAAACAACCTAACATCATATCTCAAGAAACTTAGAAAAGAACAAACTAAGCCCAAAGTTAGCAGAAATAATGAAATAATAAAGATTAGAGCAGAAATAAATGAAATAGAAACAAAAGCAATGAAAAGACAAAAGTATAAAAGAAAAAATTAAAATTCAGAGTTCATTCTCTAAAAAGATAAACAAGATTGATAAATCTTTAGCTGGACTAACCAAAAAAAAAAAAAAAAGTGAGCCCAAATAGAAAAAATTATAAATGAAAGAGAAGACATTACAACTGATACCACAGAAATACAAAGGATCAAAGTGACTACCATGAAGAATCATATGCCAATAAATTAGAAGAAATGAGACAACCTAGAAGAAATTAATAAATACCTAGAAACATACAATCTATGAAGACTGATTCATGAAGAACTAGAAAATATGAACAGACCAATAACAAGTAAGGGGATTGAATCAGTTCTCAAAAACTTCTCAACAAAGAAAAGCCCAGAACCAGGTTTAATAAAAATTAATGTCAATCCTTCTCAAACTCTTCTAAAAAGTTGAAGAGGAAGGAATGCTCTCAAACTCATTTTACAAGGTCAATATTACCTGGACACCAAAGTCAGATAAGAATACTGCAAGAAAATTACAGGCTAATATACCTGATACATATAGATACAAAAATTCTCAACAAAACTTTTCTCAGCAAAACAAATTCAACAGTACATTAAAAAAATCATATACCATAAGCAAGTGGGATTTGTCCCTGGGATGTAGGGATGGTTCACTATACGTAGATCAATAAATGTGACACATCAAATAAATAAAATCATCTCAATAGATGTAGAAAAAGCATTTGACAAAATCTAACAACCTTTCATGATAGAAACTCTCAAAAAATTTGGTATAGAAGGACTGTACTTCAACATAATAAAGCCTATATATGACAAATCCATAGCTAACATTATACTCAATGGTTAATGATTGAAAGTGTTTACTCTAAGATCAGGAACAAGACAAGGGTACCCACTCTCAATGCTCCGGTTCAGCATAGTACTGAAAGTCCTAGCCAGAAAAATCAGACAAGAAAAAGAAATAAAAGATATCCAAATTGGTAAGGAAGAAGTAAAATTATTTCTGTTTGCAGATGACATAATCTTATATATAGAAAACCCTTAAAGACTGCCAAAAAGCTGTTAGAACTAATAAACAAATTCAGTAAAGTTGCAGGATACAAAATAAACATACAAAAATCAGTTGCATTTCTATATACAAACAATGAACTCTAAAAACAACACAATCCCATTTAGAATACCATCAAAAACAATAAAACAGTTAGGAATAAATTTAACCGAGGAGGTAAAAGATCTGTACAATGAAAAGTGTAAGACATTGATGAAAGAAACTGAAGATATAAATAAATGGAAAGATAGCCTGTGTTCACAGATCAGAAGAATTAATATTATTTACATGTCTGTATTACCCAAAACTACCCATAGATTTAATGTATTCCTTATCTAAATTCCAATGTATTTTTACAGAAATAAAACAATAAACAATCCTAAAATTTGTATGGAACCACAAAAGACTTTGAATAGTTAAAGCAATCTTAAACAAGAATAACAAAGCTGGAGGCATCACACTTCCTGATTTCAAACTGTACTGCAAAGCTATAGTAATCCAAACAGTATAGTACTGGCATAAAAACAGACACATAGACCAATGGAACAGAATCAAGCACCCAGAAATAAACTCTCACATATATGGTCAACTCATCCTTGACAAGGAAGCCAAGAATAAAATGGGAAAAAAATAGTCTCTTCAGCAAATGGTGTTGGGGAAACGATATATACTTGCAAAAGAATTTGTATCAGGGAAATATAAATCAAAACCATAATGAGATATTGCTTCATACTTTTTAGAATAGCTATTATCAAAAAGACAAGAGAACAAGTGCTAGCAAGGATGTGAAGAAAAGGGACTCTTGTGCACAGATGGTGAGGATGTAAATTGGTACAGACCTCACGGAAAACAGTATGAAAGTTTCTCAAAAAATTAAAAGTAGAACCATCTATCATCCAGCAATCCTTCTGGGTAAATATATGAAAGAAATGAAATCTCTGTCTCAAAGAGATACCTGCTCTTCCATGTTCATTGCAGAATTATTTACAATAGCCAAGGCATAGAGACAACCTAAGTGTCCACTGATGGATGAGTAGGTAAAAAAAAAAAAGTGATATATGTATACAATGGAATATTTAGTCATAAAGGAAATCTTGTCATTTGTGCCAACATAGATAAAACTTAAGGGAATTTTTAAAAAGATTTATTTATTTATTCATTTATTTATTTGCACGGGGGAGGGCAGAGGGAGAGGAAGAGAGAGAACCTTAAGCAGACTCTGTGCTGAGCACGAACTCCGATGCGGGGCTCGATTTCAGGACCCTGAGATCATGATCTGAGCTGAAACCAAGAGTTGACCACTCAACCGACTGAGCCACCCAGGCATCTCAAAACTTAAGGTAATTATACTAAGTGAAATAAGTCAGACAGAGAAGACCAATAATGTATGATCTTATTTATATGGAATCTAAAAATAAATACTGAAGTCATAGAAATAGAGAGTAACTTGGTGGATGCCAGGGGTGGGAGAATGGGGGAGATAGTTGAAGGTGGTTAAGGGTTACAAATGTTCAGTTAAAAGATGAATAAGATCTGGGTGTCTATAGAGTAGTGGTTATAGTTAACAACTCTGTATTGTATACTTGAAAGTTGCTAAGAGAGTAGATCATTTCTCAACACACACACACACACACACACACGGTAACTGTGAAATAATGGATATGTTAAATAACCTTATTGTGGCAATCATTTCACCAAATATCTATCTATCTATCTATCTATCTATCTATCTATCTATCTATCTATCTATCTCAAATCATGGCATTGTACATCTTAAACTTATACAATGTTATATATATCAATTATATTTCAGTAAAGCTGGGGGAAAAAGTCTATTAACAGGGTAACTGTGAATTGAAATAAGAGATGTAAATGTCCCTTTATTAAAACTTAAACTTTCTAAAAGTCTGAAGAATTATCATGTTAATTTTAAAATATTCATCTCAGAATTACAATTTAATTACATTAAACACCTGGGTGTTGCCTGTGTCCTTAGGCATCAGTTCTTTAAAATAAAAAGGCCTTTTTTTTTACTTACCTGAGGGGGTTGTAAACAGCTCAAATGGAATAAAATCAGTGAAAGTGCTTTAACTATGTGCAAAATCATGATTATTTAAAATTTCACTCAAATTTCATCATGAAAAATTCTCTTACCATAAAAAGTCAATATTAGTACATGGCAACCTACTTTAAAAAAAACAAATACATCCTTACACCAACAGTTTGAAACAACCAAAGAATTTGGACTTTGAAGAACATTCTATACTTAAACTGTATCATAAGTTATGAAAATGCGGTTATCCCAAACATACTTACATAATCATCAAAATCCTATAAGCCAATTTCATTAAATAGTTCTTTATTGTAAAGATCAAATGTGAAAATAATGATGATTTGGGAACACAAATATGAAATCAAGTTCTTAAAAAAATGTATGTAAATTTAAGTATCCCTGGAAGCTTTTTTTTTTTTTAATGGGCAAAATACCAGCAATGTGCCATAAATGCTTGTATTTCTGCTCGGAGCAGTGACTTAGAGTTGGACCGCTTGTCACAGCTAGAGCTCCTCATAACAGCTGAGAGTATCCTATCTGCACAGCAGTCAATTCACTCATTATCTAGAATGCTGGATATAAAATCGTCAGCTTCCAATTGTTAGGTGGGATGAGCTACGAAAACATTGCAAAGAGCTGACAAAGAAAAGAGATTCAAAATCCTTTTCCATCTCAAATGACCTCCGTGTGTGACGTCCAAAAAGGAGACAGGTTATGAAATCAATGTTTTCGCCCACCCAACAGGGTAGGTGACTGAGTCATCAAGAAGGACGCTGAAACTGCGGCCCAGAAAAGCAACAACACTGCAAAACAGGTCAGCACAGGAAAGAAAATAAACATGCGCATATACACCAATCTTGCTCATCATATGGCCTTCAGCAAGAATATAAAATAAATTTTAGACACCGAAAATAGTCCCTCGAAACAAAAAACATTCCACCACGGGCGCCTGGGTGGATCAGTCGTTAAGCATCTGCCTTCGGCTCAGGTCATGATCCCAGGCCCTGGGATTGAGCCCCGCATCGGGCTCCCTGCTCCGTGGGAAGCCTGCTTTTTCCCTCTCCCACTCCCCCTGCTCGTGTTCCGTCTCTCTCTGTTAAATAAAATCTTTGGGAAAAAGAAATCCACCAATCCACACTCTGAATTTTTTTTTTAAGATTTTATTTATTTATTTGACAGAGAGAGACAGCGAGAGAGGGAACACAAGCAGGGGAAGTGGGAGAGGGAGAAGCAGACTCCCCACCGAGCAGGGAGCCCGATGCGGGACTCGATCCCGGGACCCTGGGATCATCACCTGAGCCGAAGGCAGACGCTTAACGACTAAGCCACCCAGGCGCCCCTCACACTCTTGTGAATGTTTTAACTGGTCCAGAGGCCACATTGATTTTGCAATTGCAAATGTTTATGAGAGGCAAAGACAATTGGGATTTCCTGTGTCACCCTGCCATCACCACCTATTTTCCCAACCATGTTGCAGCTCTATGCATCAATTCCATACTTAAATGCCTGGAATAGCGCTTGGTCTCCTTCCAGGGACTTAGGGTCTTCCTTTTATTGCTAGATTATATCTTCCCTTATGTATTTCTCCCAGGGATTTAGAGATGAGACTAAGAGGTTGGTAGCATCACTGAGGAAAGATACTATATCTCCCTCCACCAGATTTACTGTAGTAGCAGGACCTTTGCAGGACCTGTGTCTGGACATGAACCAGAATAACCTTAAAGCAGAGTTCAGTCTAGCTGCATTCTTAGAAAAACTTACAGCTTTCAATTTCCAAGGTGCAGTTTTGTTCGTCCAGTGGGTACCGCCTTAGGTCCATCATGCAAGCAGCTGTGGTTGTGATTCTAGAAGAGAAATAGATATATACTGTTAGCTGTTCCATGGCTGGAGTTGGAAAAATTAAATCCAAGTACCAAAGATGGCAGAACTGGGCCTCCAGGAGACTGACTTAGCCAAAGTTCTAGCAAAAAAGGGTGCTACAGCTTTGGATAACCATTTTCCTTTATAAGCCTCAGGCTGACTTATTAAAAAAAAAAAAAAAAAGAACTAAATCAGTGTTTTCCCAAAGTGTGGTCCATTACCTACTTGAACCAAAATCACCTGGGAGTGTTTGTTAAACAGGAAGTTTCCACGCTTTGGAACGTCTTGGTATAGAGAAGGACGGTCCTGAGACTCTTGATTTTATAAGCATCACAGGTGATGAAGAATATCAACATAGATAATTCCTCTCCCACTCACATTTGTTTCCTCCTCCCTCAAATCTAATCTTCATTAAATCTTGGCTTTGATTCATCATTTTTGACATTTCCATGCATAGTGTAGTATTTTTCAACTGCTTTAATACAACATACAATCAACCTTTCATCTATCGCCTGGTTTGCTCTGTGCTGAGCAATCTGATATTCTCATGACTTGTTAGAAAGCATCCTCCTATGGGCTGGCAGAGTTACTTATTTAGAACACCTGGCACCTTTATTATTTTATCAGAGAGATATGAATATGTCTCTTTAATGTCTTTATATTCGTCTATCATCATTTTTCAGTAATCTCTTATTGAAGACCTACTAAAAGGAGTCAAAAAGCATATAGTCCTAAATGATTTGTTAATATATATTTTCTGATCAATACAGCAGCATAATGTCATAAAAAACACAAGTTTTAGAACACAACAGACATGGGTATAAATTCTAATTGTCTCACTGACTGACATCAACACAGTTAATATCTTTTAACCAACCTTAGTTTCTTTATCTCTAAGAAGGGGATATCATTAACAATAATAATAATAATTACATAACAAGGTTTCTATAAGAATTAATAATTTATGTATAGAATGTAAAAGAGTACCTACATATAGCAGGTCCTTTACATCTGCTGAAAAAAACTAAGAGAAGAAATTGATATTGAATTTGACCAACTTTGGCTCCCTCTACTCTGAAGGGCACTTTACTATGAGTTTGGAATAGAGAAATATGATACAGCCCCAACTTAGGAGAAAGAGTCCCAGATAGATATTTTTCCCTGAAAGGTTGGTCAGAGTTTACAAGTAATCTAAGTAGACCAAGCTTATGAAATTCCTCAGTTAGGTGTGCAAGTCCCACTCCTCTGTTGTAGGATGGAAATAAGTGATTAACTTAATGTAAGTAGTTCATACCTCTTTAGTTTGATTACTGCTTCATTAAGGTTTGTGCTCTGTTAATTTTTGTTTTTCTTTTTCACATAAGTGAGTATCCTAGGGCTGATGTTCATCCCTGATTCCTTCCTTTCCTTCACCAAGAGTTAGCTACTCGGCCTTGGCTCCTTTTCATCTCTACTGCCTCCCTCAAAATCTATGGCTCCCACTGCCTCACCTCATGTTATTATGGTGGATTGGTCTCCTGGCCTCTCCATTTGCCTCCCAATTATCCATTATCCACACAGCCATCAGATCTTTAAAAACATAGATTGTATCACTCCTCTGCTTAATTAGTGGTTCTTCCAATAAAATCCAGAGTCTGGGCTGTGTCCTACTGTGCCCTGAATAATCTGCCTCTTCCTTCCCAATATTATCTCCTACCAAGTCCTTACTCACTATCTTCCAGTCTGCACATTTTTTCTTTCTGCTTCGAACATGGGTCTCCCTGATCTTCACAAGGCCTTCTCTTCTGATCCTTCAAGTCAAAAATCACCTCCTCTGAGAGGCTTTTCCCAAACAGCCCACCCAAAGTGACTGCCTTAACTAATGTTGCATTTTACCTGTTTATTTCCTTCAGGCAAGTATCACAATCTGAAATTATCTTGCTTTTTTTTTTCACTTTAAAAAATTTAAATTTGTTTCAGGTATATAACATAATAATTTAACAATTACTCAGCCATAAGAAAAGAATGAAATCTTGTCATTCATGACAACATGGATGGACCTAGCAGATATTATGCTAAGTGAAATAAGCCAGAGAAAGACAAATACCATATGATTTCAGTTCTATGTGGAATATAATAAACAAAGCAAATGAACAAACAAACAACAACAAAGAGAGAGAAACAAACTGGTGATTGCCAAAGGGGAGGGATCAGGGGATAGGTGAAGGGGATAAGAAGTAAAAACTTCTGCTTCTTTCTTTTCTTTTCTTTCTTTCTTTTTTTTTTTAGTACTATTTCTCTCAATAAAATGTAAGCTGTTTAGGGGCACAGACTTTGTTCTATTTATTGTAAGGCAATCAATAAACATCCATTGGATAAATAAAAACATGAATTATAAAGAACAAGCAGTTCGTTTTTCTGATATAGATCTTTTATTTGGAGGACTATCTTATTGCATTGTTTCTCTTCTTTTATTCAACTTATATGTGCCTTAAGTTTTAGGGATTCTTCTTATATTTTTAACAGTAAATGAATTTTAATCCATTTAATTGACATTGCATATATAGTACTAGAGTTTATCTTATCATCAAACTGATTGTTTTTGCTTTCATTGGGACTTACCACTTATATTTTACAAATTCTAAAAATTATATAAAAATTAACATTCACATTTAATTATTTACTCGGGGCTTAAAAATATCAACTTATTTTGGCTATGCAATATTTGACTGAATTTCTCACTGGTCCTTTTCTCTCTTCTCTCTTTCTCTCTCTCTTTCTTTCTTTCTTCCTTCCTTCCTTCCTTCCTTCCTTTCTCTTTCTTTCTTTTTCTTTCTCTTTCTTTCTTTCTTTCCTTCTTCTTTCTCTCTCTTCCTTCCTTTTCTTTCTTTCTTTCTTTTCTTTTTCTTTCTTTCTACTTTTTTTTTTCATTTTAACATGTAGTTAACAACCTGAATTGCTACTAACATACAGAAGCCTGTATTATGTAGAAGAGAAATTTTCACAGAAAATAAAATAAGGTATATGATGGGCATACCAAAGCTTCCATATTACTTTTGTAAAATAGCAGAAATAATCCCCATCTTGAGAAACTAGAGAAAATTAACTTCATCTGACAGAATGAACACAAAGGACCTTAAAGGCACAAGGGCACACCTATGATAAAAAAAAGAAGCAAGAGCCATAAACAGATGCTCGACTGTGTAAGGGAAGTGAAGATTGCAATAGCTACTACATAGGTTGTGGCTCACACTTTCTGCGGATACATATTCGTGGCAACTAACATCTGTGAACTAGTGCTATAAACATGAGTGCTGTGAACAAGAAAAATAAACTGACTAAGGCTATTGCAGAAGAAATGAGTTTCTACCCATATTTAAAAAATAAAACAGATGAAAATGTTTTTGTCACATCAACATTTGTATTTACACCAGTGTTTTAATTTTTAATGCTATGCTTCGTAAAACAAAGAAAAAAATATGTATAAATATTTTCTAGTCAATGCTTACAAGGCATTTGTGTCTCCTATTGGGTTAAAGCAGAAACTCTGTAGACAAAATAATCCCTGTGGAGTCCTGTTCATACAGACCAGAGCGAGTGAGCTGGGATGAATCACTTAGATCCTGTAATGCTTGGATGCTCCTGAACACCTGAAATAAAAACTTGTCATCCTAATTGGTTGTGAGATGATAAAAGCAAAAAGAGATCTGTAACTCATAAAATATTCTGTAACTTTTGTTAGACCACCTGCTAATGAGAAGATACAATGATAACTCATTTGATCAGTGGTTGGTATTTGGAAATATGCATATGTATATGTTTATATACATGAAGAAATGTAGAATACTCATACATCTATATTAAAAGCAAAGCTGAGCTACAAAATATGATGTAAATAACATCAAAACATATAAATGTGCAAAAAATTATGTCATGTATGTATATAGAATATATTCAACAGATTTTAATACAAGGTACAGACATGTGTAACAAACCTGCATCTTTGCTACATGATTTGTCAGATCAGGAACTACATCTGTTTTTGTTTTATTTGTATCTCAGCACTTTGGCATGTCTCTGGCTAACCCAAGATTAAAATAGTAATAATAATAATAAAGAGAAGAAAAAAAGAAAGCAATGGTCATAACCATTCTCAAACTGAGAATTTTGAAACAATTCTCTATATTAAGTGCTCCATTTAATTTATGTAAAAAATTCTAAAAGAATAGATTTATAGAAGAAGCTACTCAGAAATGAATCTTATTCAGAAAAGCTTAATGATCAACATCAAAATCTGTTCTTTGGAACTTTATGATTTATAGCAGTGTTAAGTTTCTCTAGGAATAAGTCAATACAACAAATATACTTAATGGGGTTTTCATGAACATGCCTTTCTCAATCCTGATAAACATCCCTAATGGGCCTTAAGTTACTCAACAGTAGTACTAGGAGTCTTTGAAGTGAAGCTACTAACTCATTATGCAGGTATCCTGATTAAATTTTAAGACGGCTGTGAAATATATAGATAGCTTTGTCTTCAATCACAAGAAACAGTCAGTGATGCTTTCAGAATGTACCTCATTTACATGTAACAAATTTTCTCTAGTTACAAGTGGAAATATGCCTTTCTGGGGCTGAATACTATTGCATGATGAAAGCCACCTTTGGGGAATATCAGTATTCTTTTTTTTTTTTTTTAAGGATTTTATTTATTTGACAGAGAGAGACACAGCGAGAGAGGGAACACAAGTAGGGGGAGTGGGGGAGGGAGAAACAGGCTTCCCACTGAGCAGGGAGCCCGATGTGGGGCTCGATCCCAGGACCCTGGGATCATGACCTGAGCCGAAGGCAGACGCTTAACCGACTGAGCCACCCAGGCGCCCTGGGAATGTCAGTATTCTGACTGGGCTATTCCAAAGCCTAGATCTTTGGAGAAACTTTTTAATCCTTAGTCATTGGGCCTTGTCAACCATAAAATACTGACACAGTGCAAGAAAACTATATATATAACATACCCTAAAACAGTCACTAAAGGTACCTATAAAATCAGGAAATACAACAGCTATGCCAGCATTTTGCACCAAAGCCATAACAAATATTTTAGTGTCATTACCTGAGACTTAATGATTCTACCATATCATTCTGAGATTGAATATGATCAAAGGTAGTTATTAAGTAGTAATAACTGCCTTTGCCTCTCAGCCAATAGGAAATAACTCAAAATCATAATAAACGTGACATGTTTTGGCACTTTCAACAGACTTTTTCTTTTTTAAGATTTATTTATTTATTTGAGAAGGAGGAGAGGGAGAGCAAGGGGGAGAGGGAGAGGGTGTGGGAGAGTGAGTCTTAAGCAGACTGCATGCTGAACGTGGAGCCCGAAGCAAGGCTCAATCTCATGACCCTGAGATCACGACCTGAGCTCCAACCAAGAGTCCCACGCTTAACCAACTGAACCACTCAGAGGCACCTCAACAGACTCCTCAAGATGGGCTTCAGGCACTAGAATATATGGTCAAACAAGTACCTTAACAGGTGAGAAGCTTGTTAGGATTTCAACAAGAGTTGATAAAGTGACTGAGGATTTCTACTTTGATTTCTTTATCTAGATAACCATCCAATTATTCTATGCACACAAAATTCTTTTTTTCAATATCTTTGTATTTTTTTTGAAAATCAGATGCCTATCTCCAACTATATTCAAAACATGTTATTTTAATTCACAGCATGCGTTCATTTTGTTCAAAATGTACATTTACTTAAAAGCACAACTTCCTCTAATTACAAAGGATAGGGGAATCCTATAGCATGAGTTGGCATCATTGTTAGAGAAAAATTAGGATGTTGAAAACAACCAATTATTAAAAAACATATATTGATATATATTTTTTCTGGCTGTTAAACAAACTAATTAAAGACTTCAGGTGGGGGTGGGGGAAGATCAATATACTAAATTTAAGCACGAGAGTACAAACTGAAATTTTGAAAAGTTCTTAAGAGCTCATCTGAGTCACTTCCCCAAAAAGTACTTTAAAAGATTTGCTTCTGTATCTCCAAGCAGACTTGATATTATTTTGTTTCTCACAACCACTTTAGTTGGGAAACTAATTTCTCACATATATCCCTCTTGTGATATGCTCTTGCATTTTGTAGAGTAGGTAGAGCATTGATACAAGACTTAAATGACTTCAGCTTTGCATTCTTGCTAATAATAAGCATAACTCATATTAACTGATCACTTACTGAGTTCCAGGTATAATCTAGTGTTGCTTAAATGTATCATTTCATTTAATATCAGTGTCCTATTATTCTCATTTTATAGATAAGAAAATTGAGGCACAGAAAGGTAGAGTGTTTTTCTCCAATAGTAACACAGTGAGTGGATGTTTGACTCCAGAGCCCACATACTTAACTACTATGCTATAACTAACTAGCTAGTTGACTTTGATAAAGTCATTTAGCTTCTCTGGGGAACTGGCCGATTTCTGAAATCCCAAATGAGCTTGGATATTCTGTAATCCTATGAAAATACATTACATGTTCTGTGACCCTGTATATTTTGTAATTGTGTTTTACCCACACATTCAAATGCTGTATTTCACAGCTGTTCATTCTGTTTTAGTCAATTATGTAGATTAGCCTACCCCAGACAAGCAAATACAGGCCTCTCCCCAAGGAGTCCTACTTAATATTCTCCCCTGATTGAAGGTCTCCCTCAGCATTTTTCTTCCAGCCTATGCTCTTGATTTACCTCCACAGAGTCCTGCTTAAATTAAAATCTCCAACACTCATGCATAATTGTTTTTAAAAGCCCTTTACAAGTCCTCATATAGAGTCACATGAGCTAGTATGCTCAACTTTGTAATCACCAAAAAAAGTAAGATTGCTAGCAATCATGTTCCCATTTGATAAATCATGCATTTGAGATTAGAGCTATTTGTACTCTTCTGCAGCTGTTTGGCCTTCTGTGACTCTTTGCTTTTCTGGAATCTTATCCTCTGTAAATATACTGTGACCATTTAAAGGCTACACAGGTTTCTGTTACAAGTCCAGGTGCTATTTCAAAGACATTTCCTTAAATACCATGCCTGTAGAATCCAAACAGCAGTATCAAACAAAATCTCACTTTGCGAGTATGTAAATCCCACTCAATCAAAAATATTAATCGATATGGACATACAGTCCAAGTTTGTTTACCAAGATTTCCCACATTACAACCCTGATGGTCTCATCTGCAAAGTGTGTGCTTATCTCAGCAATGAGAACATGCTCACTTCTATGTCTTAAAGGAAGCCTGAGTCCCTGAGAACAAGTAATCATTCTATTTTTTGACTCATAACCTAACTGAAATTTGATTTCAGATCGATGTAAGGGATTTAATTGAACCAGAGCCACTTACCAACTAGAAAGACATATAGCTGGGATGCAGATTATTTCAGCAGTGATTTGTTGTTGTTGTTTTTAATTTAAAACAATGTCCAGGTATGCCAGAAACTTTTTGTTGGATTCATTAAAATATATTTAAAATATTTAATTTTGATTTTTAACACATTAGAGTCATACCATTTCAGAATAAGTTAATCAGTTTATTCTAGCCATATATTTGTTTATTTTAACAAAGTAAGTGGTTCACCAATGCTGATTTATAGCTAGCCAGTGACAGGCCAAGGTTACAACCTCACCTGGGTCTGTTGCCACTTCTTCCAAATCCCATCCAGGATTATTTTAAAATATAAACTACACATGCTGGATGTCTTCCTTTGCCTCTCCAGCTCCACCCTCCACCCTTAATCACCACGTTCTGTGGCCTTACAGACTAGAATGTTTGGATTTCATAAACTGTCTCCCTGATTCTCTGGCTTCAGGTTGGCTTTGGCCAATAGGGAGCAGACCAGGAGTTTAGAGGAGGGAGGAGAGTGAGACCAGAGGAACTGTTTCTTAGGCTCCATTCTTGTGAAACTTGTGTCCAGGTTCCCCCCGGCCCTGCTTTGTTCTCCCTCTTCATGTCTGGAACACCAGGGAGTGGATGGGCAATCTGCTGATCCTATCTCTGGGAGGGAGGAAGTGCTGTTCTCTTTGTAAACTTCCCTTTTAATACGTTGTCTTCAAATTATCCCATTTTCAGGATGTGATCTGTTTCCTGTTGGGCTCTTGACTGATAAAATATATTGTAGAAATGTATTTAAAATCTGAGGTTTTTTGAGTTAGGCTGTCAAAAAAATTAGAAGCATTCCATTCCTGGGTCCTTTGTTTTGGGATTTTAGGGATGAGGGGATGAAGGTTCCCTCTACCTTAAATGAATTTCCCCTTCTATGACTGCAGTCTCAGTTCATCCCAGCCCACCTAGGAAGCCTTCTCCCTCCACCTTAGCTAAAGTAGCCCTAACCCTCCTCCCCATTGGTCACTGTCATATCTCATTTTACTTCTTTCATTATACTTGTCATTATCTGAAACTATCCTGTGTATGCATTTGCTTGTTCATTATTTTCTGTCTCCCTATGAGGCTCAGAGTCTGTCTGAAGTTGGGTTTTCCAGTAGACCCTGAAGGATGCTCATCAGGCATCATCACCTATGAAAGAAAGGGATAAGAAGAAGGATTGGACACAAAAAATGTCAGCGCAGGATTCAGTCCCAATGACATGGAAGTTCTGGAGGGAATATTGCCATCAGAGTACCCAAATGAGCCTGAAATGGCCTTTAAACCATCTCCCTCCCCACCACTGCTACACACATACACACACACACACACACACACTCCAATATCTGAGGAAAAACATACCCTATGAAAAGCTCAGAGAAACATTTTTTTTTTAGTAGATCCAGCCTTTAATATGCCCTCACATTATATTTTCCTTGCAGTACATGGTTGCAACTGTGATGACCTTAATCAGTAAAGTAAAATAGGCTTTACTGAAGTAACAGTAACATAACTGCTGTTATGTTTTAAACATGAAAAATGAATTACAGAAAGCTGCCTCCTGTCACATACTGGCAACTCACCTTGTACTTCCAACTCCAACAAAATCCACAAACACTGCAGTCTCTGGCCTTTCTGCCACTCTGATCTCTGATGGTAAAGATTTCCAACTAATGGCAGTTTCACTATTTAAGAGTTAAGTCTTTTACATAAAATAGGCACCAGATATGTGGAAAAAATGCTTAACACCATTAGAAACCACAAATCTGTAGAAATACAAATTAAGCCATGATTATTATTGTTTGATAATCAGCAAAAATGTAAAGGAATTATAATATTCAGTACTATAGATTCTGCAGGGAAACAAACATTCTTATGCTGGTGGTAGAACTGTACGTAAATCAGTACAAACTTTCTGGATGGTAATTCGACAACACTAATCAAAACCCACCAAATGAGCAACCTTTGTTCCTGAAATTTCGCTTTAAGAAATTAATGTGAAAATAAAATCATGTAAAGCTATATACAAAGATGTTAAGTATGACTTTAACTGGGAAGAAATGGAAACATTTTATACTTATTAAGGATAAATTATAAGGATAATTAAATGCATTTTGATTTAATAACATGAAGCAATAAAAAGCACTTTGAGAAGAGTGTGGACATAGAAAAGTGCTCTTGATTTTTTTCAGAGAAAAAAACATTAGAAAGCAGTTAGGTACAATTTCATATTTATTTAAGGAGGTATATCGATGCACAATTAAATGACTAAAAGTATACTAAAATAAATAGTGGAAATGTATTTGGGTTTCATTTTCTCACATTTTCTGTAGTTTCACCATTTTTCTGATGAACGTATATTGCTTTTCTTTCTGAAAAATGTTATTAAGGTAAATTTTCCTTTCTGCTTTAGTCTTGACCAAGACTATTCATTATTACTCACTTACTCTATTTGCAGCAATATTTGTTCTGTATTGAGAACATTTGATAATGCCCAGGATACTTGGATTCCATGGTTGGAAGTGTTGGTCAGCATGTTAATTGTGTCAAATGTAGGTGCTTCAATAAATTTCCTACACCATTAAAATGTTGGCAGAAATGTCATCATTTGATTATGGATTCTCAAGGTAGAAAGGATGATTAAATGATGTACAGATATATAAATACCTTTCTGATGAGTGAATTCCTTTCATAAGACCTCTATAATTATTGTTCTAAGTTGAACCTCTCCAGTGACTTGGAACTCACCCTTTCTGAAAGGACCCTATTCCATCTTTGAAAAGCTATGATTACCAGAAAGTTTTTCTATATTTGACAGTAGTTTCAATTTCTTTAATTTAAATTGTTTATCCATATACTTTGCAGTTTTTTGTCTAGGGAGTGTTTTTATTTTACTTAGTGATTCATTAGAGTTTTTGATGTTATTTTATCATCAAAGCTAGAAATCATTTACATTTTTGTTTCTTAAATTGTTTTACGTCTAGACAGTCCCTCTCCATCCTAAGATGAGATAAAGTTTTTATTGTATTTCTGTTTCATGGTTTCAAATTTTATAGTAATTCTTAAGTCCATCTGGAATTGATATTGATATATTGTGTGTACCAAGGACATACCTAACATTTTTCGTGGAAACAATGGGCTATGATTTTTTGACCAGCAAATTATCATTTTTTAATGTAATAAATGGTGAGAATATGGATAAACTAGGATTCTCATAATTGCTGGTAAAATCATAAATTGATTCAACCTTTATAAAGGGCAGTTTGGTTATCAGATACTGGCCAGTAGTTTTGCTTTTGGAAATTTACTGGGGGAAACAGAGAAGGGACAAAGAAGCATGTACAAGGATATTCATCCTTGCATGGCACGTGAGGAGTGGAGAACACGGTATTTGGTAAACTGATGGTATAAAACTCTCATACACATGAACACAGACATCAAGAATAGACACCTTGGAAATGAGCAGTCTTGAGCTCAGGTCCTGATTCTGCCTTTTGCTGTGTGACCTTGAGCCAACATATGAAGAGGAACTTCTACAATGCAAAAGGTCCTTCTGAACTCTGGACAATTATTTATTCAGAATTCTGTGGAAGCATGACTCTGAGAATCTCACCAAAAAGCACTTAAGACTAACTTTTTTTTTGACTTGTGGAAACCATTTTATTTAACCAGAGATGTTTAGTTACTTAGGACGGAGTTTTGAAGTGAGTGTGGGGGGTGACGAATACAGGTCACAACAACTAAAAACTGAAATTCAGAGAGCCCCATACAACTAAAGATTGATTAAAACAAAACAAAAAAGGGGCGCCTTGGTGGCTCAGTCAGTTAAGCATCTGACTTCAGCTCAGGTCATGATCTCAGGGTTCCGGGATCCAGCCCCGCATCAGGCTCCCTGCTCAGCAAGGAGTCTGCTTGTCTCTCTCCCTCTGACCCTCCCCCTGCTGGTGTGCTCACACAAGCGCTCTCTCTCTCAAATAAATAAATAAAATCTTTAAATTAAAAAAATTAGAGGCTAAATTGGAAAAAGGTGTATTTGAAAAATCCCAACTAAAACACATCTATAATGCAGAGTTGTTTGAAAACACAAGAGGAAAAGAAAAAAAAAATAACGCCTCGTACCCAAATGATGGCACACTTGCTTAAGAAGTTTAGTTGACAAAATAAACAGTTAAAACAGAATAAAGTGGTTCATAATTTTTAAAATGGGGTCATTTTAAAGGAGGATTTCAAAGAAACAGAAAAGACTCACAAAAAAGCATAAACACATTAAAATGACAATTTACAATAAAAATTACTCAAATATTATTATAGCACATTGCAAAAAGGCAAGAATGAAAACAAACACATTCAATTCTGTGATGAAAAATGAAAATTGATAACAGAAGCTATTGTAAGGGAAAAGGTGTGTAGCACTGTTTTTATATGGACAATTTCATTTCACCAAAGCTGGAGAGGGAAAAAAAAGCTGGAAGAATGAGAGAATGGACAACTAAGTTAAAGAATACCTACAGTGTCAATATTTTGTCTAAATTGCTGTACTGGTCTCTGTGTGTTTCTCTCTCTAGGAAAAAAAAAAGAATATGACAAAATAGCTTCATAATTCGGTGAAATGTTACTGGGTATTAAAACCTGAAAATTAATTGTTTAGCAAATGGCTGGATGAGCTCTGCTGTTCCAGCTGGAGAAGAGAGAGCAGACTGATAGATATAATAACAGCCTCTATTTATATGGAGGGCTCAAGGGAGTGATGATCTGCTGTTCACATTTTCTCCTATGGACCAAACAAAAGCTATGGTAATAAATTCTATCATGAAGGACGTGGAAGATTTAGGTTAAATAGAAAGATGACTTGGCTGGTCATGAGGGCTGTAAAATAATGAAATGGCTCCCCAGGGTAGATGGTAGATTTCCCTTTCTGAAGATGTGTAAAGAATAGGCTCATCTGTCAGGGTGATGAAGGCAGGGGCTAACCATGGCACAAGGAAAGTCTCAGTGATGGGCTGTACTTTCTGGTTCACTAAAGCAGTGTCTATCTTTAATTTTCAGCTACCAAAGCAAATGCCCAAATCCTCTGCAGCTTCAGCACACCTTTGCTAATTTGACTTGTAATGGATTTTAGCTTAATAAAACAGACAATAACTTGAGGACTCACTAAATGTAATTAAATAATTAAAGAGTTGTAATACAGTCTATAAATGTTAAAGTATTTCAATGCATGCTTAATGACAACAAAGGCTAGGTAAAGATATATTTCTGTCAAGTAATCATTAACAAAACCATTCAAGACTATCTTTACAGCACTGGGATGCAAATGTGTTAATTATGAGTAATTTGTATTATAAATTCCCAATAAGGAAGATGATTGGAATGTGAAGCATCCATTGCAGAGAAAATGAACTATCAGCTAGGTGATGGAGAATATATAAGATTTTGCTAGACAGAATGTATCTGGGAAGATTTTCTCATCAGCATGGCACAGTGTGAGCACATGGTCAGAGCTAGGACATATGGGTAAAATGAATAGAGAAACTTGTGTGGTAAACAACTTTGTTGAGATTCATACCTGTTTGAGAGGCTGGATGTAGTGGTTGACCTTACATTCCAGGCAACTTAGTTTATATTTTATCCACTGAAAATTGTAGAACATGGTATGATATAATATGAAACAAAGTGATAAAATTATGAGATACTTAAATCTGATTGATGAGTCACACACTCAGACACCTAGAGGGTACAGTTTATGGCCTCTGTAGTATGTGGAGTAGGCTCAACATGAAACAATTGGGAACGGTGAGAACTGGGGTGAACTGGAGAAAACATACCCTGTCTGAGCAAAGTATCTATTTCTCAGCTCTAGCTGATTGTTACTTTGTGGGAAATAAGGCCCAATGTCTCCAATCTTTAGATTTTTAAATAAATAATTAGAAAACATAAATTTTAAAATGAGATGTCCTAATTTTTTAAAGTACTGTCTTGGTCAAATAAAACACCTCCATGAATTGGATATGTCCTAAGGGCTGATAGTAGGTATCTCTTGATATAATCTGTAATTTTACAAATGAAGAATGCAAGTTTCTGAGACCTTAAGTGATCCACCCTAATTGACACACAGAGTGAGTTAGAGGCACCACTGGGATCTGAGCCAATGGTAATTTTATCCAAAGTTAAACTAAAACTCACTGGGGGCCCGGCTTTATTCCAGTCAGTATGGAACCATGTGGGCACTTACCCAGAGCCAGGACATCTCTGACGTTTCAGGGAAATGTCCATTGTACTAATACACGTCTTTAAGTTCAAGATTATTTTTCATTACAGTCTTAAGGTAAACAATGTAGCAGATGAACACAGGTCAAAATAAAATTTAAAAAAGCAAGTATAAGCATTGGTTCTCTTTTCTTGGTATTAGTGTAATAGAGAGGAAAGAACATGTCCATCCGAGGGAGTCATCTGGTCCTGTGATTATCACTTCCTAGTCATGTCACTTGAGGAGGTTAGTTTGCTTGTTTTTAAAATGGGGTGCCTGGGTGGCTCAGTCGTTGGTGTCTGCCTTCGGCTTGGGTCGTGATCCCGGGGTCCTGGGATCGAGCCCCGCGTCGGGCTCCCTGCTCTGCAGGAAGCCTGCTTCTCCCTCTCCCACTCCCCCTGCTTGTGTTCCCTCTCTCGCTGTGTCTCTCTCTGTCAAATAAATAAACTCTTTAAAAAAATAAAATAAAATAAAATGGAAATAATGATGCCTAGCATGTAGGGTTGCTGGAGGATAACATGGAACTCAATAACTTGATGGCATGTTATCACAACATTTGAGTGGTAATGTCATAAAACTTGGTTTTCAAACATTGATTTAGAAAGTCAAGGAAAGAATGATTTAAGAATCAGAAAAGCATGTTCTGATGTGAGCACTTATAGTTAAGTTCCCTAGGAAGTGTAATTTAAAACAGCAATGATAACAACCAATTAAATTACTAATAAACTGCTCTACCATTCATATAATCTAGATCAGTGAAAAATTCAGACATTGTTTAAGCAGAAATAAGGATGGGTTACACATGATATTGTTATTAAGATTAATTGCTTTTATAATGTATTACAAGATAGAAGAATTGTGAGTTAAAGCCAATTTTCATAGTTAAAGAAATGAGCTGAGGTACTGTAAATCTTCAAGAAAATGGGTGAATTGGGGAAATAAACAAGCTTTGTAATAGAACAGAAATCTCCTGCATTTACAATTGTGACTCCAAAGGACACAGAATTAGCATTTTTGGAAAAGAGATGGGATAATATTTGGAATCAGTCTTGGATTTCAATCTGGACCTGGCATTTCCAGCTCTGTGACATTGGGGATATTATTAATCCCTCTCGCAGTTTGCTTTTCTGTAACTTGTGGATAAAAATGTCTATTTTATAGCAGTGCTATGAGAAATCAAGCAAATAATGTCTATGAATCACTTAGAGCAATTACTTGCAAATCCTCGGTGTTGGGTAAATGGTAACTGCTCTTATCAACACTATTATAATCTATTTTAAGACTCTGAGTGAGGTCAAGGGGGAATAGAATATTTTTTTAAGATTTTATTTGTTTATTTGAGAGAAAGAGATAATGGTGGGGGGAGCGGGGGATGGAGAGGGAGAGAATTCCAAGCAGAATCCAAGCTGAGTGCAGATGCTGGGCTTGATCTCACAACCCTGAGATCATGACCTGAGCTGAAACCAAGAGTTGGAGGCTTAACTGACTGAGCCACCCAAGCACCCCTAGAATATTTTTTAAAAAAGAAAAAGAAAGGAGTAGTTAAACAAAAAATATTACAATTAATGCTTTGAAACATGGATAATATGAATTTTTATATTAAAAGTAATATGATTTATGTCAAATCTAGAATGGCAAATTCATATTTATGCCTTTGTTTTACATAATTGACAGGAATGCTCTGTCAAACAGCAGCTTTCATGACAGCAGGAAACACATTATTATACCTTTTATGTTTGTCCTAATAATCAGTAAAATATCCCACAAAAACTATGTAAGAAAAGCACTTGATAAAGAATAGTTTCTAGATTTCCTCTGCATGATTTTTATACTTCTTTCTCTAATAATGACTTTTTTAAAATCATTTTTTTAACAATTTTATTTATTTACCTTAGAGATAGGGAGAGCACACACATGCAAGCAGAGGGAGGAGCAGAGGCAGAAGGAGAGTGAGAGACAATTTCCAGTAGACTCCGTGCTGAACACAGAGCCCAACACAGCACTCGATCCCACAACCCTGAAATCATGACCTGAGCCAAAACCAAGAATCGGACACCCAAACACTGAGCCACCCAGGCACCCTCTAATAATGGCTTTTTTTTTTTAAAGAAGAAACACAAAGCAGTAAGAAATACAGCACTTCCAACCTTAGGTTCATTTAAAAATAAGTATCTCAGATTAGTAATTTCTTGAGGTGATTGTTCAATCAATTTTCTCATTCTGGAAAATACTATTTTATACTTAAAGCATAATTAATGTAATCTTTGAATTCCATAGATTTTGAACTGGTACCATTTATAGGAATAGTGTTCATTAAATACAAAATGTTAACTAAAGATTTTGGGAGTATCTATCTGAAGAACTGGGCCAGGCACTCCGATAAGGGAACAAGTTATATACAGAATAATACTCTCTAGGGACCAAGCTATTGGACCACATGATGAATTTGGCCAACCAGTTCTTTCTTTTTTTTTTAAATTAAATTAAATTGAATTGAATTTTAATTCCAGTACAGTTAACAACAGTGTTAAATTAGTTTCAGATATATAGTGATTCAACAATTCCATATATTATTCAGTGCTCGTCAAGATAAGTGTACTCTTAATCCCCCTCACCTAGTCTGCCCATCCCCCATCCACCTCCTTTCTGGTAACCCTCTGTTTGTTCTCTATAGTTAACAGTCTGTTTCTTGGTTTGTCACTCTCTTTTTTTCCCCCTTTGCTCATTTCTTTGTTTCTTAAATTCCACATATGAATGAAATCCCATGGTATTTATCTTTCTCTGACTTTTTTTGCTTGGTATTATACTCTCTAGCTCCACCCATGTCATTGCAAATGGCAAGATTTCTTTCTTTTTTTAATGACTGAATAATGCTCATATTATATATATTATATATAGCAATATATAATATATATATAGAACTGGTACCATTTATAGGACTAGTGTTCATTAAATACAAAATGTTAACTAAAGATTTTGGGAGTGTTTTATCCATCTGAGGAACCTGGCCCAGGTTATATATATATATAAGCAGATCACCACTTATTTCAATTGGTTAGCATATAGCTTTAAAATGTGAGTTAAAAGGCCTTTAATGAAGACGTGCATTTTCCAGATTCTCTAAGTTCCATCTTTCCAGATAATCTACCCAGGCCCAGTGGATGTTTGACTCTGTGACACTGGCTTTAAGATACAGGCATACCTCAGAGATACTGCAGGTTTGGTTCCAGACCACCATAATAAAGCAAAGATCACAATAAAGTGATTCAAATGAATTTTCTGGTTTCCCAGTAATATAAAAGTTATGTTTGTACTATAGTCTATTAAGTCTATAATCTATTATAGTCTATTAAGTGTGTAGTATATTATGTCTAAAAAACAATGTACACAACTTAAAACAATTTATTGCTAAAAAATGCTAACCATTATCTGAGCTTTCAGCAGTTTATAATTCTTTTGCTGGTGGAAGGTCTTTTCTCTATGTTGATGGCTACTGACTGATCAAGGTGATAGTTGCAGAAAGATGGGGGTGCCTGTGTCAATTTCTTAAAATAAAACAATGCAGTTTGCTACATTGATTGACTCTTCTCTCCACAAATGATTTCTCTGTGGGGCGCCTGGGTGGCTCAGTGGGTTAAGCATCTGCCTTCAGCTCAGGTCATGATCCCAGGGCCCTGGGATCAAGTCCCGTATCGGGCTCCCTGCTCAGCAGGAAGCCTGCTTCCCCCTCTCCCTCTGCCTGCCACTCCCCCTGCTTGTGTACTCTCTCTCTCTGTCAAATACATAAATAAAATCTTAAAAAAAAACAACGAAAAACCCTCACAAATGATTTCTCTGTAGCATGCAATGCTGCTTGATAGCTTTTTACCCATAGTAGAACTTCTTTCACAATTGGTGTCAATCCTCTCAACGCCTGCCTTTGTCAACTCAGTGGATGTAATGTTCTAAATCCTTTGTTGTTACTTTGACAATCTTCACAGCATCTTCATCAGGAGTAGATGCCATCTCAAGAAACACTTTCTTTGCTTATCCATAAGAAGCAAATCCTCATCCACTCAAGTTTTATCATGAGATTGTAGCAATTCAGTCACATCTTCAGGCTCCACTCCTCATTCTAGTTCTCTTGTTATTTCCACCACATCAGGAGTTACTTTCTCCACTGTAGTGGTGAATCCATCAAAGTCATCCATGGAGGTTGGAATCAACTTCTTCCAAACTCCTGTTCATGTTGATAGTTTGACCTCTTTCCATGAATCACAAGTGTTCTTAATGGCATCTAGAATGATGAATCTTTGCCAGAGGTTTTCAATTTACTTTGCCCAGATCCATCAGAGGAATCACTATCAATGGCAACTAGGAAATCTATGGAACTATGAAATCTAAGACAACTATGAAATTTATGGCCCTATGGAATGCATTTCTGAAATAATAAAACTTGAAAGTCACAATTACTCCTTGATCCATGGGCTGCAGAATGGATGTGTTAGCAGACACGTAAAAAACATTAATCATGTTGTACATCTCCATCAGAGCTCTTGGGTGATCAGGTGCATTATTAATGAGCAGTGATATTTTGAAAGGAATCTTTGTTCCCAAGCAGTGTGTCTCAACAGTGGACTGTAAACAGATGTGCTGTCATCCAGACTCCATTGTTCCATTTACAGAACACAGGCAAAATAGATTTAGCATAATTCTTAAAGGTCTAGGATTTTCAGAATGGTAAATGAGCATTGGTTTCCACTTAAAGTCACCAGCTGTATTGAGAGTCAGCCCATCATTTGAAGCTTTGAAACCAGGCATTGACTTCTCCTCTCTAGCTACAAAAGTCTTAGAAGGTATTTTCTTTCAATAGAAGTCTGTTTTGTCTACACTGAATATCTGTTGTTTAATGTAGTCACTTTTATTAGTTATCTTAGCTAAACCTTCTAAATAACTTACGGCAGCTTCTTCATTAGCACTTGCTGTTTCACCTTGCACTTTTCTGTTATGGAGACGACTTCTCTCCTTAAGCCTCATGAATCAAGCTCTACTAGTTTCATACTTTTCTCCTGCAGCTTCCTCACCTCTCTCAACCTTCATCTATTGAAGAGAGTCAGGGCCCTGCTCTGAGTTAGGCTTTGGCTTAAGGGAGTGTTGTGACTGATGTGATCTTCTATTCAAACCACTATTACTCTCTCCATATGAGCAATAAGGTTGTTTTGCTTTCTTATCATTCATGTGTTCACCACAGTGGCATTTTTAATTTCCTTCAAGAACGTTCCTTTGCTTTCACAACCTGGGTAGCTGGCACAAGAGGCCAAGTTTCCCTCCTATCTCAGCTTTTAACAGGCCTTCCTCACTGCATTAAATCATGTCTACCTTTTGATTTAAAGTGAGAGACAGATGTGTGACTCTTCCTTTCACTTGAACATTAAGAGGCCATTGTAGGATTATTAACTGGCCTCATTTTAATGCTGTTGTGTCTCAAGAAATATGGAGGCTTGAGGAGAGAGAAAGAGATGAGGGGAATGGTTGCTTGGTGAAGCAGTCAGAACACAAGCATCATTTATCAGTTAAGTTTGCCATCTTACGGGTACAGTTTGTGATCACCCAAAACAATTAAAATAGTAGCACTAGATATCACTGAACACAGATCACTGTAACAAATATAATAATAATGAAAAAGTTTGAAATATTGTGAGAATTACCAAAATGTGACCCAGAGACATGAGGTAAGCAAATGCTGTGGGGAAAATGGTGCTGGTAGACTTGTTTGTTGCAGGGTTGCTACAAACCTCCAATCTGTTTCTATAAAGTACAATAAAGAGAAGCACAATAAAACAAGGTATGACTGTAGTTAAAAGTTGAAAACCACTTAAATAGTCTAAAGTACAGGGTTGGCAATGTGCAGCATTACCCACAAATAAGATAGATTAGGTAGCCTCAGAAATCATACTGCAGAAAAATGAAGGAACAATATTAAGTGAATAAAGAAAATTATCAAATGGACATAAAACATAATCACAATTTTATGTGAAAAAATATTCAAAGACTACAGAAGGGAACTCTACCTTACCTGACAATGATAGGTATCTCTGAAGGTATTTTTTTCTTCAAAATTTGATACTTTTTAAAATACTTTACTTGGGGCACCTGGGTGGTTCAGTCAGTTAAGCGTCTGCTTTCGGCTCAGGTCATGATCTCAGGGTCCTGGGATGGAGCCCCACATTAGGCTCCCTGCTCAGTGGGGAGTCTGTTCCTCCCTCTGCCCCTCACCCACCTTGTGCTCTCTCTCTCTAATAAATAAATAAAATCTTAAAATAAAATAAAATACTTTACTTTCCAAACTTTCTATGACAAACATTTATTATTTAGGTAACTGGAAAACAAACTCTTAGTCTTACTAAAATGGAAAGGAGAGAGAAAGAGAGAAGAACATTTCTTGAATAATTCCATATAAGATGGTAGGCAGAGGACTCAATAATTTTTCAAACCTCAGGTGCCTCATCATTTTACAGATAGATGACTTTACAACAATGCCAACAACTATGCTGCAAATCCTATCAGCCCATATAGCCTATAGACATGGCAGATATGGAATGATACATAGATATAGATATAGAATGATGTTTTAAATTGAATAATCTGTGAACAAAATCTCTTACCTACAAAATATGTGGCTGGAATTTAAATTTATAAGATTTGTTTTTCTATAATATAGGAGCTATAGCTAAGAAAGCAAATCATTCACAATTTATGTATCTTTAAATATGAAGACCAATTTTTGTCAGTTACAATAACCTATGTGTTCACAGAAAGGTCACTGTTACAATTTCAGAAGTCAGATAGACTTGGATCCAATATTCAGCTCTGCGCTCATCAGATGTGTGACGTTAGGTACTTATTTAACATTTTTGAGCTTCACTTTTTCTTGTGTAAAAATACCTTCTTCTTGGAGTTGAAGTATATAAAGCATTTAGTATAGTGTGCCTGGCCCAAAATAACTGCTAAATAGATGTGAATCAAAATGAATGTTTGAGCAATAAATTAACGGAAAAAACAAAGAAACATGGAAATAAATAAAATGTCATGAGTAAAAGGTATATGCTTTGTGTCAATTTGGGGAATGTATTTAAAAATGATATATCTAGGGCGCCTGGGTGGCTCAGTTGGTTAAGCAACTGCCTTCGGTTCAGGTCATGATCCTGGAGTCCCTGGATCGAGTCCCGCATCGGACTCCCTGCTCAGCGGGGAGTCTGCTTCTCCCTCTGATCCTCCCCCTCTCGTGCTCTCTGTCTCCCATTCTCTCTCTCAGATAAATAAATAAAAAATCTTTAAAAAAATGATATATCTAGTCTTGTGTAGAATCTTCCATCAGCACATGGAAGTAGCCACTTTGCTGGTCAGTGGCCCCGTGGAAATCTTAATGGAAACTAAACCTTACTACCCACTATAGGGATTTTAACTAACAGTACCTGGGCTCTCCTCCTGTCAGCACAGAGAAATGGATGTGTATGTGCCTTCCCAGTGCTGAGCAACCTCTCCACAGCACATGAAGAGCATCATTGCTCTGGGGACTTTCGGATTCCTTGGGTAGCCGCTCTTCAGTGACCATTACCTGGGTCAGATGGTAGAGAAGTCCCAGCCACTGGCACTCATCTGTTCTACCCTGCCATTGCATTTCTTTTTCACTGCTCTCCTCTTTTTTTGATCTTGGAGTCCCCCTCTAGCCCCGTGACATGTCTCCCCATCTGTTCAGGCAGATGGTGCTATCCAGATAAGTAAAAAAAGTCTGGTGTCCCCAAATCTTTCCTGATTCAGTTGGTTCTCTTTAACACAGAGCAGTGGAGAAAATAAATGAGGAATTGGAAGACGCATTTATTTTATTTATTTCTTTAAAAGATTTTATTTATTAATTTGAGAGAGAGAGAGCACAAGCAGGGGGAGGAGCAGAGGAGGAGGAAGAAGGAGACAACCTCTAGCAGACTCCATGCTGAGCACAGAGCCCAATACGTGGCTTAATCCCATGACCCTGAAATCGTGACCTGAGCCAAAACCAAGAGTTGGATGCTTAACCAGTCACCCAGCCTTCCCCGAAACTATTTTTTAAAGCACAGAAAGGTAATGGCTCATATAAGGAATACATTCATGTTCAGTGGCTGGTTTGCAGTGAATGCTGTCTGCATAGGTAAACTCTTACTCTGACATTCTCCTGAACAAAACTGTGTTTGCAATAGCTGACAGCACCTGAAATATAGAATTAAACCTCCCCCTGCCTCCAACCCCCACCAAATCCTACAAGTCAGCAACTATACTAATGATCTATGGAAATTTGGCTCCATGTATATTTTATGCTTTTTTCTATTCATGCCTATGAAAACTGAAAACTTGCAAGGACAAAATGGCTTTTTGAAAAGAAGGAAGGTTGTCACTAAACAATAGTAATTTGATTTTGCACAACTTTAAAATACTACAAAAGATGAAATTGAGGCAAGCATCCCACTCATAATGGAGAAAACAAAAGCCTGAGCATCAATCAAAATGAACAAAATCACAAATAAAGGAAAAGTAACCCTGGGATACAGTCTCTTCTTTGTCTAAGATGTCTGAGATCTTCATAATAAAATAAACACTAAAACTAAAACCTATCCAATGACACAGATTAAATTCAGCCTCTTAGGCAATTTCAGAATCTTACGTGTTCTCAAAGTAGAATGTCTGATAATCCATATTATTTAGAGCTTGGCCTCTCAGGCTTAAACACTGTTTTTCTTATGCCTAGAATTTAGAAATGCATTTTCACTCCTATGTTGATTTCCCCCTCTGTTCTTTCAGCGTGAATCCCCACCCAGGCCCTGGCCACGCATACAGTGGACACAGACTTTTCCTCCTTCAGAGTAACTCCACCTTCCACAAATAAAGATGAGACCTACGGTTTGTCTCATCCCCTCATCACTGGGTGATGACTGACTGTGCAGAGATTAAGTAACTTAACAAGGATCCATGAACTAACCCTTAGTGAGTAAGGTTAGTGAAGCAGTGAAATGTACAATTTTGTCACACACTAAATAGGCTAAGAAAGAGCCAGTTGGGAGTTGGGGGGCAATGTTTCTCATTATCACACCATAGACTTCTTTTACCTGGGCAGAAGACTGACCCTTGTGTCCCTTATATCTAACTTCCCAAAGGAAAAATCAACCCATGATTCCAGTCAAATGGGCTAAAATACTTACGATTTGTGAAAATATTGTTCTGAGCAAATATAAGTGCTTCTTTTCTCCACACAGTAGTCAACCCTCACTCCTCCCACTTCCTGCCTTGCTTCCTATCACACAAACACAGAAAACATATATGTGTGCACATTGGTGCACACGCACACACACACAAACACACAATTTGAAATATAGACAAGATAGTTCAAATAACATAAAGACATACTCTATGCTAGGCAAAGAATATGATATTTCTGCTCTGCAATCAATGAGAAACTATATACCTTTTTAATCATAAAAGGTTTGATTATCATAAATAAAAAAGAACATCTCACTTGAACTCAGCCATAATGAATTTTTTGAGATGTGTGTCTGAAAAGCACTAACTCTCATTAGAAAGTGTTTTCTCACTGACTCATTCTGCAGTAGAAGGCTAATATGGGTCACCTAAATTCCACGTTCATACAATTCTCTTCACCTTTCCATCTCCGTATTTTTTTTTAAAGATTTTGTTTATTTATTTGACGAAGAGAGACACAGCGAGAGAGGGAACACAAGCAAGGGGAGTGGGAGAGGGAGAAGCAGGCTTCCCGTGGAGCAGGGAGCCAATGTGGGGCTCGATCCCAGCACCCTGGGATCACAACCTGAGCTGAAGGCAGACGCTTAATGACTGAGCCACCCAGGCGCCACCACTCTCCGTATATCTTTTAAAATAACACATGGACAACAAATAATAAGGTAATGTAAGAAAACACCACATCAATGGAAATTTCTACACAGTCAACTCATATTTGCATTTAAGTCACAAGTTGGCTGAATTCATGACAAGTGCTGATCCCGTCTTTGTTTTCAGAAAGGCTTCTTATCATCTGCTTATATAAATATCACCTCAAGTACCATCTCACTGGTAATGTAGCTGTCCTTACTAATAAAGGGAAATGTACAGTGTCTACTAGGTAGGACAATCAGATTTTTTCACCTTATTAAAACATAATAACCTTTGATAATTGGGTTCTCCATGATATTGATTTGATTTTATGCTTCTCTTTTTCTCCTCTTAATTTACCTTAGTAGCAAATTCATTGTTTAAAAACATTAGATGCCATTTTGCCCGAGTTGCTTGCATTGAGACAGAATGATAAATCAATTTGAGATAAGCCCTGCAAAGACCACAGATCCCTTCCAACTGATAGAGTCAGGTAGTTACACTGATAAAGTAGGAAGTGCTGTGGATAAATTGCTATTACTTATTCATGCAGGCATTTACTCAACAAGTAGTTTTTCATCGACTCTTCGGAGACAGGCACTGTTCGAGATGTTGGGATACAGCAGGGGAAAAAAAACAGAGGTCCCTGCTCTCATGGAGCTTACTGTTTAATGGAGCGAGGCCAATAAGAATAGAACAAATGAGTAATGTATTTTGTATAAAGAACATAAAATGCAGTAATGTGAAGGAGAGGAAACAGAAAGTCTGGGTAAAGCAGCATTACTTAACTTTCTTCCTGGGAGCACATGAGTGTGTTCTGTCCTTAGGACCATTGTGCTTTTGTTCTTTCTAACTGGAACACTCATTCCTCAGATCTCTGCCTATTGATCTTCATAAATAACATCTTGGTTCAGATGTCACTCCTAAGGTAGGACTCCAGCCCTCTCCTCCAGTCACTCTGGAGGATCATTCATGCTGTTTAATTCTCTTCATGGAATTCGTAACAATTTGCAAGCCTCATATTTATCATTAAATATCCTTACTTTTTCCTGGTGGCTTATATGTTTCCTTTACCAAGGACAAGCCTCTGGAGTTAGGGATGACATCTGGCTTATTCACTCCTGCACCCCCACTCCCCACGTAGAGCAACAAGAAGTGCTCACTCGGCAGTTGATTAGGTGGATCGATGCATAAATGAACTAAAGGTTCAGAAAATGACTTGACTACAATGTCCATGTTTCATTAAACATAAATTAAAACACTAGTATTTTCTCATGCTCCTTCTGGGTACAGTACACAGACATTCCTAACATTAGGTAGTCACCGTGAATAACGGCACTGAGCTGTCAGTCTAATGAGACTTCTGAGCATGTCTGTGTCTGTGCTGCTACATTCCGGTCCACACACCGGGTCACTTCTCTGCATTAAAACCTGTTAAAACATGAAGGACACGGGCTTCAGAGTCCAACAGACTTGAATTTTATTCCCAGCCTTGACATTTGAAGTTGTGCTGCTTTGAACAAGTTACTAGATTTGTATGGACCTCAGTTTCCTCTTCTATAAAAATGGAATGATATTAATATCTGCCAGATGGGATTATTTGGGGATCAGAAGATACGATATATGCACAGTATATGATACACAGCATGTACCTACTTGATTTTGATGGTTACAGTTATCTGGGTAACTACAGCAATAAATAAAGCCACAACAATTATTTATTGGGCACCTACTGTGTGCTGGTTATTTTCTATAAGTTACGTTATTTAATTTTGATCCTATTCCTATAAGTTAAATGATATTATTATTTTCAATTTAAAGTGGTTAGGGAACTTTTG
This sequence comes from Mirounga leonina, assembly GCF_011800145.1. Classification (NCBI taxonomy): domain Eukaryota; kingdom Metazoa; phylum Chordata; class Mammalia; order Carnivora; family Phocidae; genus Mirounga; species Mirounga leonina. The sequence goes on from NW_023270231.1 coordinate 6,945,167, forward strand.
AAAAAGCCACAAAACCTATAAAAACAAACTCTAGAACCTGACCTTCTCCCACCACCCTATCCTATTTCTCTTCATCTCACTATTACATATTTTCTCATCCCACTTCCAAGTTTTGAGTCTCAATTTTTTTTTATTTATTTTTATTTTTTTAAATTTATTTGACAGAGAGACACAGCGAGAGAAGGAACACAAGCAGGGGGAGTGGGAGAGGGAGAAGCAGGCTTTCCGCTGAGCAGGGAGTCCGACGCGGGGCTCCACCCCAGGACCCTGGGACCACGACCCGAGCTGAAGGCAGACGCTCAACGACTGAGCCACCCAGGTGCCCCCTTGAGTCTCAGTATTTGGTTGCCTCATTCATCTTCGTGTATCCCCAGCACTAGGCCAGTGTTGATACGTAACAAGGGTTTAACACCATCATTTCCTCTTGCCAAATATCATCCAGTACTAATCATGATAGAAACAGCACGATAGGTCAAAGTTAAGCACATGTAGCAATCTTACAATAGCAATTAATCTATACAAAGAACCAAGTGTGTGCCGAGCACTTTACTAAGTGCTTTAAAAGTATTTGTTCACTCCATCTCCCCAGTAATCCTATAAGGTGGGTACTATAAAACCCTGTATCACTGATAAGGGAATTGAGCCTCAGAAAGATGGAGCACAGTGAGTTTGTGACAGAGGAAGTCCTTGAAACAAGGCAGTCAGATCCCAAACCCATGCTCTTAGTACTCAGCAATACTGCTTCTCCAGTGGTTTTGCATTCTGTGGCCTCACTATATAGTAACATAAAAAGTACAGATGCGTCCTGCTACGTTGATGCCAGAAGCAGCTCTGGTCTTTATCCTGATCTTCTGGTAGTTTCCCTTAGTCGTCAGACTGTTACAGCTGCTAAAATAGAAGTCTTAATTATTTCCTCTATTATGGCTAGTGAGAACAATCCAACATGGAATTAATATCTTCCTCCAAGGATTTATGGCCAGTTAGCATTTTGTTGCCTTTTATTCTGTCCATAAGAGTGCATATAATGAGCTGCTTCTGAGAAATGAAATAGCTTGAGCATTTCATAATGTAGTGACTGTGATTTGAGTCATTAAGCTATTATACTGGCTTGGTTTCCAAAAGGAAGGTTTGCTTTATTTGTGACCTCCAGAATAAAACGGTAGGGATGGGTCAGAAATCCTCTCTTACTAACCATTTAGCAAATCAAGGCATTAAAACTTTTACCGAAAGTCCTTTAACAAAAAATTTTGGAGGTGATAGCCTTAGATTGGATAGCTTTTTATCTCTTTTACTTTTTTCCCTCCATGGGGAATAAGGCTGAAAAATACCTCAGTATATATAAATATACATATATATAATATATATATATATATTTTTTTTTACTTATGCCACAAAATAAATACAGATTTTCTTCAGTGTACTCTGAGATCTTCCCCAATAGCCTTGTAGACAAAGGTACTTTTCTAGTTATCTGGAAGTCAGAGGTACAACTAATGGCTCAGTACTTTCTGTTTTCCCTTCCAGGATGAGTATTAATGTAGAGTTAGGGTCAAGGATCTCAGTGAAAGAATGCCTATGAATCCTTGACATGAAAGTGTACAATTTACTGGGGTAATCACTTCGCAGATCATGAAGAATTTAGCTTCTTCAATCCAGCAGAAAGCCTGTGGACAAAGTCTAGGGTGGCTTTCAGTCTCTGGGAACCACAGAAGCTAGGTGGCCTCCTCACTTCCACTGAGGTATTACATCTATGGCTAACTGACACTTAGTCTAATCTCATAGTGGTTGTTCTTTCCCTAGTCTGCAACCAAACTCCAGCTATATAATTCTGAAAAAGAAGAGAATTTCAAAACACTATACCCCAAATTATAAACTGTAGTGCCTATTGCTTTTCCTTGAACTTGGGGGTTCAAAAACATGAAACAAAAATAACTTTCTGCATTTAAATTGTAAAGTAGAAAATCCTTCAAGGATAAAGGATGAAAGTAGAGGTGATGATATTAATTTAAACCTGAGCAATTCACTACATGTGCTGTATTATAGAAATGTCTACAGACTAGCCAAAAACTGCATAAATCCCCATTGTGGAGCTTGTTTAAGACTGAGAAAGTCATACTCATTTATTTATGAACAGTGACTATGACAGTTTCTCTAGGGGGAGAGAAATGACTATTGGAAGTTCCTTTTAGGAGCCTTGGAAATTTGGGCTCTCCATTCTTCTTCCATCAAGATTTTTAGTACTTGCTTTCCCTAAGGGTCTTTTGCATCCATCTACCTGGACAGATACTGCATTTTCTCAGACTCTGGGGAGGTGACTGAGATCATGGGCTTTGAGTTCAGTTCTGAGCCCAAAACCAACCAGCAAGTTATCTACCTCCCCAATGCTTCAGTATTCTCAATTATAAAATAGAAATAACAGTAGCTTGCTTCACAGGGTTATTTAATGCAGATAATTCAGGGTGTGACATATAGAAAGAACTTGATACACCTTAGTACTCCTACTGCTAACACTACTAAAATTCTCTCAATTAAACACTGCTCATTTATATTTGCTTTGAAAAGGTCGTTGTTTAGTTAAAACTCTGCCATGAATTAACTCCTTACAAAGACTATCTAATCTGACTGCATTTTGCCTATTTGCCAAGCAAGTTGCCAGCAAAAGCTGCCAACAAAATGCACTGATTTCATGAAATCAGAATGTTACAAAAGTTACTCCAAATGTAACTGGAAAAAAATTTTATCTTTAAATTAATGTTGAGGATAGTCTGCACTGTTTGAAGGTTAGATTTATGGAAGTCCCTCCTGTTTTCTTTAGTTTGAACATAAGACAAACAGAAGAAAAAAATGTTGCTGAGATATATATGTCCAAATATATACACACATACATATATGTACACACATGTGTATACCTCTAAACTGATACATATGCATATTCATACCTATAAATGGAGAGATACACCTATATACAACAGCTACAACTTTAATTATCCACCATGAAATACTTTCTTTAAAATAAAATAAAATAGAATAATTTAATTTAAATTAATTAAAAAGTGAAGATGGGGCTTCTTTCCATGACGACAGTATACTTGTGACCCAGAGAGTTCACTCCCAGTGGGGTCAGGAACGTGCAAGTGCCACCTCCGGATGTGCTATGTATAGCAGTGCTGTACATAGCTACGTTCACGAGCCTACAAATAACGTGTCTGCAATGAGTTTCAATGCTTCTTCCCTTTGCAGACAAAGCCCACTTCAATGGCACCATTGTACTCATTCGTGGGGTCTGCAATACAAGACCCATGTCTTTACTGGGAGTAGAGCTTTGAAACACCTGGAGTCTCTGACCATTCATCTTTTCCCCAGCAGCCCTTTGACATCTTTGGTTTCAGTTCTGCCACGTCCAGCTATCATTTGACTGAAATCAATGAACATGAGGACAACTAGGGACCCATCTAGCTGGCACTGAAAGAGACTGCCTGACTACTGGAATATTATGAGTCAGTAATGTTGAAGAAAAAGAAGTTGGCCAGACTTTCTTCTCCTCTTTAAATGTTTTTCATTTAGGGGCACCTGGGTGGCTTAGTCAGTTGAGCGTCCAACTCTTGGTTTTGGCTCAGGTCATGATTTCAGAGTCCCTGGATCGAGCCCCTCAATGGGCTCCATGCTCAGTGGAGAGTCTCCTTGAGGATTGTCTCCCTCTTCCTCTGCCCCTCTCCCTGCTCTCTCTCTCAAATAAATAAATATTAAAATAATATGTTTTTCATCTGAAAGTCCAGCAAAACGTGGCAACAGAAAGAGTCCTGGATCATTTCCTAGGGCTCCTAAATACACACTGCTTCCATTTCTCAAGTTCAAAGAATGGCATGATCCTGATTCTACTTTTTAGAATTGGATTTGACTTACTTGCTGATGTCAGTCAGACAATGATGACTCCAAATAACCCGATGACTCCAGAAGCAGCAGCAACAATAATAGTAAGCCCTGGATTAGTAGTTAGGAGTTTGGGGTTCTACTCTGTGCTTCGCCATAACTGTGGGATGTTAGACACAATCCCTTTCTTCTCTGAGCCTCCCTCTTCTCATCCATTAAAAAAAGGAGGTAAACTTGGAGCTGTCAGAAATTATTTCTAAATATTTTTAATCTAAATAATTTTCCCTAATAGGGGAAAAATAATGAGCAAGAAATTTTTTAAAAGATTTTATTTATTTATTTGGAGAGAAAGAGAGGATGAGTGGAGGGTGAGGGGCAGAGGGAGAAGCAGCCTCCCCGCTGAGCAGGGAGCCCGATGTGGGACTCGATCCCAGGACCCTGGGATCATGACCTGAGCCGAAGGCAGACGCTTAACCACTGAGCCACCTAGGAGCCCCAAGAAATTTATTTAAAAATTATTTACAGCTCTTTAGAGAGGATATTTTATAAAACAGTATCATTGTATGCACTTTTTCCCCAAGAGGGGGAGGTAGATGAAGATGATTTTTCCTTCTTAGAAGACTAAGAAAATCTAGAGAGCAGGGTCTCATACTCTGGCCATGACGACTGATATTCTTAATAAAATTTCTGTTTTTCTGCTTGACAAAATGCAATTACTATCTCTATGAAAATGCATTAAATCAATTAGGAAATCTGAGTAAAAATTGATATTTTATTATTTGATAGACTACATTTCAGTGAAGGATGGCTACTTGATTATTTGCTTGTTTAATATCCTGTGGTAAAACTTTAGGAACAGAAGAAGAAGGCAAAATTAATGAAACCCTTCCTGTCTAAATTCATTATAAGCTAACATTATCCTTTGCCATTTTCCCAATAACAGAACATACATAGCAGGAGGTGGTTGAATTGCCTCTGCTTCCTGCTGAATTTTTCTTTAAGAATGTGAATATTTAATCAGAAGTGACATGTTTTTGATCTAATGTTACATATGGGAGGTGTATGGGCATTTGAAGTCAAGGCCTCCCCCTCACATCAAAAGACAAACAGCTATTTTTAGATGGGTCAGCTATTACTGAAAGACTAAGTCATTCTTTCTATAAGAACTGGCCTAATAAAACCAGCATCAGTACATCTCCAGAGCCATTTATTTAACCAATGAGACTACAAAGTATAACAGCACAACTAAAAGATTATAAATTGTGCCACAAATAGCTTTGTCACTAAAATAATAAGTAAATTTTAAATGGTAGTCCTATATTTTATAGCAACAACCACATATTTCTCACCTTATATATCAAAACCTTAAACCATATCCTATATGGGATAAAGAAATATATCCCAAATATGTCCCATAATGGCTAAACAATGACAGGGAGGAGGGTTTTGTTGACATGCAAACATGTTTATGATATATCCATTGTTATAGAAAAAAATTCAAATCACAAAATAGTTTGTATAATGTAAATCTGCTTTTATAAAAAACTCCCTATATGCTTTTTTACTAGAAAAGTATCTGGAAGACTATAAAGCAAGGTACAGGTAGTGGTTATCTCTGGGTGGTAGAATTAAGGGTAATTTTATTTTCATAACTGCATTTTCTAAATTTTTAATAATAAATGTGCATCACCTCCTGATAGGAAAAGTGTTTTGTCTTCATTATGTTTGTTGAAGAGTTTTTAATATGTGATAAAATGCTTATGATAATGCTTATAATAATATGCAGTCCAATTTGGATTCAGATTCTAAATGTTAACAAAATGTACATTGCTATATTCAAAAAAGATGTCATCATTTGATAATTCAGGTTTTCTTGTATACCAAAATGTAATGATTTTGTTTTCTTTTTTTTTTAATTTTATTTATTTATTTGATAGAGAGAGACACAGTGAGAGAGGGAACACAAGAAGGGGGAATGGGAAGGAAGAAGCAGGCTTCCCGTGGAGCAGGGAGTCTGATGTGGGGCTCGATCCCAGCACCCTGGGATCATGACCTGAGACGAAGGCAGACGCTTAACAACTGAGCCACCCAGGTGCCCCCTGATTTTGTTTTCTTAATCAGATTTTTTCAAGTAGATAAATATAATTGTGAAATAACTGAAATATCATGTTAAATACTGCTGTATGCATAATGAGATGGGAGTATATATATTTAAAAATATATGTGCCATATATTAGCAAAATCATAGGACTATGGGATTTGGGGAGCTAGAAAAAAATTTAGAAATCACTTAAATGAGTAATTATAAGAATCATTAATTGTAAGACAAGGCCTCCTAATTTTCTGCCTATTGTAAATATTCATTTACTGTTGAAATCTAACACATATCTCCAATTTCAAGTAAATAACAGTCTAAATTCTATCTATGTAACATTCTTTATAATGTCAATATCAGATTAAACCTGATTTTTACCTGCTAGGGCTTTAGCTGGATTCATTAACAAAATCCTACATTTTCTGTATCATTTTCCCTTGAAGTGTTCTGAAAATGATTTGATTGGGCCAATCTTATTTGTGAACAATATATAGTTAATCTGTTTGAAATATTTCCTTTGTAAATTGCTAGGAATTCTTCTGCCTCGTCAACCGGAAAGTCGTTTGTCACCATTTATCCAGCTGGGTTACTCCTGAGAAAATATTCTTCCTCCTCCAGCTATATCTCCTGACAGAAATCTCTAAATAGCATTGTTAAAGACAAGAGGTATTTGATTTTACGATCAAATTGGTGTAATTGAGCTATCAACCAGTCAAGAGTGAAGGTGAGAATCTACATTCAAAGATTTCATTATTCTTTAGCCACAAACTATAAATTTAAGTTTCAAAAAGGCATTGTTCATAACTTTGGTTAGTTATTCCTGTATCCCATAGATCTTTTTTTTTTTTAAGATTTGATTTATTTATTTATTTATTTATTTATTTATTTATTTATTTATTTGCCAGAGACAGAGAGAGCGAGTGAGAGTATAAGCAGGGGGGGAGCGGCAGGAAGGAGGAGAAGCAGGCTCCCATGCTTAGCAAGGAGCCCAATGCGGGACTCGATCCCAGAACCCTGGTATCGTGACCTGAGCCGAAGGCAGACGCTTAACTGACTGAGCCACCCAGGTGTCCCTGTATCCCATAGATCTTATAAATAAGTTGAGAAACTAGACACACAATGAAACATGATGAGGAAAAGGAGAGTCTTTTTAAGAAACTGTGCAATACTGGATTAAATAATTACTCTGTGCATGCTACAAGCGAGGCCCTGGGTTGGGGCTCCAGGGCAGCTTTTACAGGTGGTCATGCCACTTGGGTCTCAAGCCAGGCATCCATTTTCCTTGCTCCAGATTGTGTGCTACCGAATGCAATGGCTAGGGTTAACTGACTTCAGTACACATTTTCTTTAGTGGTTTCCTTTTTCATTCTAGATATGCCTGGGCTAGACGTTTCCCATTCTCTTCAATCCACCTGCTCACTCTTCTGGTTCTACACAACAGACCTAGTGCCTTACTTCACTGAATTGTGAAAAGATAACTGAGGTGAAATTCTACAATATAAAATGGCTGACTTGATACGTGAAGCTTTCCCTTTGCCAGCCTTCAAATGCCCCCACATTCATTCATTCATTAAATAGTAACACTGAACACCTATTATCTACTACTCCAAATATATAATTTCATTTTCTAGTCTGATGTTAGATTATATATTCTTTTAGATTCATTAATTATTGATTCAGAGGATGACTGGGTTGTAAAAACATTGGTATCATCTAATTTACCCCTCTGTTTTATATACAAGGAAATTAAAACCTGGATAAGATACTCAAGGTTCAAAAAGAAGTTTGTACAAAAGTCCAAACTAAAACCCAAGTTTCACTATCATTATGCTTTGTTAAGGAAGTTGGTTGTATTGCCTACTTGTGTCCCTTTGTGTATCTGAGCAACATTAAAACTTTGTTCTCTGAACCTCTAATACAATTATCAACCAGAAGAGCACTGGGATAATAGAGAGTAAGCTACTAACCTGTGCTTTTGTGATGGGGAAACAAACATCCAATCAGAATGAAAACCATTAAAACCTAGCCTGTAACAGTAGCACCTAAAATAGTCCATATTTCTAAATCTCAGTCTCCATTTCCTGAGCTCCTCAAAGCCACTCTACCTTAATGCAAGTTTGCTGAGGGGCTGCGGTATTGCTATCCTCAAAACTTTTGCTATCCAAACACAATACATCAGCATGAATGTACTCAGAGCTCCTGCTATGTACACTCAGACACAAAGGGAGGAGGATACTCCACTCACGCAGGAGGACAACTGATTTCATAAGGAGGTTATCAAGGTTTTAACTGAAGGGCTCTGACCACTCCTTCCTGGGTTATGACTTAGCCTCGTTGTCTATGGTCATGGATCCCACCCTCTGAGCCACACATCCTTTGAAATGAGATGACCTCATTTTCAGACACAGCTCCTGAAAGTAGATGTCATGTATAGAAGATTATCTACCTCCAAGAGATTAGAAATATCATTTCTCGGCTACAGACTCTTAAATCTTGAATGATATTTCCTGGATATTAGAATCAGATATTCCTGAAACATAACATTTTCCCTTTTCCAAATTTTATCATTAAAATTTTCAAACCTACAGACAAATTGAAAGAACAGCAAAATGAACACCTCTATACCAATGACAAAATTAAACAAGCATTGGGGCACCTAGGTGGCTCAGTAGGTTAAGGGACTGATTCTTGATTTCAGCTCAGGCCATGATCTCTTGTGAGACTGAGCCCTGCGCTGGGCTCTGCACCGGGCGTAGAGCCTGCTTAAGAGTCTCTTTCTCCCTCTCTCTCTGCCCATCCCCCCTTCTCCTTTTCTAAAACAAAAAGAAAAATTAAACAAGCATTAATATTTTGCATACTACTTTCTCCTTCTTATGTTTTAATACCTGAGCATTTCACTAAAGTAAGCCCTACAAAAGAAGCTTTCCCAGATCCTCTGAATGTTCTCTTCTCTGGCCCCCTTGGCCCTGCCAATGTGTGTGGATCTCAATGGGAGAGGAGTTTAAGGGTAAGTAGGAAAAGAGACTTTATGAAACCAACCCTAGCAATGGTAATTTTAGTTGAATTCCTTTTACTTATACATTGCAAATGAACCTGGAGTTGAGAAGAGAATATGTGGTCTGCATTAAATTTCTAGCCATGGACCAAATCATTCTATGATCAATCAGTAAAAACTGGAATAGGATACTTGTAAATTTCCTGAAAAACCTTGTTATCAATTTCAAAGTCAGAATTAACAATACACCTGATAAAATGATTACAATTCATACGCCTTCTCTGTCTAGTAGTGTTAATTTCATACATGTGAGATGTGTTCAAACCCTTTGTTGGAAGAGGGGATAGGAGAGCGATGATTTCTCATTGTTGTGAATTTGAGTTACAGCAGTGTCATATAGTCAGTCTTAATGATAAGAATGAACAGTCATCCATGTTTTTGTCTGGTTATATAATGATATAACAAAGCCATATTTATCATCTATATTGGTCCTCTCTTTTCTTCTCAATTCCAAAGACATCCTGATTATTGATTTTCCCATCCATTCAACTTTGCATACATGAATGCAGAATTGACAAACTTTACTGAACGTGTTTATGGTGTAGGTGCTTGGTCAGTGCTGGGTATACCAAGGAGAATACAACTTGTTCTCTGCTTTCGAGGTGTGTGTTCCACAGAAATGGGAAGAGCTCAGGGTAATTTCTGCATGACTGCTGTGCAGATTAAGTGATTTGCTGAGCAAATGCCTCCAGCACTGGTTCTGGTGTTTAGCAGAAACTTACCACTTGCCAGTCCTCCCCCTCATTCATTGCCAAGTGGGTGTTATTTCTATGCCTCCTTCTGCCTTCTTCAGGATTCTGACCACTCTCTGTGCTTAACTCTTAAAAAGTGTCAACTACAGCCTCTTTTGAACCCCCATCTCCCACACAGCCTGCATGGTCACCCTCTCATCAAGGTCTTTGAGATTCTAAATGTTTTACAGTTCATTCCAAGTGGTAACTTTAGCACAATGTATCCGCTAACATAATTCTTTCAATTAGTGCTCTCAAAGTCCACTGTTTTGGTGGAATCTTTGCCGACACTGACAATTTTTCTCTCTGCTGTTTGTCTATTTTCTAAGACATGCACGTGAGCCTGCCCATATCCAATCTATCTCCTTACCTCCAGTGGCTGACAGAGTACACACATGACTTCTCCGTGCCTCACTCTCACCCACTTTCCCTTGATAGCCAAATGCCACTCTCTCTAAAAATATGAGCAGCAAAGAAGCTGGTTCATAAGCACCTAAGACAATGTGCCAGTCACACACACTGAATATATCAGACAATGAAAACAAGACATGACAGATAAGAAAAATGTGGAAGTGAGAAGCATCCCAGGGTAGTGGTTAAGACCTGTGGCTCTGAACTTGGATCTGAATTCAATTCTCATCTTTGTAGCTTACTTGCTTTGTGATTTTAAATGTCAGCCTCAGTTTCCTCATTTGAAAATAAAGATCATAACAATTTCTAACTTAGGAAGTTGTGTAAGGATTAACTGTAACAATGCATGGAAAACATTTAAGTCAATATCTGACCCTTATCCCCTAATGAATGAATAATACTATTGTTACTACTGTCATTATTATGATAAGATAACCACACATGTGTGTAAAACAGAACTGATCAGAGACATTTGAATGTTTCAGAATTTAGAGTTTCTTCCCAATAACACAGAGGAATACTTTATATTATAATAATGTAATTTCTCAGAGTAAGATAGATATCTTTTTCTCCATTTTCTTTCAGGAAACCATCTATTGCTTCTAATACAAAATAATCTTTAAAAGAAGAAACTGTCTTATTTTACAATTCATCCTCACCTTAACAGCAGAGCATCACAATTACTTTCCGACATAACAGTACATTGAATAGTGTAAATTTATTATTAACAAACAGGGGATAACAACTATTTATTTGCAAGTCTGATTGCCCCTTGGAGGGTAAGAAGGCACAAAAGCCTTCCTATCATCAAAGGACCAGACCCAATTCATGCAGCTTAGGAGCAATTTATGAAACAGAGCATCTGCCACGCTCAAACAAGTATTCAGCATTCAATTTTTTTTTCCATTTTAAGGAAGCCCTATATCTCAACTATTTTGATTGTTTATCCTTACTCTTTGAAGAAAGTAGCTTTAGGATCAGCAGCTGATATTAGAAGATAATTCAGAAAAACTTATTCTTAGCTAGGGCTAAGTCCCTTTGTAAACATGTTCCCCTAAGCTTTCAGATGTCTACTGGATAGGAGATTTAACTGCTTATGACAGAATTTAAGGAGAAATAAGGAAAACAGCACAATATTTCCCTCCAATAAAAATCAATAACTATTTCATTCAGGAAAAGTTCAATTTTGAAATGGACACTACAAACCTGAGGCCATAAAGAACTGTCCCATCTGGATGCAGGCGTATCATGCGGTTCTTGACAGTCACTCCGTGTACAAATGACTTCTTATCATTCAAGAAGTAGGTATCAGGCACCCAGAGCTGATCTGCCACTCTGTTGTCCAGAGTCAAGTTTAAAGGTATTACATTATAGGACAGTCTCTTATCTCTCCAGGCTTGCTGGAAGTACATTGTCAAGGTATAATCCTGTAAATATGAAAAGAAAATGGTTATTTTGTACCCAAAGAGACTTGGGAGATAGGCAAACACTCTAGTATTCATAAGAAAAGAAAATATATACAACCACACACTAGAAACGTATACTATTCACATATAGGCAAATATTAATTTATTAAACCCTTTCTTACTGAACACCCACTATGTGTCTGTCAGGCACCATGGCAGGCACTGTAAATATGGAAATGAGGAGAGCATATCCTAGTGAAATTTATTATATATTACCCAGGAAGAAAGATGGTAAGGAATAATTAGTGAATTAACTAGTCTTTCCCAAAGTGGGGTACTTATAATTGTTTTAGGTGGGATACAAATGCAATTGTAAAAAAGTGGTTAATTTGTTATAGCAGTAATTGTCAGAGTTTGTCGAGGAGAATCCTAACCAGTCTAATCAAGGTGGATTTCCCAGGAGAGGTGACATTTACACTGAGACTTATGTAGCTTCTTGGCTAAACAATATTAGCTCAGTCAGTATTTCATGAGAATTTTAATCCCAGGATTCTGAATCATCAGGAGGCTCTTAGCTTTTGAGAAACAATGAGTTGTTATAAAGAGAGCATTGGCCTTGGGGTCCCAGATCTGGCATTTCTCAATTGTTTCTAGCATGTAAATTTATACAACTTCTTTTGCTTAATTTCCATTAACTATAAATGGGACTTTTAATACATACCTGATCTAAGCAGAAGATTGTTATGACAAATGTACAATTCAAATGCAATTTGTAAATTACAAAAAGTTATATATTATGAATAAAGCATTTACATATATATTGTGACATGTTTTATCCATTAGAGGCCTATGGGTACAATGTAATTGCTCCTTCACCCTCATTTGAATGACTTAATGAAAGACCAAATATTCATTTCAAAAGATAATTACCATTCTATTTTAAAATCAGTTCACAATGCTCTACTTGAGGGTTTCTGAAAAAACCAGAATCATGTATTAATCATCTCTGCAACCTGAGAGCTAGCACTGTCCTAGGCACAAATAGTGAATGAATGAATGAATGAATACAATAAGGTACACCTACTGGAGTTCTGTACGTATCTGCATTCTTTTGTATAAGATACACAACTCAATCTCTGTGAAGTCCCTAAGTTTTTCCAACCCTTATTGAGATTTATACATCCTAACTTGGTTATATAATTCTAAAATATAACTTGTAATATATTACCTGCTAAAAACATTGAACAGTTTGAACAGGAAAAGTATACACAAACAATGAATCATGGAACACTACATCAAAAACTAATGATGTAATGTATGGTAATTAATATAACATAATAATACAAAATTTTAAAAATTGAAAATTTGATTATTATCTCTATTAGAAGATAAAATTATTTATGCTTCTTTGATCATAAACCCTGTTAAGATTTAGGGGAGATAATACTGCTTGGAGGTGCTGGAATTTATCAGTCAGCTGAGATGTGTTTGGACACAGAAACTGTATTCTCTTTGGGGCTAAATAAATGGTACCACTGTGATAACCAGAACCATATGTTAACTCCTGTTATTTGTCAGCAAGGCAAAGCCTGCTAAGAAATGCACCCAGACAGACCCTAGTAAGTTTGCTGTCACATCAATTTTCACTTCATTTATTTTTAAATGACACATCAAATGACACTGTCAAGAGTAGAAGAAACTCCTGAATCTAAATAAATGTTATTGGACTTAAGAAGAAAGAGTGGTTCTGTGTTCCATCCTCTCTCCCAAGCTTCCATCCACCCAAGATAAAGCCGTTGAACATTCACATAAAAAAGTAAATCCTTTACATTTAACAACCCCACCTTTTGGAAGTTGTCTCACAACTGGTTTATTCAAACTGAAAAAACAAAAACAAAAATAAAAACAAATAAATAACTTTTGGATGCTTCTCAATCCATGGCATCACCATGCAAGAAGGACTTAGATAATCATAACTAAAACCAATTGACTTTGAATGTTGAATAAGATGCAGTAGCCCACTACAGGCTATTTTTCTCACTAATTACAACGAAATATCTTGGAAATAATTTTTAAAAAAAGAAAAAAAACCTACCTAAGGACTATGCAAAGTAAGAATAGTATGTAGATTGGGGAGGGAATCAAAATGTGAAGAAAGACCATTCCATTGGTGAGTTTATTGTTTTATTTTTTCTCCCTCTTTTATCTCATTAAACACAAACACACAAAAAACCCGAAGCAAATGAATGGAGAGATATACCATATTCCTGGATTTGAAAAGTATTGTTAAGATGTCAATCTCCCCAAACTAATCTATAAATAAAAGAACAAACTCTTGAAATATGCAACATCATCAATATTTTTCAAATACAGAATATTAAGTAAAAGAAGCCAGATTCAAAAGGATACATATTATAGGACTCCCATTTATACAACATTCTGTTAAAGGTAAAACTATAGGGGCAAAGAACAGATTAGTAGTTCCCTGGGATTCAAGATGGGGAAAAGGTTGACTACAAAAGGTCAGCATAAGGGAATGATTTGGGATAATAGACTTGTCCTGCATCCTAATTGCAGTGGTGGTTACATGACCAGGCATTTGTCAAAACTCACGGAACTGTACACCAGAATGAGTGTATTTTTTATGTAAGTAAATTTAAAAAAATGAAATCTAAAACTGCTTAAAGAAAACATAGTCTGTAGGGTCAGACACATCCAGGTTCATACCCTAGAAATTTTCATTCCTCTGTTGTGACCTTGGGTGAATCCTCTCATATTTCTGCACCTGCTTTCAACTCGGAAGAATAACTAAAGTTAATTAAATTAGAAATTGGGGTAAACAAAACTGCTTTGACATCTGTGGGGAAAAGCAGACTAATGCTACAAAATAAGTCTCTTCTGTGCATACTGGGGGGACAAACAGTCCCATCAGGATGGGCTGAAAAGACTCCCACTAAGTAATTATAAGCTCACAATTCCTCACTGGTTTGATGAAGCAGCTGGACTAGGCAGCCCCTAAGGCTGCTTCTAGGAATAAAATAATTCCATTCTGAGAAATGTTTTACTGACTTTGTGTTCAAATGCATGTTGTCACTTTAAAATCTTTTAAATGTCTAAAATATTTCTTATATTTGTTTTTTGCTATCTTTGTAATTTGTTTTCTAATAACCAAGATTCAAGTTTTTCCTGGTTTTTTTTTGGCTTAGTCTTCTAGAAAATGTATCATATGAAATAATTTCTGTGTCTTATTAACTGTTTTAAGTTTATTATTTTGCAAATTGCCTATTCATGCTCTGAATATTTTTCTGCTTGAGTGTTTACTGCTTGTTCTTGGATATTTCAAGATAGATAGATATAGATACAGATAGAGATATAAGTAAATGATATAGGCATAGATACAGATAAAACATTCTTACTTTGCTATTTTCTTTTAAATTTCTTTTCATATTTATCTTAACTTAAGATAAAACCACACTAGTACAGAGTTTCACACAGCTTCCTCTAAAATTAACATTTTGCAAAACCACAGAACGATATCAAACCAGGATAGTAACATTAATGTAATACTATTAACTAAACTATAGACATTATTAGAACACCACCCATTTGTTCACTAAGGTCCTTTTACTGTTCTAGGATCCAATCCAAGATACCACCTTGCACTTAGTTTTTATGCTCCTTAGCCTCCTTCAATCTGTGGCAGTTCCTCTTTGATGATATTTATGCTTTGAAAGAATACCAGTCATTTATTTTGTTGAATGTCTCTCAGTTTGAGTTTGTCTGATGCATGCTTATGGTCAGATTGTTTATATAGTTTGGGGAAGAATATCACCAAAGAAGCATTATATAAGGGGTACATGAATGATGTCCATATATCTCATTACTTGTGATATTAATCTTGAACAACTGATTAAGGTTGTATCTGCCAGGCTTCTTCACTGGGCAGTTAATGTTTTCCTGTGTAATAAATAAATCTCTTGGGGTAGACACTTTAGAACTGTGAAAGCAGTAAGATTATTAGGTTGCCTTCTATAATTACTCTAGTCATTTGCATGCTTTCCAGATTTCTATTTTTCTTCATTCACCTCAACCTGAATTGATGTATTCAATCCGTTGACAATGCTTAACTATTAAAAGACAAACCAAAAGAAGTAAATACCAACATAAGCCATTTAATGTGTTTTATTATTAAATAATAAGAACTATCTTCTTGAGGATCATTCTGTCTACCTCTTTTCACAAACTAGTGGAATTGTTCTGGATCCTGCTCTCAGCTATAGACTTTCACTCTGCATGTACGGGTGCAGTATCTTTTCCTATCTCAAGCCTGCAGATTGCACTTTGTGGTCTATATTCATACATGCGCCTGATTTGCTGCTCCACTACAAAGCTTCAGCATTCTCTCTACCTTCATTTATCTCTACGGTTTTCCATATGCTTTTTTGTTCTCTGGAGGCCTCACCCTTTCTAATCAGTGGAACTTTATGTATGCGAGAAAAATAAATGTAATTACATCATTTCCCAACCTTTTATGTCCTTTTTCTTGGTTTTTTGTTTGAGGTAACAGATAGTGGGGTAGGGGGCTGGTTTCACATGTGTTTACTCTGCCATCTGAGGACATAAAGACACCTAACAGTTAATTTTTCAATGATCAGGGTTTAAGGCTTATTTTCATCAGTGATAGTGTGTGGGTTGTTTAATTTGCTTTACTTATTGGAACTACATTCTCTAAGCTTGACAATAACTGCTGTTTCTGTGCTAAAATATTGAGCTTTGGTGATTAATCTTTTTTCTTGAGATCTTCTAGATAATAGTTTTGCCTCCTAAATTAGATATTTTCAGAGAAAGATCTCTCTCTCTCTCTGCTTAGGCTTTCATATTTTTAAAAGAAAATAAAATTTTCAGCTTTATTTTAGTTACCTCTTGCTGAAATAATAACTGTGCCTAATCTATTATCATCTGTTATTTTCCTTTAATGTATTATACTAGGTCAAAATTGAGGTTTTAAGCTAAGAATCTGAGTTTCTGTCTTTTGTAAGACAGAGCTAATGTTTTTTAAGGCAGTAGTAAAATCTGTGATTTAGGAACTATGAGCACAAGTTTAATTTAATTTAAATACAATGCAAGTTTCATGTCAATAAAACTCCATGACAGTTTGTTCAACATAGCACATTTATCACTTTTATTATCATTCTGGGCATAGTCTTTTAATTTGGGGCATGTTTAGAAAAGTTTTTCATTGTTTCTGCTTGGAAATTCCATTTTCAAAAAATGTCACACAAGAGTTTGAATTCAAAGATTAGGATGCCAAATTATTCCCCTAATTAATAACTTCTGTTTTTACCCCTTAATGAAAAAAAAGACTTTAGATCTAATGTAGAAATTAATACTTAATTAAATACCATAGGAAGACACAGTAAGTACATAGTAAGTGCATTCTCAACATCTTAAGCTGTCACCTCCTTGAGAGCAAAGAATGTTTCTTATTCCTGTGTACATAGACAATATTGTGCATACTTTCTGGTAAACAGTAGAACTACCATTGCCTGTTAAATGGTACAGATTTCCTTGTGAATACGTGGGAATATGTAGAGAGGTCTAAATTATGTATATCTTTTGCTCTGATATTTACATTCCTAGAGATATTTGTAGAAAATAAGCAGTACGTTTTGACAACTTTATCTACAATTACCAAAAGTCTCTTCCTTTTCTGTCTCCAAGACTAAGAATCTAGTTTAAATCACCACCATTTGTGAGTGACTATAATGCCACTCTTACCGTCTCCTTGCTTATAACCCTTGCCTTCACAGGACAGTAGAAACATAAAGCTGTTCATATTTCCCTTGGTTAATATCATCTGGATGCTTTTCATTGCACTTAGAATAAAACCCAAACTTACTACCATGGCCTTAAAGTTCCTACATGACCCAGACTCTGCATGCCTCTCTGATCTCACCTCCTACAACCTCATTTCTTCCCTCACTTCAATGCATTAAGCTCATCTACTTAAGCCTTTTCTCTGTTTCACAAATACTCCCAAGCTCCTTCAGCCTTACAAATTTTGTCTTAACAATCAACTAACTGGAAAAGCTATGTACTTGAGTGTAATTGGCTCTTCCTTGGGACTCAGAGCTCAACTCAAAAATCAAACCTACTCAGTAGACCCTTCCCTGACCATCTTACTCTCAACCCCAGAAGTCCTATCACATACTCCATTTTTATTATGTTTATAGCACCGACCATTTTTTTTAACTAGTCCTATTTATTATTGGCTTGCTTTATTTTTCATCTCTCCCAAGTAGAAGGTACATTCCATGAAAATATGAAGCTTTCTTGAATTTGTTTATCACTATGTTCTCATGTCTAAAAAAGAGTTTAGCAGAGTAACAATACAAGAACTATCTATTGAAAGATGTGAAAGACTGAATGAAAGACAATGCACAAACATTTATCTCTCCAAAATACTTATTTCTGTATTAACAAAAAAAAATTAATAAAGACTATCAGCATGGAACTGAGTAAATACAATAGAGTACAAATATATAATGGAATACATGCTAGAATTAAAAATAACATTGTAAAAATATTTACTGACATGAATAGATGTTCTTAAGATATTATTATGTATTTTTCTTTTTTAAAGAATACTGCAAAACAATATGCACAATATGATCTCATTTTGAAATATATACATATATACTGGGAAAAGGTATCTAAAAGAAAATATAAATATTAACAGTGCTATCTCTGTATCATGAGATGACAAGAGATTTTTAATTCCTTTTGTAATCTGGATTATTTTGTTTCATAAATATAAATTATTTCTTTTTTGCTTTTATTCAAATTCAAGTTAGTTAACATATAGTGAGTGTATTATTAATTTCAGGGAAGAATTTAGTGATTCATCAGTTACATATAACACCCAATGCTCATTATATAAAGTGCCCTCCTTAATACCCAACACCCAGTTACCCCAGCCCTTCCAGCAACCCTCAGTTTGTTTCCTTAACAGTCTCTTATGGTTTGTTTCCCTCTCTATTTTTATCCTATTTTATTTTTCTTCCCTACTCCTATGTTCATCTGTTTTGTTTCTTAAATTCCACCCATGAGTGAATCCTATGGTATTTGTCTTTCTCTGACTTATTTTGCTTAGCATAATACCCTCTAGTTCCACCCACATCACTGCAAATGGCAAGAGTTCATTATTTTTGATGGCTGAGTAATATTCCATTACATATATATATCATACTCACAACAAAAACTATATAAATAAATAATTCCTTGTTGAATTAAATTATATAAATAGAATCTAATGTTAAAAATATGTCTTTACTTTCTGCATATTTTAGAGCTCAGCATAAAGGAAAAGGAAATATACTTACAGTCATAAATGAAAAATTCTCAGCCTTTGGGCTTGCTATTAACAAAACACACATCTCCTTTGTATTGATCAAGGGATTTTATCTAGAATCACACAAGAAGTAAGACCTTTAAGTGGTAAACCATTTTTCCATCCCAGGGAAATTCACAGCTAAGCCATCATTGAGAAGTGAAAATCCATTCCTAATTTTCCCCCTAAATACCAAAAGAGGAGATCCCAGACTCTTCCTCTGACAGTAATATCAGTCTTCTTCATACTAACCATTAGGAAATTTCATTTTATTATTAATGTAAAGGCTTCATATCTGTTCCTTGTTTAATATTCAGAAGAGATGAACACACACACACACACACACACACACACCACCCTCTATACTGCAATGGGAGTTTGAGTCAATGGATTCTTCCAAAAAGCTTTCAAAGAGACTTCATTGTTTATAAATTCTAAACTCCTCTTTGAGATCTGTTCTACTCACTTCATCTCTCTGCATCTCTGTTTCTTCATCCAAAGTGAACAGAAATTGAGAGCTTCAGAGTTTTCAGAGTTTTGAGTTTCAGATGTTCTAGGATTCTGTGTCACTCCATTTTTCTTCAACTAATCATTCTCCTGAACTTTTTGTTTCAACTAAACTTTTTTACCTCCCCAAAACATCCTTACTTTCCATTTTGCTTATTCTTTTGCCCATACTTCCCAAATCTGACCCATTTATGAGGACTCTCCCACTTCTCCCTCTGCCACCATCCACTTTCATCCTCTGAATCCTTTAATGCGGTGGTTTGTAGCATCTTAAGCATTGTTGAATTAAACTGTTACCTACTGTGATGTTGATTAGAGGAGGGGGTAACCTCCCCAACTAAACGGTACTGTGTTCTCCAAAGTCAGAAACCATGCCATCATTTCTTCACAACATGACCTGAGCATCTTGTCTTTAACATAATTGATGCCTTATAAATATTTATTCACGGACACACTAAAATAAAACTTGTTCTCACTTCTTCACTTGTCCTTATGGGTTTCAAATTTTGATTCTTTAACCACCCTTACTAATCATTACTCCTGAATCCACTAAGGAATTTGTTCTCCCCAACTACTGGCATTTGAGAGTGAGTTTTCATACTATCCCTTTCCCACATGTTTCCAATACCCTCAGAGCTACTGTTTTTTGTTTTGTTTTTGTTTTGTTTTGTTTTGTTTTTTCAGTTTTTTATAGCTCCTCTAATTCTACTAGCAAAGTCCCCAGGGCTGAGAATGAGGATTTCTGAAGGACACAATTATCTGTCCAAAGCAGAAAGAACTCAGAGAGAAGTACAAATATTCCCACACAGCCCTTTCCACATCCCTAGCTCTTTAAAATGCTCTCTGTCTTCCACATCTGAGCCCACAAATTGGTGATCCAATTATAGGTCATGGCAATATTTCCACATTTGCAACCTCCTAAACTAGAATGTAATGGAGTAAAACTCAGCCCCGACTTAATAGAAGCCATCACACCAGATGTTCAATTGCAGCATTTCAGAAGAAACACAAGGCTGCAGCTCTGACTAATTGCTAGAGACACATTCAGGACATGAGAGCTGCACCTAAGATCACCCATAAGGGAAATCTAAGTTCAGAAGTGACTGATTATTTTCTTGTATGTGAAACTAAAATGCACATGGTCAAGACAATGAGCTCTTCCACTATTTTGCTTAGTTCACTTTGCATTTTATTATAGACTAAACTTTGCAGTGTTGATGAGACTAATTCCAAGGATGGCTAAAAAACTGAGCCAATATAACTGGTTATCTCTGTCCCTATCTTACTATATTATGCACCCTCAATAGGGAACTCAGTTCACCCTGAGATAATCAACATCAAAATTACACTTTGTATGTATGATTTGTTCCCTATCATTTTGTGCTTTTTTTCTTATTCAGTAAGTTTATCTCAAATTGCTTTAAAGTCTCCCCAATTTTAATACCAAACATTGACCATAGGCTAACACTTTTTACATGCATTATCTCATTAATCATCATAACAGCCCTATAAGTTATGCATTGGATGGATTCACCATTTATTGCTGCTGTGAGATTTTGGGCATGCTACCTAACTTCCCTGAGACATCATGTTCTGTAAAACAAAGTAAATCATAGTCCCTATTAACAAATAAGTTCACTCAAGGAAAGTGATTAGTAGAATGCCTGGCTCAGGTTAATTGTTCTATAAACATTTGCTGTTATTATCATCATTTTTTCATTATCTCCATTTTCCAGGTGACTCATCTGAAACATGTAGATGTGAGGGGCGCCTGGGTGGCTCAGTCAGTTAAGTGTCTGCTCTCGGCTCAGGTCATGATCCCAGGGTCCTAGCGTGGAGCCCCGTATTGGGCTCCCTGCTCAGCAGGGAGTCTGTTTCTCCCTCTCCCTCTGCCCCTCTCCCCGGCTCATGCACTCTCTCACTCTCTCTCTGTAATGAATAAATTAAAAAATCTTAGAAAGAATAAAATGAAACATGGAGATGTGAGTCAATTTTCCAATGCCACTCAGTCAATAATTTTCTAAGTCATGATTTGGTTAGGGAAATCTGACCATGGAGCCCATGTTTTTAGTACTATAATGAGCTACCTCTAGAACACTGATCTTACTGCCAGTTTTTATTTTGAGTCATTATTTCCTAATATTGCTTCTATTCTACTCCACCCCCTCCAAAAATTGAGGGAGGAAATTATATTCCTATCTAGCTAGCTAGCTATCTATCTACAAATTTGCATAGAAGAACAAAGAAACTAGAACAATCATGGGCATACATCAGTTATTTCTCGAGGGGAAAAGGTAAATGTTGATCCCTGAGAATTCTCTGGGATTTGAATACTAAAGTTGTGTATATATGAACATCTTCCTGAAAAGACACAGAGAGACTCAATTTTACATCAAAGGTGATTGCCTCAACTCCCTCTGACCCTGCAGAATGATTAAAATAGCTTTGGTTTTGGCAGAGTGTATACCTTACTACTGAGAAGCCCAAGGTAATCAGAGGGACTGTAGGGTACTATCTGTTGTAATGCACTTACTCAGAAATAATTCAATTGGAAAACTATTTTCAGCAAACTAAAGCATGCTCAGCTTAGATAAAAGGGAGGGAAAATAGTAAGTGCTGTTAAGGATGTGGAGAAATTAGAACTCTTGCATACTCTTTGTGGGAATGTAAAGTAATACAGTTGCTGTGGAAAAGAGTATGGTAGCTTTTCAAAATATTAAAAATAGAATTACTATATGATTCAGCAATCCCACTTCTGAGTGTATATCCAAAAATAATTGAAAGCAGGATGTTGAGATATTTGCACACCCATGTTCATAGCAGCATTACTCACAATAGCCAAGAGGTGAAAACAACCCAAATATCCATTAATGGATGGACAGTTAAACAAAATGTAGCATATACAATGGATTATTTTTCCACCCTTTAAAGGAAAAAATTCTGGTACATGCTACAGAATGGATGAAACTTGCAGATACTATGCTAAGTGAAACAAGTCAGTCACAGAGAGACAGATAATGTATGACTCTGTTCATATGAGATATCTAAAGTGGTCAAATTCACAAAAACAGAAAATATAATGGTGTTTTCTAGGGAGTGGGAGAAGAAAGAAAGGTAGAGATGTTTAATCGGTATAGTTTCAGTTTTGCAAGATGGGAAGAGTTCTGGAGACTGATGACACGACAATATAAGTATACTTAATACTACTGAAATGTTCACTTACAAAAAGTATATTAAGGACACTTACTAGCTAAGTTACCATGTGCAAAAAATAAAGAATCATTTTATAAAGCAATCACTTGCTTTATAATTTTGGATTTGTGTAGATTTATTTAGTAAACCTTCTACTCTTTACATGGTATTTTGGAAAAATGTAAGAAAAGCTGGAACTATCCTTTCTCCCTCATTTTGCACAAATGCATTGAGTAAAAAAGTAATGTTACAAAGTCTTTGTTGCTATACAATACAGAAAGATCGGTTTGATCAAGTTAATAGGAAAAATTTTACTTGGAATTCATGGATATATTTAAAATCTCCAAGGAAAATTGCATTTATGGCTACTTGACATGACACTATTAAGTTATTTTTTAAAACTCACCTTGAATAACAGAAGTTATATACTTAACACCATTCTTTTTTCAAATCAAACAAATTCATTGAGTTATCATTGATGTAAATTACTACTTTCACTAGATATGATACATCTGATGGTTGGTCTCAAAAGTGATCTTTGAAATTACCAAGTTTTAAGAATTCATTTTCAGCCTACAGCACACTGGCCAGTGGTGCATATTATTATTAAGTACATCAAAATGAAATTACTTACAAGATGCTTCTAGTGTTTTTTGATCTCCCATGGAGTTTTCTACAATGGTGCACTAATCTGTCAGTTACAAAAGAATAACTTTGCAAGAGATTTTAGGGAGAAGGGAATAGGCAAACACATATTTCCACATAGATTTCCATGAGCATTTGTCATGATTGACTATAATGTGTTCATCATATTATGTGTTCTTTCAAATAAATTTGTCTTACCTTATTTATATATACTTGCAATGGGTAGAGCTCATCCTATCTTATTTGGCTATTTTAGTTTTTCCTTTAATTCTAAGCAGTTGATTTTATAGGAAAAGAGAAAATTCCGAGGAAATGACAGAGACAGGAAGTGTTATGTAGACCCTTTTCAATATTTTAGATGCTCATTTTTGTTCTGCTAGGCATGAGATAGGCTCATTCTTTCTGAAGCAGTAGCCTCTGAAGAGATCTGACAGTATTAAAAAGAAAGGACATTTTAAAATAAGTACACATCACTGCTTTCATACTTTTGACAAGCTTGTAGAAGCTGAGAAGGCCAATCTGCAGACCCAGGCTAGAACAAAGAGAATATGCTTAGTCATTGCTTCCAAGAGAATACCTGATGTGTTAAGATGAAACAGAAATGCATATGATCACTTTTGGAGGCAAAGCCAATTTAAAAAAAATTGAGATGAAAGTGGCATTAGGCACAGAGCGTTGCCATTGCCCTGTCTGCATCAGATAGTCTTAATATCTACTGAATGCATCAACAGGCCAGGAGTTCTGAAGTTGAAGTGGCATCCTTCTTTCTTGTGAGTATGACTACCCCCTACATATCTGCCTTCTGCAAGTGCAGAGTCAGAATTTGACAATCCTTTTAAAATTTTGCATCCCTAACACCCCGCCCTAGTCCTGGCCCTGCATGATGTATAAGCATGTTTCTCAGATTTTTAAAAAATATGCTTATTGGTTTTTATTATCATAAAACTGATTATAGAAGATTTGAGTACTACATAAACATTAGGATGAAGAAAATTTAAACAGCTCAAAATACCACTATCTAGAGTAACCACAAACACATTGGACTTTTTCTTCAGGTAATCTTCTCAATGCAGTCCAAATATTACAAATTTATGGTCTTATCCTACACACACACACACACACACACACACACACACACACACTTCAAAATCCTTACAATTTATCAAGCTAAGCCTAGGACTATTTTTTTCCCAGTCCTCCCACCTCCTCTCTCCTCATTGTATTTTTGAAGCTATAAAATACAAGCCAGTACAATGTGTCACTTCCTGAACATAGTGGCCCTTTTTCATCCCTCTATGATCCCGGAAAATGACAGTCCCCAAATGGAAAGAACCAGAACGCCTGGGTCACAGCAAAAAGGAAAGCTGCCTGTGCAAAAAAGGAACATATGCACTCATCTGTTCAATGAGTGAGAAATAAACTTCTATTATGTTAAGCCAGTTACAAAAGCTGGTTTTAGCCTAATGCTGCAGAGAGCATAGATGTTCATCTTTTAAGTTCATGGATTGTGATAGAACTGGAGTTTCAATGACTAGATGACTTATTTCCTGTGCAGTCTCCAACAAGATGAGTCCTGCAGTCTCTGCATACAGCAGAGAATGGTGCCTATCTTGCAAGACTCTTGTAAGAACTGAAGAGTACATGTGTTTCTGAGCCTGGTGCAAAGTAAGAGGTCAGTACTGGCAGTTATTATTGAAGCAAGCAAATCAAACAAATAATCACTGTTCTTAATAGGATAGCCATTGGGTTTTTTTGTACCAAATTTAAATTTTTTTTCATTTCTTTATCATTTTGTATATTGTAACATACCTACTTCTCAAGAAGAATTGAGTGGACTTGAACATGTTTGTCAGGAATCAATGTTGAAGCAAGTTAGATACTCTGCAAGTATAAACTTGGTCAACTTAGGGCCACTGGGGCACTTCATAAAATGCAAAAAGTGTTACTTTCATCCATTAAGAAATGCATGAAAGTTATAGTTTGATGATGAATATAATAATGCTTCTCATTTTAGCATACTTGAGATGATGAAAAAAACATTCTGTCAACTAAGTTAAAGGGCTGTCAATTTGGGTTTTCTAATCAACAGTAAATGTATACTTCCATTCTTGCCCAACAGGAGATATATGACATGAAAAACAAATACTAAAGAGATGAAAAGCAAATATTAAACAGTCTATACATATCTAATAATATAAATATGCATCTAGTTAAGCAACAAATGCATTTAACAAATACTTGGTTACCTATCAAGTATTAAGTACAATGCTAAGTGTAATATACAGGCCCAGTTTGCAAGTACAGTATTTTATATACTAAATCTAGTTTTCCCTGAAAACAAATTAAAGGCAACTGGGTGAACAGAATCACATATTAAATATAGCCATACAGGTGAAAAAGCCTACCGGCAGAATCATAGCGAGAATTAGCGTTAATATACATAAAGGACTTGGCACAGCACAGGAGCTCAATATGTGATCATTATAGTAATTTTTAGCACTTTCTCTTCAATATGTCTCTTTCTAATAATCATGCTTTCTTATTTCTGAAGAGAAAAAAGTTGTCATAGGTGCTCCAGGGCCCTATGACAAACGGAGTTGTTGTGTATCAAAATAAATTTCTGACTTCCCCCAAAGTGAAAATATGAATGGCAGTCTAAAACTATGTTGCACACTTCTATATATGGCACATACATCACTTAGGATAGGCCTGTTTTCTGAATCCTTTTTCCACAGAGAGGAATAGTATCTTACCTTAACCAAAAGCAGAAGCATGTTAACAATTTATTCCATCCCCAAATCTGGTATTACATGGTTAACTTTAATCCATTCAAGGAACTTTAATAATAAAACTATGGCAAGAGTCTTATAAAAAGTTCATGTACTCTGTATGGTGACTAACATAACATAATAAAAAAAAATTCATGTACATTCTGACTCCATGAGTTTTGAGGGTGAAGTTGATGATGAGCTTTTAATACTTAATACCAAACTGAAAATTCATATTCTGGAACTAGAATAATTTGGCCATTCATCTTTCCCATGCTCCAGTTCAAATGATCTAGGAGGCAGCCAATGGTTCCAAATCTCCAAATTATCACAGAGAATCCAATTCCTAGAGCTGGGAGACCCTTGCTCAGTTTGAGTCCAGTCCTCTCAACTTACAGAATAGGAAACTGAAACCCTGAAACTTATAATCCTTCCCACAACCATAAATGCACGTAAGGGCTAAGTGGAGACAGACTCCAGGGTGCCACACCATGCCATCTTGTGCATTCTCCCCATTCTCAGCTTTACCATGCACAATAAGCTTCGATGCTGTCAAACTTTCTCATTAACCATTGAAGAGAAAGTGCTAAAAATGACTATAATGATCACATATTGAGTGGGTGGGAAGATAGCAGGAAAACGAGTCCCTCATGATGTGTGCATTTGTGCCTTGATTTCAGAGATTTAGAAAATGAAACTATACACTTTCTACAAAAGGAGACCTGGAAAACTATTCTAAGTCCAACCAGCAAGTTTCCCTATCTTCTTTTGGTTCCATGAGGTAGAGTTGATTCCTGATTGAAAGAATTTAGATGACTTTATAGCAACATAGTTACTGTGGCAGTTTTCCAAGTCCAGCATCATTCCGTCTCACTTTAATGCTCCTTAAGAATCCCAGGAATCTCAAGAGTGTCTCTGAGGCGGTCTCATGGCAGAAACGAGCATCTTTAATGTGCATTAATACTGATACTGCCTTCTCTACACTAGGTAAGTTGGTCTTTGAGCCATTGTGAAATCTATTTATAGCACAGTAACTTTCCCTAGATAATGTCAGACCTACAATCTCAGTCTTAAAAAGGTGGTACCCCATAAAGATGAGAAGTACACCATAGAGAATACAGTAAGTAATATTATAACAAAGTTGTTTGGTAACAGATCTTGGCTAGAATTACTGTGGTGAGCACTGAGTAATGTATAGAATTGTTTTATCAATGTGTTGTACACCTGAAACTAATATAGCACTGTATGTTAATTATACTTCAATTTTAAAAAAGTGGTACTTCAGAGGCATGAGCATGATCATATTGATTCCTTTAAAACATATACTTTGTAGATCAGGGACAAATATTCAAAGATACTTCTTCTGGCATAAAAGTCCATTGGTCCAATGTGTCTTACTAAACACAGAAGTTTGAGAAGATTATTTTGAGTTGAGCATTTTGTTCCATATTTAATTGCCACCAATGAAGAAATTTGAAAGGTAGACAAGTATTCTTTTTGACTTCAGAATATCTAGATTTCATTGTATTTCCTACTTGACTGTGCTACGAAGTTTCATATATATCATCAGTCTGGCTAAAATGTGTTCTACACAACAATAATTCCTGTAAGATGTTTCTCAAGGAAAGTGTGCTATGGTCAAGTGTGTTAGGAAAACACTACATGCATTCTATTTTTTTCTTAGGAATTTGCTTATTACTGAGAAGTCTTACAGAGAAGAAATTTATTTTTTTAAAGATTTTATTTATTTATTAGAGAGAGGGAGAGAGAGATCACAAGCGGGGGGAAGGGTAGAGGGAGAAGCAGACTCCCCGCTGAGCAGGGAGCCCGATGCAGGGCTCGATCCCAGGACTCCAGGATCATGATCTGAGCTGAAGGCAGACGCTTAACCGACTGAGCCACCCAGGCACCCCAGAAAAGAAAAACATACTAGGACAAAGCTCACCTATATCTTGCTTACTGCTGTATTCCAGGGATGAATAGAGAACCTAACACATGGTTATGTCTCAAAAATAATTCTGAATGAATGGGTGGAAGAGTTCCATTATATAAAAATTGGATACAACCAAGAAAACAAAAACAAAAAACAGATAAGTTAAATATTCTACAAGACTATTATCTCATCTCATTATTGAATCATTATTGTTTAAAAAAATGGGATTGAAGTGGATTAAAATAGATTTAAGATGAATAACTCCCAGATACACGTTGTAATCCTGGATTCAGAATTCTGCTTCAGAAAAGTCCACTGCAAAGGAAAACATGAGAAAAAAAAAATAATACAGTATGTTATAGGAGCAAACATTAAAATAGAAAAGTAGAAGTTGTTGCTATTATAAAATGTGACATAAAATAGTATAAATATATATATTTATGATTTAGACTAAAGAAATCTGGATGAAAATACAATAAGGTTTTAAAAGTGGTGGGATTATTGTGATTTTATTTTCTGATTCCAACCTTCCTCTTTAATGAAAGAATCAATTCTCCCAAATCTCTGACAGATGGTAACCCAAATTGTGCTTGGATATGTCCAGTAACGAAAATCTGTACCTGGCAAGTCTGGTATTGCACCCTTAGATGACGACAACTATAAAAATTGTGCTTCCCTATGATTTTCACTCATAGAGTATACTAAAACTGATTCTATCTTTAAAAATGTAAACTGGTATGTAGCTTGAGAAATGGTCATAAACTATGGCTCAAACACAGAGGGAATGACAAAAAAAGCATAGTTTTATTTCATTTAAGCATATTCCATGTTTACTTGGTTATCACTGTGCCTATTCTATTTGATTCAGTCTTCAATTTTTTGCATGGATGGTTTCTTTTTCTTTTACAATTTATTTATTTATTTGAGAGGGACAGAGTGGGAGAGAGATCATGCATGAGTGAGTGGAGGAGGGGCAGAGGGCGAGGAAGAAAGAGTCTTTAAAAAAAAAAAGATTTTATGTATTTATTTGACACACAGAGAGAGAGAGCCAGAGGGCACAAGCAGGGGGAACAGCAGAGGGAGAGGGAGAAGCAGGCTCCCCGCTGAGAAGGCAGCCCCTGGGATCATGACCAAAGCTGAAGGCAGACATTTAACCAACTGAGTCACCCAGATGCCCCAGGAAGAAAGAGTCTTAAGCAGACTCCGTGCTCAGTGCAGAGCCAACATGGAGCTTGATCTTACAACCCTGAGATCATAACCTGAGCCAAAATCAAGAGTCAGAGGCTTAACAGATCGTACCACTCAGGCACCCTTGCATGGGTGGTTTCTTTACAACTATTCCTGGATTAAAAACATAAGCCCAACATATGTCTAGAGAGGGATATTTATTTCCCAAACACATCCACATGTATTGACCATACACTCTTGAGTAAAAAGAAGTCATCAATTTGTGTTCATTTCTTCTTTTTCATGAACTCTCTTACTATGCCCCACACAGTAAGAGATGTACTATGCTGTTTCTTCTGCCTACATTACTTTTCCTTTTCCTTCCTACCTAGCCATTTCCTCTTCATCTGAGCAATTCCTATGAACTCTTTAGGTCCTAAAATATACACCACTTCTTTTCTAATGATTGATTCTCCACTTCTACTGCAGTCTTCTACTCCTGTATGCCCTACATCTCCCACCATGTGATTAATTGGACACTTATCCACTGATAAATGGTTCATTTCTCAAAATTCAACAGAGAAGCAGAGATGAGGCAATCATACAGGAAAAAGATGTCAGCCTGTGAAGAAGGACCTCCAAACTGGAATCAGCTTCTCGTCCATGAATTCCCTCTCCCACCCCATTTCCACTCAAAGGAGACCAAAAGTGAAGCTCACTGTTTCTATTGTTCATGTTATAAAACACTAGGCTATGTATAACACTAAATACCTAAAAAAACATCCAGGGGCACCTGAGTGACTCAGTTAGTTAAGCGTTTGCCTTGAGCTCAGGTCATGCTCAGGGTCCTGGGATCAAGCCCCATGTCAGGCTCCCTGCTCAGTGTGGAGTCTGTTTCTCCCTCTCCCTTTGCCCCTCCCCCCAACTCACGCTCTCACTCTCTCTCTCAAATAAATTAAAAAAAAATCCAAATTCCATTTCAAGGAGTTTATGTAAATGCAGTATACATAATGTATCCACTTACCTCCATCCTACAACTCCCGACTATATTTAGGCTACCACTGTCTCACCTGTTTATTAAAACTAGTCTCTCTGCAACCAATCTCATTCCTTCTAACTTATGTTCTCCACATTTTGCTAGAGAGAGCTTCTGAAAATGAAATTCTGATCTTGTCATTACCCTACTTGTAATTTTTTCAGTAGTGATCTGTAGTCCTCAATATACAGTTCAGACTTCTCAGTGTAGTATATAAGGACCTGCATATTTTTCCAGCCTCATCTCCAGAAATGTCCAGGCTCAGAAGTTATTCTTCAGAACATTGAACTTATTTAATGTCCTGGATCTGCTAGTCTACCTAAAAGCCAGACCTTTGCATAAGCTGTTTCTTCTGCCTATATTACTTTTTCTTTTCCTTCCTACCTAGCCATTTCCTCTTCATTTGAGCAATTCCTATGAACTCTTCAGGTCCTAAAATATATGCCACTTCTTTTCTAATGATTGATTCTCCACCTCTACTGCAGTCCTCTACCCCTGTACACATAAAACCCTGAACTTGTCATTGTCCTGGTCATTATACTTACTACTATATCCTTAGCACTACTGATGACTAGCACAGAGTAGTAATTCAAAAACATTTGTTGAACACATGGATTGATGGATAAAGCACTTCCAAATACAACAAGTTAAAGGAGATAGTTGAAGATATCTGGGGGAAAGGGAGTAATGTTCACATGGGCTCACTTGGTCACATGATAACAAAGCTATTACTTAGAAGGAAAAGGGACCACTTATGTATAACTCTGGAGCTAGAAACCATGGCTAATAGGTAGAAGTTTAAGGAGAAATATCTGAATTAACAAAAGACATAATTATCTGAAAATTACAGCTATCAAGATATATATGTCCGCTATGAAACAAAAGAAATAACCTACCATGTATGAGTACGGTGCAGACATAAGACTAAAAAAGTCACTTATCAGAGGGTCATTGTAGATATCAATGATGTAGAGAAGACAGAAATATCAGATGAAGACTTTAAAAAGATAGCTCATTAAAGTTATAGTTAAAGTGAGGAATCACTACTACTATTACTACTACTGCTCTTGCCAGCAGCACTCAGTATTAAGGGTCTAATATGTGCAAAACACACTGTTTTATGTTTTATATAAATTACTTGTAATCTTCACAATAACTTTAAAGTATAATGTTATTCTCATTTTTTTCAAAACTAGGAAATTGAGAATTTGTTACTTATTTAAGGAATACAGTTAAATGACAGAGGAGGATTCAAACTCAAGACTATCTATTTCCAGGGCCACCGTAACTACAACCTAAGGTCCAGAGACTAGAATGCCCAATACTGGGGTTTAGAATGAGACTAGTTGCCATTTGTTGCCTCTGCCTGCCCAGATTCCATTTCTTCAACTTCTGGTTACAGCAACCTAAACCTCTCCTTTGAGGAACAAATCCTCTCCCCACCGTGTCCATGTAATTTGGATAATATTGACTTCCCACTCTTGAGATGAGATACACCTGGCTAGATTATTTCATTCTGCTGGTTTACAGATGGTCATGTGACTGCAGCTAAATCAGTGAGACTCAATCTATGACTTCTGTTTCAGCAATTTGAAAAAAGAAGCTATTTGCCTTTGTGCCCTGGAACTTTGATGGTCACCATTTGGAAAGCACTTCCCTGGGAATAAAGAAAGAGATGGGAAAAGGTTACTTTTTTCCCAAGAGATGGGAAAAGGTTACTTCCTGATCATATTATATGAGCATCTAGACTCAGCCATGTCTAAAACTAGAACAATCCCTCCTCATCATTGTAATTATGGAGATAATACATTCCCTCTTTGTTTAAGCCTGTTTGTGCTTTGTCTCTGTCATTAGCCATTTAAGTGAAACATACTTGATATATGATACACCTACTTATGGTTAGGGTAATTGCAGACAAATGGGTTCACACTGAACTTTTAAAAATAGGTAGAATTTGCAAAAAAGAGAAGAGAAAATGTCTTCCTCTTTAGTTACACAAATAATTATTAAATGGCCACCCTGTACCAGACCACCTGCTTAGAAACAGGAATTATAAAACTTATTAGGCACTGTTCTTGCCCTCAAGGTTCTCAAGAGTTTGGTCTGTGCATTTCATCTACCACAACTAAATAATCTCCAGAACTAAATATATTTCCCATTGAATCTAACTTCCAGGAAAATGCAGACATGAAGACACCTTGTCAACAATGATGGATTACATTATAATCTCCTTCACATATCACTGAAAGATTCTGATCCACATGTGATTTGCTCCAGCCTGGCTTATGTGGGCACACCATTATACCTCAGGCTGAGCACACAATAGGTTAGGCTGGAAGGATGGTGCATCAATTTTAAGTGCATTAGTTCATGAATGTTAAGTCAGCTGTGTAACATATAAATTTATATATTAACTTGGTGACTTCCTTTATGCCACCCTGAAAAAGACTGTTATGCTTTTTCCTCCCATGCAGTCCTATCTTTCTAAGTCTCCTCTTCCACAGCTGGAGATAATAAATATTCATTTCAGAAAGGCAACAGCTCAACACTAGCCATCTACTGTCTTCCAGATGCTGGAGAGGTCACTGTGATAAGCTGCCTCATATAAATAATTTTGGACATCATGGAACATAACCCATGTACCCTAGCTTTTCTATATGCTTTGGTTACCAATAGACAAGGAATCATTACCAAATTTACCAAGAAGAAAGAATAAATTTAGTTTTTGATTCAACAATAAGATTGGGTAGGCCCTAAGCAAAATTCAAGATTACAAGTACCTCATTCTATAGCTGTCCTCATGCTGTCTAAAAGCCAGAGGATTGAGATTTTTTTTCCAGGTGTGCCCGAGTTAGTAGCAACACAGATTCTAAAAATGTTCCTCCCCGAATTTTCCTGGTGAAAATTCAGGGTTTTCAGGGTTCTCTTCTAAGTGAGAAGCTAATCTGAAAAATTAATTCAAGGTCTGGTGTTTTTAGCTCATTGTAGAAAAATAATGTTGCATTCCCAGATAAGTAATCACAAAGCTCTCCCATATGTTTTTCCCCAAAAGTAGTAGAAAATGATAAAAATTGGACTTAGGCTGGTAATGTGAGAGATTTGGGGAGAGTCTCAGTAAAAAAAAAAAAAAAAAAAAAAAAAGCCATGCATGTGAAATTGTAAATGCATTACTATTTGGGTTGAAAGCTGTCAGATTTGGACTTAAAAAGGAAAAATTCCAAATAAATTTTTGGCTTATGGGGACAAGGAGAAAGATTTCGAACAGATCTTAAATGTAAGGAAAATGCTTCTCTCTGTTGACTATAGACCATTGTCTATAGAGATACAGAACATCCATGTGTTTGAAACTCAGGCCTGGCTCTGCTCCTTCTAGGCTGTGTGAATTTTCCTGGTCATTTATCCTTTTGTCAGTTTCCTTACCTGTAAGATGAATGCCCAATTCAAGCAGCCACAAAGGTTAAACAAAATAACGTGTAAAAAACATGTAAACTAGTCCCTGCTATCTAGTAAGCACTGAATAAATGGTAGCTAGAGTGATGGGAATCACAAATAGTAAAGAGAATTTCCTCATGACTTTACTCCTAATTAGATTCCTATGTTTTGTTGTTTTAAATACCTTAAATTTGAAAGGAAAGTTTGACTACACCTAACCCTCTAAAACTACTGGCTGAAACCAGATGATCTAGTGGCATGGGATAAAAAATCCTTAAGAACTAGAAGAAAAAAAATGTAAAAACAGAAAAAAAAAAAAAGAACTAGAAGAGTACAGAGTATGACCACCTCCATTAAAATGCATATGAATATTTTCCATGTACCTTCATGCACAAGAATAATTGAGCAGTTTAGTAAGAGGAACAAATTAATCATTGTTCCTCCTCCATGGCTTTTTCTATTAATATAAATAATGGTTCAAAGGTCAATATGGTTTGGATGAAAAGTGGAGAGCCTTAAGAGAGTGAAACAGAAAAACCTGGCTTGGCACAAATGGTTTAGATTTTTCTTCTGGTTTTGGTATTTCACTTTTTTCTGAAGACTTTAAGACTTTAAAATTCCAATAGTTTCAAGATACACTTCAAGTCACATCCTGATGTGGATATTGAGGTTCAGTCATAGGACAAGATTTCAGGCCAGGGAGCTTTGTTTCTCAGCCTCTCTTGAGGACGGATGTACTCCTTATCTTATTCTGGTCTTTACTCTTCTTTACCTAGGGCTCATTATCTCACTTTATGCAGTTTTGGTGAGAAATGACTGTATAAATATGGTTTTATGGCTAGAGAAATACTTATGAAACCCTTAGGGTGGGAAAAAAGTTATTGCCTTTTACTATTTTATGATTATTGGCTTTTGATTACAGAATGTTTTAAGGAAATCTCTGTTGTTAAAATAGCTGATTTTTTTCACATTACAGTTATCTTTTTATTATCCCCAAGCAATGAAATTAATTCCTCTTCTAAATTCTTGTCTAATCCATTCAGTACACATAGCACCAAAAAAAGCTTTTCTCTGGCCTAAGGCAAAAATGTGCTTACCTGTTGCTTTGTTACAAATTTTGTGTGGTATCTCTTCAGAAGAAAATATTTACAAAAGGTATAGATTGATATCATGACTGTACAGTAAGTCATAGATATTATCCCCAGCTTGGAAAAAGCACTTAGCAAACTCATGAATCAGAAATTGGTTCTTGGTTGTGTTGCAAAGGATAATTATGTTTTACATTTTGTTAAGTGCCTATACTTCGATTATGTGCCAAGAGGTTAATGTATGATTAGAGA
Source organism: Mirounga leonina (assembly GCF_011800145.1). Lineage (NCBI taxonomy): Eukaryota > Metazoa > Chordata > Mammalia > Carnivora > Phocidae > Mirounga > Mirounga leonina. The sequence goes on from NW_023270231.1 coordinate 6,980,145, forward strand.
ACAGAAATGCCTTGTAAAGAAATGCAAGACATACTGAAATGCAAGCTGATCATCACTTGATAGTTGGAACCCTGGACTCTAATGAAACAGCCACTATTCTTCAAATGGACAGCTGATTGGTGTTGAAGGTAGATGGCTGCTGAGTAACAAAGCTGCAAATAGGCTTTCTAATCTGTTTCTTCCCTGAAGAAATGATCAGCCTAGTTTTGTAGTAAACTATATCTCAGAAGATTAATATAGTAGAGGATAGAATGATCCTCAAAATTATGTACAAATATTTTTTAGAAACCCATGAAAAAGACAACATAAATGAGGCAGATAATAATAGGTAACTCTTATGAAGCACATATTCTTGGCCAGCCAATTTACATAATTATCTCAGTTAATTAAACAACAACCCTATGAGGTAGGTATTACCACTATCTTCTTTCTTACGTATGAGGAAACCCAAGGAGGGACAGGGTAAATAAAAGTGTCAAGGTCACACAGATAGTAAATGAGGGAACCTGAACTCAAATCCAGGAAATTTGACTACTGAGCTGAAGTTTCCACCAATACAGCATCTTAGTGAAAATTGCTGACAGAAACTACACTGAGAAAAATATATCAGGCCATATGATTGGGAAACACTGAAGTTTCCAAACAAGGTTTTTTTCTTGTCTAACCAAGTTAGACAAGCTGTACTGAAGGATTTATGTACTCAAGGAGCAGTCTTTTGAAAAGCAAATAATAATAATAATAATAATAATAATAATAATAATAATAATACTATCCCAAAATGCTTCACCTTAAGCTTATTAAAAGCTCTTTACTTGATGACTATAACACTGCCAGTGCCTTCTCTTTATGACATTGAACTGTTTTTATAGATTTAAATTCTAAACTCAAATATTTCCCTAAAGCATTCTATGGGTGTCAAATTATGGATCACAGGGCAATGGATAAGAACATGTCTTTGTAGGAGGTCAGAAAATCCAATGTTTGTGCTTTAAGCACGGAAGGCGATTGCTAGACTTCAGAAAAAAAAGAAATTTGCCCCACAAATAAAAGCTTTCAGTGGTTTTGGGAGGAGGGATATGATTGTCTAAGCTGCAATGTGTTCACTTGTATAACCATGTAGGCCACTTACATATGCTTACTCTCTCTGGCTAGGAGTCTTTCAATTTCACAAATAAATTTTCTGAGATTGTCTTGGATTCCACATGCCATGGATGAAAGCAATTTTAAAATGTGTAAACAGTAGGTGCATTCAGCACTAGGCTAAGCATTTTGGGAGATAGAATAAACACAGATTTTCAAAATAAAAAGTCTGGAGAAATCATCTGTGGAAACATTTTGGTGTAGTGGTTGAGGATTCTGGTTTAGAGACAGACAAACGTGGCTCACAAAAGTGGCTTACAGTTTATTAATAATGTGAACTTGGGTAAGTTATATAGGCACCTCCTAAACCCTTTCAATGGATTATAAAATGGGGATAATCAATTCTACCTGGTAGAACCACTGTGAGGCTTAATTGACATATTATTTATTAAGCTTTCAAGATACTACTCAGCACACAGTAAGTGTTCAATAAGCATATAGAATTTATTACTGTCTGCCTAATTCCCAAGCTTTGGGCTGTTAAAAATTATCTCAGTTTTACAGAAGAGGCCACATGAGTCTAAAATTAATGAGTAAACTGACAGAGATACCATGGCCTTATACTGAATTTGTCACAGAATAAGTTCACAATAAATTGTGATAAATAGCTAATAGAACCTAAAATACATATCTGCCTCCTGGTACATTATTTTTTCTTTAAAGTGTTCTCATACCATGCCTCTAAAGGCAAGAGAAACAATCTTTTTCACATGTTTATGGTTCCTAAGTTATTTTTTAAAATTTATTTATGTTAGAGAGAGAGATGGAGAGAGCCATCCCCCTGTGGGCCGGGGGAGGGACAGAGGGAGAGGAAAAGTGAGAATCTCCAAGCAGACTCCCTTCTGAGTACAAAGCCCAATGCGGGGCTCAATCCCAGGACCTTGAGATCATGACCTGAGCTGAAATCAACAGCGGCCACTCAACCAACTGAGCCACCCAAGCATCCCGGTTCCTAAATTATTTCTAAAAAATCATTTCTTCTAGGTCAAATAGCAGTCAGAATAACCGATTTAGAACTTTTTTCCCCCATAAGATAGAATTTCATTGCAGTTTTGAGGAGATTCTTAATGGTATCACAAACCATGAACTCCTTCCCCATTTGTAAATCTTTTTTCAAAAAAGAGAAATCTTTTACTGGGGTAAAGCCAGTACTGCAAAATGAAAGTAATCCTTATCAAAATTACCTATGATAACAAAATCAATTTTAAAAAAGATAAAACTGCTGGCCTTGTAATTCACAGAAAAGGGTCAGGAAAATAATAATGTAGTAGTGGTAGTAGTAGTTGTAAGGAAAAGGAGGAGAAAAAAAGTTTCCCAAGTATGAGTATCCCAGGAAATTATTTACAAGTAGAATATTGTTACGATGCTTAATAAAAATGAAAACTGAATAATAGTTGGGAGATTAAAGGTCTTTCCCATGAATTTAAGTCAATGACTCATGACTTGTCATTAATTAATGTTCCTTTAAAAATGAATGATTTTATTTACAAATCATGTTCTCAATGCCAAAATTCTTGGATGCAAATGTAATTCACAGGAACTATGTGAATGAGACTACTGAAGTAATTAAATAAAAGCAATTATTCCTATGATCTTCTGATAAGATTAGTTCTGATTCCAGATCAGAAGAAAGACATCTGAAGGTGTCATTTGGAATCTTTCCTAAGGGTCCATCAGTACTGCAGTGATTGTCCTATTCATTTGGAAAGATATTTGCCCAAGGGTGTGGTGGGCAGCATCCCTTTTAGAATCTTCAAAACCAAGGAAAGTGATTAGTCTTTCAGAAGTTCATTTTAAAGGTAAAAGATGTTTGCCTAGAAAATTCTCAACTTGACGAATCTATCCCATATAGTACTGAAGATTCTTTTATTTATGTATTTATTTATTTATTTATTTATTTATTTATTTAAATTTGTCTTGTTTTATTTTTTCCCTCCCTTCCCCTATGATCCTCTATTTTGTTTCTTAAATTCCACATATCAGTGAGATTAAGTCTTAGAGCAAATTAAGTAAATTGACATTCTGATTGCATATACACTGCATTCTTCCTATTATAGAACAGCTATTTTACCTTTTGGTATATTTTCAGCATCATCACCAGAACCAGGAGTATCAAGAAGCAGTGACATATCAAGTTTTGATGATGTAGTAGCATCATGTGAAAAGGCCAATAAAGAAAGTGGTATGTTAGGGAGGGTGACTCCCTACAACTTAGATGCAAAAATTGATTAAACTAAATTTATGTTCCCAATAGGAAAAAGTGTATCTGATTATAGGCCTATATTTCAATCTTGCTTATTAACAACCCATGCCTTCACTACAAGATCTTAGAAAATACAAGTCACTAGTATTTTAGAACTTTAAAAAAGAGAAATTTGATTATTCTTAATTTTAGTATCAGGTAGCTAGCCTCAACAAATATCTTTCAGCATACCTATAATCCAGACAAAGGGTCTTAATTTATTAATTAAAAACATTAGTGTCCAGTTGCTATCATTAGATGTTACTGTTAGCATTTCTCTGTCTCTTCCTCTCTAAAATCAATCATGTTGATCCTACCTTGTAAATGTTTACAGAATCTAGTCCCCTCTCTCCTTTCTAGTCTCTATCCCTAAATGTTTGTCCACTCCTTGGATTAATGCAGAGCAACTAAAAGGTATTCCTGCTACTCATCCCATTTCCCTGCAATTCATGCATGATCTACATGGCTACCAGGATCTATAACTTTGCACTTATTTCCTTTTTTTCCTTTTTTAGAGCTTGTTCATTTTTAAAAATAAAAAGTAAGAAACACTTGTATTACATTCAAACAAAATATAAAATGTGAAAAGTAAATGTTCTTTCTTCATCATTTTATACCCACATCCTAAAGGTAGCCACTGCAAACAGCCTGGTATAGATCTAATGAATTCACACTAGACATGTTTATCTCCAATAGGCATTTGCACTTCATGATACAACCCAGACATTTTTCAAATAAGTATAAATGAACTTACTTTAATATTTTTATTTCTACCTAGTGTTTTATTGTATGGGTTTACAAAAATTGATACATTCATTTCCTCATTCAGATACTTTTATGTTGCTTTCAATGTTTGTTTTTTCCTATTACAAAAAGTGCTAAAACAAACATGACTGCTAACATATATTTTTGAACTAATGAAACATTTCTCAATTATAGATTCTTAAAAGAAAGTTAGCTGCATCCAGTAACATATACCAAGTAAAAGAGAGCTGCTTCAAGCTGCATTTTTAATTTTTTTAAGATTTTATTTATTTATTTGACAGAGAGAGACACAGCGAGAGAGGGAACACAAGCAGGGGGAGTGGGAGAGGGAGAAGCAGACTTCCCACGGAGCAGGGAGCCCGATGCGGGGCTCGATCCCAGGACCCTGGGATCATGACCTGAGCTGAAATCAGACGCCCAACAACTGAGCCACCCAGGTGCCCCTGCATTTTTAATTTTGATAGATATTGTCAAATAGCCAGCAACAATGTCTTCAATAGTTGAGAATGGTAATGATATTTTATCATCTTTCAAAAATAAGGTGGTATCTCTTTATTACTTTATCATTTCTTCAATTATTACTGAGGCTGAGGAATAGTTTACATATTAATCTGTCATTAATGTCTCTTCTCATTTTTCTATTTTTTGTTTCTTATTCATACAAACTAAATGCTTACGTATTATAGATAATAACACTTTGTTCTAAGTAGTTTTCCCTCTCTTGATTCTGGAAAAGAAGTAGAGAAAAAAAATCTCCTTTTTTATTAGTGCCATGTTTTATCATATAGCCATTAATCATTTTAGATATTTCACCCTTTTCTCACTGATTTAAAATGTCGCCTTTTCATATACTAACTTCTATTGATTTATTTAATCCACAAATTTACACTTTCAGATGAAAGACTCCCATTCTCTCTCTAAAAAATTGAGATTTTGATAAAAATTCTATTGCATTTTCAGATTAATTTCATAAAATTGAGGTTTTTATAACACTCAATATGTGTGTTTATAAAATTATTCAAATTCAGATTTATTTTTCCTTTTATAAATAACTATGCATATTTCAAGGTATATTTCCCATCACATTTAATGGATGATTGCTGAAAGAAAGGAAAATCACCAGTTTTTTAATATTTATATGGTATCTGACCATCTTAGCATCCATGGGGATGTTAATATATTAATATAGTGTATTGCACCAATATATTTGTTAATGTTGAAGGATTCTTGTATTTTAAACTACTACTTGGTATGGCATATACTTCTCTAAACACACTGCTAAATATACATCTATAGTAACAATAAGTAATGCTCTCTAATAAGATCTCAAACTCAGATGCCTATAAGAGCCCAGCAGATGGTGTAAACTAATAAAGAATTAGACTGTTATGAACTAAAAATAGATGTGTGGTGTTTAAAAAACCCATTTATTATATGTCTGTCAAATTAAAAAAATGAATTAATAAATAAGTGATAACAATATCTCTTGGTATGTGTTCTTTTGTGCAAAAGTTCTCTGTTCTCCGTTTTTCACTCATTGAGTAATCATATATTGACCACTGGCTTATTATGTGTATAAAACATCATTTTAGGTACTATAGTGGTGACAGAATTGAATAAAACATGATCTCTTCCCTCTAGGAACTTATCATCTAATCATAAACACATAATAAAAAATTATATAAATTACCAGATTGTTACATGCTCTGCTAAGACTATCTGCATTTGATGATGAAAAAAGAAGAATTTGAGAACTGCCTACTGGATTATGTAATAGATGAGGAGAGATTGTGAGAATTGACTTAATTTCTCCCCTTCTTCCCTAGTTCCAATATGGATTGCAAATTATAGTGTCTTACCATATATTATCTAAATGAACTGACCCATCACTAGACATACAAATTCACCTTAACAATTCAAAAACAGCAGGGATATATTTATTGATATCTATGTTTGTTTGTGCATGAGTGTGTTTGTGTGTATGTGTGTCTAAGTGTGTATACAGGGTGATTGAAGACTGAAAGCATTTTCTAGTATCTCCTGAAATATAAAGAGTAAGCTTACTTTTCTATGTGGAGAAGCATTAAATGTAAAGTCAAATTTTGCACCTCATAATCTACTTGGTATTTCTCCAGATAATATATAATGTCCAGAGTTACTGGAATATTGTGCATTTTCAAATCTGAAATGGCCCTTGGTGTGTTGGTTTCTTTTAAAATCCTAAAGAAAAATTCAAATCATTAAACAAACATCTCACAGTTATTTATCATAATACTTCCTCAAAGACAGAGTATATTTCATTACTCAGCAACCCTATATGTATATGAGTAGTAGAAATTTAGAAAACTAGCCTATACAAAGTCCTTATCATAAATTCTAGCTTCCTAACTCTATCATTCCCAGTAGTTTGACCTTTACAGTTTTAATCGGCATACAAAATATACTATGTTTAAAGTGGTTGCTGTTATTACCTTTGTTGTTTTTTACAGTTAAGGCCCAAAATCACATATTAAGTCATAAATTAATATCTAGCTACTCCTAAAGTTATAATTCTCATGTTTTGAATTCTTTAAAATTGAATTCACAAGTATTAGTCTGTTCTGTGTGATTAAATGTTAGATTATTTAAACACTGTTATCACAGGGAAAATTTTCTTGAATAAACTCTTCCTTATATGCTCCTCCTGAGAGTTACCTATTACAAATGATACTCATAGTTGTTTGAATCCTACAAGTTTGATTAAAAATCAAAATAATATGGAAAGGAATATGAATCATTATCTATAACAAAATACTATAGGGTAAGGGCAAACTGATTTATATAGAATAATTTAAAGCAAATAAGTAGTTTAATGTCATCAAACTTTTTTCCTTTTGAGTTTCTGTTTCATTCATTTCAAAGAATTTCTTTTCAGTTATACTCCTGTAGAAAAATCTGAATATGGTTTCCCTGAATCACCCTGAATTTCCACTCTATCAAGGTACCCTTGAGAAATTAAATGTCAACATCTCAAAATAGTGGATTCCATACTCCAGAGGCTCAATGATTAAAATTGTGGCCATAAATGGAATATTTCTCTGCTATTATTAGTGGGGTTTCAACCATGCTATTAACTGAACCAGAGATAAAGTTAGGGATGCACTCCACAAGGAAATATGCCACTCTAAAACAGAGGACAGAGTGAGACCTCCTCATGAGTAGGGAGTACACGAGAAAGGGATTTCATAGTTCTATTCCCTATGCCTTCTGCAATAAGATGGAAAAATTAAATTGAAGCAGATTAAGTTGTATATGCCTTTGATCCACTCCTATTAATCTTCACATTAGACTTTCTAACCAAATAGCTCTTCACATTTCCATTCCTAACTGAATACTGTAAATGTTACTACAACCCACACTGGAAAGCAAAGGTGATAAGGAGGACTATTAGCAATGATGACAAACACATACCACTCTTCCCTTTCCCTTTCCAAGACTGATAGGTCTTTGACAACATGCCACTAAACTGCCCTTAGTAAGGCAATGTGGGCACAACAAAAAGATTCAGAGAAACCTGGTAATGATCCTTGATTCTATTCCTTACTAGCTATGTAATTTGAAGTTGGACAAGTTATGTAACCTCTCTGATTCTTTCTTCCTGCCTGTAAAATAGTGACTGTAATACCTCTAGTAGAGGATTTATGGAAGGATTAAATAAATTAATCATTCAAAATTCCCAAACAAGTATAAAGTACATAGTTAACTGCTTATTACATATTAATTTTTCAATTTATTTTGTATCTAGATAAGATTATTTTCCTCAAAATAGAAAGTGATTTGTTTTTCTTACAAAAATAATCTATAGATTATAGAAAAACTAGAAGAAACAATAAAGAATAAAGGAGAAAATAATCAAGCATAACTCACCACCTAGAAATAGCCACTGTTAAAAGACTATCATATAAACTTCCAGAAAACAAATATAAATATAAACTTTATGACCATATTATACATGCTATTTTGTTACTTGCTTTTAAAGATATACATATATATCATTGATACCTTCTACATTATCACTTCAATGTCTGCAGAGGAGTCTCCTCAATTCTAGATACCAACAATACTCTCTTATTGATTAATGTGGGTTTTTTAATCTGTACATTTTTTTCTACTAAAATTGATAAATTTGTAAAGAGTATTCTTAAATATTTCATTTTTATACACTTGGCAAAATATCTTCTTAGGGAATAGTTCATATCTATTATTATTATTATTATTACTTGATATAACTAGTACATAATAAATGCTGCACTCTCCATAAGACTCACGCCTCCTCCAGTGCCTTTAGGCCCTTTCTCCATTCAAAAAGTAAATAACCCAATAATGTCCAACATTTGAGGGGACATACCCCTCAGATAGAAGTTATTAATCTTATATATGGAGTGCTTAGAAACTGAGATCAAAGTTACTGAAACTCTCATGATGAGTTCTAATTCAATGAGCCTCTGTATTATGCTTTAGATTAAAAAATTTGCTTCAAGCTCAAAAATGATTTTCAATATGATTACTTCTTTAAAAAGAGAAGGCAGCAGAGAATCTTAGCAATAATTCACTTAGCACCTGGCAAACCCCTCCCAGTCCTTGAACTTTGAGTCTTGCTAAAGGACTAAATCTGAAGGACACAGCCCCAGGTGAGGTGATGTCATTAGCCTTGCCCAGGTTGAAAGCACCACTGAGTCCTGAGACATTAAGATCGCTGTTATATCTGATAGGCAGAATCTAATCTGAACTCAGCAGGGCATAATCATGTGATCTCATAGGAACTCAAGTTTAAATGTACTGCCTTCTTCTTTTTTGAATAATAACTAGAATTTCCCAGTGCCCTGTGTGGAAGACAGCCAGTCTGTGATGGGGAAGAGGACCTGTGAAGCCTGCAATATGCAATACCATAATCACGATAATAATACCCAACATGGCATTCTCTACGGAACCTCTTTGTTCCCTGACAGTTCAATTTCTTCTACACATCACATAAACTGACTTTTGTTACTACCTTTCAAGTTACTTGACAAAGATTATGTATTTTATTCCCTCTCCAGCTGGGTTGTTAGCCTGTCCTCACACTGATCTTCAGTCAGGAAGCCTCCAATGATTCTGTCTTGGAGTGCAGCTACCCCCACCTACATCACTTTGGGAGAAAATTTCCTTTACTTGGGTCTCGGTCAAATTCAAAATTTGTTAAAGATTTCCTGACTGTTTGCAATATGAAATATTGGGATGTTTATTTTGGGGATGTTTAGAGATGTTTCTTAGAGAAATATTTGGAAATAAAGAGGGTAAACATAGCTTCACCCCTAATTTTCTTTGAAAAGCTACTGCAAAATAGTGCAGTCATGAAAATACTACTTTATTGCATATGAGGAATACTAATTGAACTGTGAAATTTAGAATGCTTTGCATGGATCTTTGAGCATGTTTTCATCATGAGTCAGACCCATAGGATACAAATATAGAAGTCTGACTGAAATGGATGCCTTAAAACACATCATAATTGATCCTCTTAAGTATTCACATAGCAAAGACTGTGCATTACATAAGCATATTAGTTTAACTCTTCTTGGTATCAGGGACTCCCCGTGGTATCTTTGAGGAATCACTGTTCTTCCTTTCATAGTTAGGACACACTAAAATTATTTAGTTTTACATCATTTCTCTTAGCCATACTTAAATAGCACCAATGTCAATGAATTAAAAAAAAATAAATTTAGAATCAAAAATATCATGTTCCTGTATTTCTATTCACTCTGATACTCTAGAACTACAGTAACCTTAAATTTTGGTTAAAAAACTATTAAAATCCATTTACCAAATCAAGGACAGTAATCTATTAGATTCTTCTTGTACCCTTTTTCAAAGTTTATGCATTAATCTTTCTCCAATAATACTCTATCAATCACTATATTTCAAAAATAATCCTACAATTACTCAAAAATTATTCAAATTATTCAAAAATTATATTCAAAAATAATTTCAAAAATAAGGAGTAAATATCAGTTCTCTTATTTGAGAGAAAGCATGCACCACTTCTTGAGGCCTGCATTACCAGCAATAAAAAGTGGCCAAACATGAGGAGAACAGAATCTCATATTAAAATATTTTAAAAAGTAATTCTTTTTTCTTACTGAAACTGAATTATGTTAGGAGCCTACAAAGCATGCTGCATTTCATCATCTATAAAATAAGGGGAATAAACTAATTACTTAATCGTCTATGGGCCCTTATAAGCGTTGAAACTTCAAGGCCTTCCTTCCAAATATTTAAGAGTTCATGATTTCACTGGGTAGTTGAAATCAGTAAAACACACAGAATGTGACTATCTCTAAATAATGAAATTATAAGCCCCTCTTCAGGCATTGCCAATATCATGTCTTTTAATGGCTGTGTAGCATTTTGAAAACAATAAACTAGGTAAATATTAAATATAACAAAAATATTTTTTTTACTAATATGAGAACTATCTGGGGAATATTTTCAATCTATTTATCACAATGACCACTGGGTAGGTGGGACAAAAGAGAAGCATGAACAGGCCAAGTATTTTATCTTCCTTCTGGGGTGGGAGAGAGGGAAGGAATACAAACCGCAATGAACATGAAAGCTCACTAATTGCTTTTCTTATCTCTATTAAATATTTTTTAATAAAGTACTATATCCTGTAGCTCTTCATACTCTATGATGAGGAAAATTGATTTCATGGTTCAAATCCTAAGCCTACTAGTTAGGACAGCAATGAAAAAAAGAAATCATTCCAAACAATATAACAAGGCAAGTGGTGTAAATCCACAAACTGAAAGACTTGGGAATTTTGTAGATGCAAAATGGCAGATTTTTAAAAACTTAAATATATAGGTTCTCCTAGGGTTCATTTCCTAAGATGCATTTTATCACTATGAGGATAATATTGTTGAGTCTGCTGCCGACACAAACACTGAGGAGATTTGGGACTGAATATCCAGGCTACTACTTGCTGTCTGTCTTTAATTAAGTAAACTAAGTATCTTTCTGGGACTCAGTTTCTGTGTTCTGTGTGTTTGGTTGGTTGTTTCTTTTTTTTTCCCCCTCCAAATATAAAACAAAGGGCTGGAATAAATGACCTTGAAGTCAGTGTGAAGTAATGGAAAGAACATGGGTATAGGGATCTGGTAAATGGGTCTCCACTTGTAAAATGAATATACTAGGATTGTTGTGGGGATTAATTGGTAAATGTATATAAAGTGACTATAATTTGGGGTAATCCTTAATTGGCAGTTGGGTGAAGGGACTTTTTGCTTTGCTTGTTTTTTGTTGCTATTGTTGTTGTCCTTGATTTGTTTTCCCTTCCCTTCTCTTACTTCATAACCCTTTTTGAATGATATCAAACTATTAACATCAATATCCCTGAAGGCTTGAATAATTATAGACTCATATTGTAAATCTTTTAATCTCAAATTATTATTTTTAATAAAATTTTTCCTGATATATTTATTTAAAAATGGGCATGTATCATCCAGTACATAGAATGTTTTAAATAATAAATGAATTTTCAGTGCTTAGTGAAACCTCTTAAAAGTTCTTGAATAAGTGAGCCTATATATTGAAAACTCATTGACAAAATTATAAAACTATCTTAAAATCAAGAAGGAAACACAAAAAGCTATACACATATATGAGATTTACTCTCCTAAAGAAATCTAAGCTTCTTTTAAAAAATCTTTTTTGTGCCAAGAAAAGAAAAAGAAAAAAAGCGCTGTAAGTGGTATTCAAAGAATGAGAAAATAATGTGCCTTTAGCAAGGTGGAATTAATTACCTTTCAACCACAGATCTTTAAACAGACAGGTTTTTCCATTATCCATTTTAAATCACAGTAGCCTTTTGAGTGCTTTATTTTAGAAAATGTTTAACTATTCCACTTTCCCTTTTGACAATTTAAAAGATAGTGACCTAATTATGCTTTTATTTTTCAATGTTAGTAGCTCAGTTTTAGAGACGTACCAACTGAAGTATTCAGTGTTAAATTACTGCTATAGTTTTTCAGTATTACACCAATATTTAGTGTATTTTCCAAGAATAATCTAGTATATTTATTTGATATTAATCCTGATTTTCTTGTAGGTGGTCTGTGCACTTATCTGTATTCAAATCTGGATATTTATCTATTTCTTCTTCTCTACAACTAAACAAATGCTGGAGTGGGGTGCCTGGGTGGCTTAGTTGGTTTTGCTTAAGGTCCTGATCACATCAGTTGTGAGATCCAGCCCCACATCCAGTTCTGTGCTCAGCAGGAATCCCTTTGGATATTCTCTCTCTCTCTCTCTCCCCTCCCCTATTTGTGCTCAAGCTTTCTCTCAAATAAATAAATAAATGTTTAAGAAAAAAGAAAAAGAGGGGCACCTGGGTGGCTCAGATGGTTAAGCGTCTGCCTTCGGCTCAGGTCATGATCCCGGGGTTCTGGGATCGAGTCCCACATCGGGCTCCCTGCTAGGCGGGGAGCCTGCTTCTCCCTCTGCCTCTGCCTCTCTCTCTCTCTCTGACTTTCATGAATAAATGAATAAAACATTTAAAAAAAAAAAAACGAAAAAGAAAGCTGGAGTGACATGTTAAATAATTAATAAATATAAAATACCTTAATTAAATATATTATTGTTAAACTTATTTTATATACATGCATAAAATGCATCTATAATTATAAATGATTATATATAAATAATTACAATTATTTATAGTTATTTTACATTTATATTTTATGTTATTTTATTCTTATACATAAACATGTCTGCATATTTAATATAAAATATCTCATATTTTATATAACATGTAATATTATTTATATTTCCATTGTGTTATGGAAACCTTAGTATAATTTCATTATATTGATAGGGAAAATATGATCTAAATAAGAATATAAAACAGAGTAAAAAATAAAGTATTTTTGGTATAATAAACTTGACAACACTATAGACATATATATATTCCAATGCAAATGATTATAAAGAAAAGTATTCAGATTGTTTAAAATATCAGTATTTTCTTTTTTTTTTTTTAATTTATTTATTCATGAGAGAGAGAGAGAGAGGCAGAGGGAGAAGCAGGCTCCCAAGGAGCAGGGAGCCTGATGTGGGGCTCGATCCCAGGACCCTGGGATCGTGACCTGAGCCAAAGGCAGACGCTTAACCATCTGAGCCACCCAGGCGCCCCAAAATATCAGTATTTTCATTATTTAATAAAGTCACCATGAAAGAGACAAGTTGTTTATTAGACTAGACATGAAATGCATACATATATATCTAAATAAATGAACTGAAACATCTACTAATCAAAAGCTATCTTGATAAGCACCATGAGATTAAAACCTATTTCTAACATTTGGTTCTGGCTATGAAGACTGATGGATATTAGACTTACATTTCCATAACTTAATGTCCCTTCTCCCTTTAGTGCCTGATGTAAATAACTGTAAAACCAGGTAAAATATATAAATCAACTGTGTCAACTGTGTTCAAATACTGACCATAATACAGCAGAGGACTGCGACCCTTGGAAGAAAGGAAACACAGGTAATGAGGTTCACAAGCACCACAACCTCCTGCCTGGAAGCACTGTTCAAAGCACAGCAGAAGGAAGTATATCTTAAATAGGGAGCAATAGTCTGGTAAGTAGAATAACTGGATATCAAGATTTGGGGCTGGTAAAGCACTTGGAATTTGTGGGGCGAGGTACTAAGCAGAGTACTGGAGAGGAGAGAGTTACACACAGAAGAAACTCCAGCAATCTCCACAGGAGTTTTCCAGTGAGAGTTGGCCAAATGCTAAGCAGTACAAGAATAGGGCAAAACTCTGTAAGGCCCTGAAGAAAATAATTAATGGGGATTTGTGAGCTGGGAATCTGGGAATTTTATAGGTCATACAGTGACTGCAGACACTGGACTTCCAACAAGCCAGAGAACAAAGACTTCAGAGAAACATTCCAGTCATTCAGCTGAGACTCAAAAAGGCCATTTCTTAGGAGTCAGGCTACTGTAGAAAGAAAGAAAAAAAAAAAAAAAAGCCTAAAAGCAAGTCTTTTTTTTTTTAAGATTTTATTTATTTATTTGAGAGAGAGACACGAGGGGGGGGGGGGGGGGGGGGGTGCCGAAGGAGAGGGAGATGCAGGCTCTCTGCTGAGGAGGGAGCCCAATGCATGGCTCCAACCCAGGATTCCAGGATCATGACCTGAGCCAAAGGCAGACCCTTAACTGATGGAGACACCCAAGTGCCACCTAAAAGCAAGTCTTAACAAGATCAAACTAACCCACAAGTAAAGTAACTACCTATTGCAACACTCAACAAATTTTAAATAAAGAAAACAACAAACTATTGATAATGTGGCATTAAAAAAGTTCACCATACATTCAAAAATTACTAGACTAAAAGAAAAAAGAAAATGTGTCTAATAAACAAGAGAGAAAATAGTCAATAAAAGAAGATAGAGGGTTGTCTTTATTTGTTGTTATTTTTTGTTTGTTTGTGGGGGGAGTATTTTGGTTTTCTTAGATAGGGACATTAAAAAAAACTTTTATAAATATTTTCATGGATTCAAAAGAAAAGCTGTGTACAAAAAGGAAACATAGGAAATCTCAGCAGAGGTATAGAAATTAATTTTTAAAAATCAAATAAAGATCCTACAATTGAAAAAGAGAAGAAAAATATTTAACTAAAAACCTTCAATAAATCCAAAATGTGGCAGGAAAGAATGAAAAAATGAACAAAAAAAGCAAATGAGACAAATGGAATGGAATAGCAATATGGTTTAACCTCCCAAATATTTCAATAGGTATATTAAATGAAGATATAATGGAGTAGACACTTAATCATTTGAAACTTAATCATATGAAAACTAGAGTGGGAGCATTAAAAACAGACAAGACTTCTAGACAAAGAACATGACTAATTATCAAGAGGGAATGTCATAATAAAAGCATAAATTCACCAAAAGACATAACATGAAATGCACATACATCTCATTACAGAGCTTCGAAAATATGAAGCAAAAACTGACAGACCTAACGGGAGAAACAAACTAAATCCACAACTATGGTTGGAAATTTTAACAACCCTCTTCCAGTAGTTGATAGACAAAGTAGACCAAAAAATCAAGGACACCGAAGATGTGATTGACTCTACATACCAAATAACCTAATTAATATTTATAGAACACTACACCCAGACAGAAGAATACACATAATTTTCTAGTGTACAGGGAATATTCACTAAGATAAACCATATGCCAGGACATTCAATAGGTCAAAAACTAATAAGGACTGAGGTCATATATAGTATGTTCTCTGACAACACTGAATCAATCCAGATTTCAGTAATAATGACAACAAAGAAAACCTTGGAAACCATACAATATTTAGAAATTAAACAAAATAATTTTAAGTAACTCATGAATGACTTAAGCTATCACAAGGAATATTTAAATATTTTGAATTAAATAACAAAAACAAAGCATTCCAAAATTTGTGGAATGCAGCCAAAATAGAGAAATAGAGAAATAGATAGCTCTTTATATGTCTATATTTTTTATAAAAGATTTTATTTATTTATTTGACAAAGACAGACATAGAGAGAGATGGAACACAAGCAGGGGAGAGGGCGAGGGAGAAGCAGGCTTCCTGCTAAGCAGGGAGCCTGATGTGAGGCTGGATCCCAGGACCCTGGGATCATGACCTGAGCTGAAGGCAGACGTTTAATGGCTGAGCCACCCAGGCGCCCCTATATGCCTATATTTAAAAAGAAGAAAAGTTAAATTTAATAATGTAAGGTTTACTGTAAGGAATTATAAAAACAGGTATGAATCAAGCACAAAGTAGAAGGAAGGAATTAATAAATATAAGAGAAAAAGTAATTAGACCAGAAGCAGATTCTTTGAAAATATCAATTAAATTGATAAACTTTTAGCCACATTAATGAGGGGGAGAGAGAAAAACAAAGATACAAAGAGAATACAAACCAATATCTAAAATACAAAGGGAATATCAGTACAAAGCCTCAAGACATTAAAAAGAAAAAAAATGAAATACGATGAACAACTTTATGTGCACACATTTTCCAAATTAGATTCCAAATTCACTGATGGAGAAAACTCACAAAAATGATACAAGAATAAAAAAAAATGATACAAGAATAAAGAGTAAATATAAATTGCCCAATAACTATAAAATAAAAACAATTCATAATGAATTTTTTTGCATTTAAAGAAGCCCTATAACCCCCAATGGCTTCACTAGTGAGTGCTACCAAATTTAAAGAAGAAATGTTACTAATTTTACACAAACAACTTTAAAAAATGATAAGATCAACATTCCCAAGTCTTGTCCTGAAGCCAACATAACCTTGATACCAAAACAAGAAAAGGATATTACAAGAAAAGAAAATTATATACCTATTTTCCACTCCACATGAACAGACACCAAAATCCTTAAAAAAAATTAGCAAATAAATCTAGTAATAAATTAAAAAGATAATACAGAATGATCAAATGGAGTTCATCTTAGGCATGTCAACATGTATTAATATTTTTAAATAAATCAATCTATTTCTCCTACTCATTGACATAATATAAAGAAAAATAATTTGATCATATTATTAGGTTCAGAAAAAGTATATGGCAAAATTCAATACTCATTTGTAATTTTTTAAAAAAACCCAAAGCAATTAGAAATAGAAGGGAACATCCTTATTCCAATAAAAGACATCTCTGAAGGATGTGTAAATCATATCATAATTAATATTAAGAAATTTATTTCCTCCTGAGATCAGAATCAAAGCTAGATTCCCTGCTATCATCACTTTTACTTCAATAATTTATTGGAAACCAAAGCCACTAAAATAAATAAGTAAATAAAATCATAAAGATTAGAAAGGAAGACATATAACTGTCTTTATCCGTAGATGAGATGATTATGTACATAGAAAATTTTAAGGAAACCACAAACAAAAGTACTAGGATTACTAAGGAATTTAGGAAGCTCACAGAATGCAAGGTTAACAATAGTGAAACTGCAAAATAAATTATTTCATACCATTTATAAAAACATCAAACCCACAAAATACTTAGGAAATATTTTAACATTCATGTACAATATCTCTACACAAACATTTATGACATAAATAGAAAAAAAAAAAAAGAGAAGACCTAAATAAACATGCTCATGAACTGGAAGACTAAATATTGTTAAGATATCACTTCTCAGGGTGCCTGGGTGGCTCAGTCAGTTAAGTGTCTGCCTTCAGTTCAGGTCATGATCCTAGAGTCCTGGGATGAAGCCCTGCATGGTTGCTTCTCCCTCCCCCTCTGTCCAACCCCCCCCTCACTGGTGCTTGCACATGAGCACACGCTCTCTCATTCTCTCAAATTAAAAAAAAAAAAAAAAAAAGACATCAATTCTCCCCAAATTGACCTATAAATTCAATGCAATCAAACTAAATATTTCAACAGGTATTGTTTTCAGAATTAATTGCTTCTTTTACAATTTACATAAACCTACAAAGGACCAGAATAACCTCAACAATTAAGGAAAAGAAAAATCAAATTGAGAAGACTTAACATTACGTGATTTTGAGTCTTACTCTGAAATAGGGATCAACAAACTACTGTCCACAGGCTGGCTTGTTTTTATAAATAAGATTTTAGTGAAACATAGCCACAGCAATTTATTTGCATATTACCTACGCTACAACAAAGATGAGTAATTTTAAGAGAGATCTTATGCTCTGCAAATCTAAAATTCTACTTGGCCCTTTAAGGAAAAGTTTATCTACCTCTGATCTAAAGCTACAATATTAGCATAAGAGACAAATAGAGCAATGAAACAGACTAGAATCCAGCAATAGACCGATACTTGCCTATTTTAACTTTTGACAATGGCATCAAAGCAATACAATGAAAAAGGGTCAATCTTTTAAATAGGCAAAGTTGGAAAACTAATTAATTACCCATTTAAAAAAAAGAACTTTGATTTCTTATCTCAATCCATAGAGAAAAATTAACTCAAGTTTGATTATAGACCACATTTGATCATAGACCTAAACACAAAAGCAACAACTACGATACTTTTAAGAAAACATAGAATATCTTTGTAAACTTGGATACTCAGAGATTTTTTGACTAGGATACAGAAAGCATAAATTAGGTAAGAAAACATTGATACATTGAACTTCATAGAAAATTTTAAACATTCTGCTCATCAAAAAACTGTTAAACCCAAACTGAGGCATATTCTAAAAAATAAATGACTGGACTTTTCAAGACTTTCAAGGTCATAAAAGACAGGACCAGTCCAGGAAACTGTCACAGATTGGAGGAGAAATGAAAACTAAACTTTTATGGTATCCTGGATTGGATTCTGAACCAGAAAAAGGACATTAGTGGAAAAACTAGGAAAATCTGTAGTCTGTAGCTTATTTAATAGTATCTTACCAATGTTAATTTCTTAGTTTTGATAAATGTTATGTAAGATGTTAACAATAGAGAAAGCTAGGGGGAGGGTATTTGAGAACTCTCTGTACTATCTTTGCAACTCCTCTGTAAATCTAAAATTATTTTGAAATAAAATTACTGAGGGGGAAAAAATGGTTGTTATGAAAATGAATAGGCAAACCACAGGCCAGGAGGAAAAACTATATATAGAGATAGATAGAGATGAGCTAGAGCTAGAGCTAGAGCTAGAGCTAGAGCTAGAGCTAGAAAGAGATAGAGATAATCTTGTAAGGGACTGTACCCAGAATGTGTACATAAGTGCTACAACTCAATAATAAAATGACAAACAACCCAACTAAAAATGAACAAGACTAAAACAGATATTTTACAAAAGAATATATGCAAACTGGCCAATAAGCATATGAAAAATTGCTCAACAGCATTAGTCATCAGAGAAAAGGCAAATTAAAACCACAATGAGATACCACTACACCCCCACTAGAATGGCTAAATTTATAAAGAACAACACCAACGACTGGCAAGGATACAGAGCAACCCAAATTTTCATACACTGCTGGTGGAAGTGTAAAATGAAATAACCACTGTGGAAAAGAGCTGGGCAGTTTCCTAATCCCACTAATCGCACTTAGTATTGGGTATTTATACAAGAAAAATGGAAACACACATATACAAAAAGATTTGAACAACAATGTTCAAATACCGTTTTAAGATAAGCACTATTTTAATACTAGCTATTAAGTAAAAAAAATATATTACTAAATACCTATTCTGTGAGAGGTACTATGTTAAAAACTTTATAGATTCAAACTTACTTAACTCTCAAAAAACCTTATGTAGCTACATATGTTGTCTATTAATACATATATTCCACATTCATTAAAAACCTATATTGTACAAAGCAATGTTTTAGGCACTGGAGACATACAAGCTAGATGTCAAGTTCTTTGTTCTCTCTCTCTTTTTTTTAAAGATTTATTTATTTATTTTTAGAGAGTGAGAGAGAGAGAGCATGCAAGCAGGGGAAGGGGCAGAGAGAGAGGGAGAGAACCTCAAGCAGACTCCCTGCTGAGTGTGGAACCCCACACAGGGCTTGGTCCCACAACCCCAAGATCATGATCTGAGCCACAATCAAGAATCAGTCACTCAACCAACTGAGCCACCCAGGCACCCCAAGTTCTTTGTCCTCTTAAAGCTTACACTCTACAAGGAGGAGACAGTTGATAAATAAAGACTATATTAAGATGGGTAACAATATTGTCCCCATTTTATAGATGAGGCCTGAGGGATGGTGGCTGAGATCTGAATCCAATTTCTCTGACCCAAAATGCAGACTCCCTGACTACCGCACTATCATGCCAAATAGCATGCCATACTCCCTGCTTCTTAAGACATCACCCCTTCTTTCAAGTTGTTATCACTTTAGCAAGTAGAGGGACATTAAA
Organism: Mirounga leonina; assembly: GCF_011800145.1. Taxonomy (NCBI): domain Eukaryota; kingdom Metazoa; phylum Chordata; class Mammalia; order Carnivora; family Phocidae; genus Mirounga; species Mirounga leonina. The sequence continues at coordinate 7,000,234 of NW_023270231.1, forward strand.
ACAAACTATGATAGGTAATGTTTAATCAAATTTATAGTAAGGAAAATAAACTGCCCAGGTTTTTAAAGAGAAAATAAGACTGGACCTATGGTTTCCACAAGAAGGAGGCAATTATGCAGAAACCTGAAGGATGTACTTAGTAGGTAAAATGGTAAGTGTACAATATCTTGCCCTGACACTGATTCATAATACTGTAGGCTAAATTGTTCTATCTCTTATTCTTAATTGGCTTCACACATCATATTTATGATCATCTTTGTACATGACCACAGAACCATCAGTTTTTCAGCTAATATCATAAAAATTAGGCATGGAAATCTGTAAACCACCATTGTATAAGTAAAGTAGAATTAATTCGCCAGAACAACCTAATTTCCTCTAAGCTATTCTTGTTGGAGAGGTTTTGTGATTCCTTTTTGAACTAGCAAATACTTAACTCCATTACAGATAGCTATATAACGAAATGAGGCAACACTACATAAATGAGGTACTAGATCTCTCTTATTTCATTTGCTTTGCATTAGTCTCAAAATAATAGACGTAAACATAGCATGGACAATTCACTCTCTGATTAAAGTGCCCTGACAACCAGTACAGTATCAGATACAAAGCATATATTAAATATGATTTGCTGTGTGAACTTCAATGATTTCCATCCATTCCAATGTCTTCCAGGATAAAATAGCTTTCCAGTAATATCTCTACCATGCCTTCTCATTTTATGTACTACAGTCTAGCAATATCAATCCATGTATACATCCCTGAATATCACATTCAGTTTTATTACTTTGCAAATTTGGCATATGCTGTTTCCTTTGCCTGAAAAGCCTTTATCCCATTCTTTTTCATGAGGAAATCAGCTCGGACATCACATTCTCTAAAAAGTCTTCTCTGACATCCTCAGAGAATGAATCACTCTATCTTTAGAATCAGCTCCATCTTATATATACCCATGTCGATTACTGCACTCATAGCACTGTACGGCATTATTTGTTTACATATCTATCCTTTTCACGCTGACTCCTCTTTCTCAATCGTCACTTCATATCACCTCCGCCCATTCATCACAGTTAAGATATTATACCTAGTACCGTATGCAAACTGAGCAATCAGAACAAACACTGACATTATCCAACTAGAACAGCTCTAGTGGATGAATATAAACCCCTCCTCTATACCCCACAGCCACTGTCCTAAAGAAGACTGCCACCACCTCTGCTTAGCCTTCTGCATTCTTTCCTAAAGACCTTCCAGCCTCTAGTTTCATTCCCTTTAATCCTCTCTTCACATTTTGACCAGCATGGTCTTTTTTATAAAGCTAATTTATTTTTACTCCTTAAGATCTAGCTTTACTTTCACCTCAGAAAGTTATTTTTTAACATAAATGAAAAGAATAAATTCTCCCACTAAACTCTTTAAAAAGTTATTTTGTTACATAGTATTTGTGAATTTTAATTATTTAACCCTAGATTTCTACTCTAGTCTAGAGAGTAACGTGTTTGTTTGTTTTTTCTTCTACCACCTAGACTTGATAAAAAAAAGAAGCATTATGGAAGAAAAATTCATTTCTTATGATGATTTGAATAGCTCTAAGTTTTTTTTTTAATCTTCTATTATACTTTATTGGTCTTTTAAGGACATATGCATAATTGCTAGAGGCTCACAACCATATTCTTTCCACATCACAGTAGTCAGGAAAATGATAATCAGGTTAAGGTAACAATCATGACGCTATCAGTATTTTGACTGTGTTATTTTACCATACCAGTTAGTTTCATAGTAAAACAAAAGGGCTAGTCCACAATGATTGAGAAAGTAGCAACCTCACATACATACTAAATATGTGATTATAGGGTTATTTCTCCTGAATAGATTTGGTCTGATGGCAGAGGTAATCTACATCAAAACCAAAGGTATAGGGAACTTAAAAAGATAAATCAATACAATTGGAAAATCTTGCTCTATTCTTATGCAAAAAGAATTATATATTGTATGAAACAATTTTATTTTACATCCCAAAATATATCCTTTTCAGGCTGTAGAATACACAGTCTTTGGAAAAAAACTTTGAAAATATGGAGAAGTATACAAAATTGAAACATTCATAATGCTCACCACCCAGGTACATATTACATAAGCTATTCTTACTAAGCTACTAATTAAAACAAAACAAATTTGCTGTCACTTCAGTTAAAGAGAAAAGTGATAGATTCAAACAAAGCCACAAATGCAAAATAATAATATTTTAGCATAAGAAATATACCCAAACACTATTCTAGCCTAAGTTTTTTACATATTTATTTTGAAAACCTGATGATTAATATCACCAAACCAAACAAATTAAATTTCAAACAGGATTTTATAGTAACATTCTAGGGTTTAGATAAATCACTACTATACTCATCTGTAACATGTATCCATAGATCTCAACTAAAACTGACTATCAATGGAAAGAAATTGCTACCAAAAAAAAAATCACACTGGAAATGCTACCTACAATGAAGCTGGAGATGACCTATACATTACCAAATTCTGGCTTCTTCATCATTCAATTGCTTTTTCAAAGACAAATTCATTTTGAAATCACACCATCTTGACTCCATTTCATCTGGAGCAAGAAAGCAAATATTTTTCATATAGGTGTACTCTTCCCATGCCAAAAAATATTAGCCAAGTGTGATTTCATTCCAGAACTTTATAATCACAGCACAGTGATGTGCTCATCTCCTGACACTTTTGCTTAAACAGTTGCAAATGTGTTTGCTGATTATCTAACCAGAGTGTTGGATATAAAAATAAATAAATAAAGAAATAAAGAAAAATCAAAAGTAAAAAAAAAAATTTTGTTTTCAGCAATACGAGTCTATTATTGGAAAATATGCACTGCTCTACCCAGGAGACAATTTGCAAAACAGATCTTTTAATTTGGAAAATGAATGAATTGCATACAAGTATAGCTGTGGGAAACTCAATTTTACTAGAGGTTTTCCTGTTTTTATTTTTTCTAAGCAGTTTAATTACCCAGACAAAATATTTAAGTTCTGGTATGCTTCACATATCCCATTAATTCCACACTAGGTTTAAGTTCCTTTAAACGTCACTGATTTTTAATTACCATGCAAATGCATTAATTAAGCTTCTTAAAGGTTAGAAGCACATGCTAGAGAGCTGATAAAAGAATTTCTCCCTTTCTTGTTAATAACAACAACAACATAATTGTGAATTCCTACTCTGTAGCTGTAATTCTTTAAGATTATTTCCAATAAACTGAAAATGTAGTTCTTAGTTAACTTCAAACAACCCATCATCATATTTGTTTTATAGGTAAGAAAACACTTTTAGCTTCAGTTTATGGACTAATCAACAGGTATCAAAAACAGACATTACAATTTAGGCAGAACCAAAGTACAAACAGCATGCCACTCTAGAAAGGTGCAAGTCCGCTGTGTGACTAACCTGGCATTGGCCTATAGTATGGTAGCTTTTCTGCCTGCCACTCCATGGAGGTTTGTCAAGAGGCAGCTGCTACAGAAAACAAACAGACTATGGAGTGTCATTTGCAAGACTGACTCCCGACCTTAGCCTTTGCTAGTTGAGTGTATTGTATTTTATCTCTCATTCTTACTTTCTTCATCTGCAAAAAAATACTTATTAGCATGAATTGCATATAATAAGACTTAAATAAATAAAAAATCTTTTATTGTTGTTGACTAATTTTATCTCCTTTGGCATTTATATTGCATAATATTTTAGTTAATATTTATTGAGTGTTTAGTATATGCCTGAAACTGTACTAAGGGCTTTATACAGTCTTTTAATCCTCACAACTTTGTGAAGTAAATATTATAATCCCTGCTTTGCATGACTTCCAAAGCCCCCCATCTTAACCAATATGGATACCATGGTTTCTGCAAAAGACATCCATGATTTCATCATAGCAACCGGAGGTAATAATTTCTGTGTCCAAATTATGGAAGAGGAAAGTAAAGATAAGAAATACAATGAAGCTTCCCCACACATACATATAATTAATAAGGGACCACCTAAACTTGAATTTAGCTATTTTATTTATATTTCAGAGTAATGCTGTTTCGGATATGCCACACTCTTCTATTATATGTGCTTCAGGGTTTGCAAAGTAAGAGAAGACCTGATTCTTGTCTTTGAGGAAGATTTAAACACAATGGACTTTATATAATGTCCAGCACATTTCATGGAATATTCTTACTAAGAAATTACAAACTTCCAAAAATTGTTTTTGCTTAATCCATGTTCAAATAATCAAAACAAAAAGGCACAATGTACTGTTACCAATAGCCCAGGTAACAAAAATTAAAATGAAGCTCTGACCCAGGGAACTGAAAAATATTTCACTCGGCTCTTAGTTCCCAGTCTTTGACATGTCTCTACTTTTTTTTCTAGCAATAATGTACACTTGACTTAAGGTAACATTTCACCTCATCTCACTTAGACTTTTGTCTCACCTTTTTTGTGTATAAAGCAGCACCTCTTATTTTTCAGATATTTTGCTAGGCTCTTTTCTGCTCTGTGACTGAATTTAATGGGTTGGACAATTCCTGATATGAATATATAAATTAACAGGACAGAAACTGACATGTTGGGGGATATGATATGAAATGTTATTATATGTTTATGCCCAAACTTTTCACAAAGACAGCTGAGATTTAGGTGGAATTTGGATAAGATAAACAGTTTCAGGTATATGCAGTTATCACTATGGTGTACTTGAGAGGAATAAAAGTTTCCTTCTTCCATCACTCCTGGGGTTAGATCATTGACCCTGACGAAAGATCTCACATCTTTCTGGGAGAAGTAATATATTCATGTCTGCCAAAGGCAACACAAAGACCTCAATCTGGTAGGATATATAACACTGGATCCTTATGGCTGGAATTAACTCAGATTTGAGTTTCTGAGAATAAATTTGTGCATCAAAGGGTGAAGTCATTAAAGAAAGAATATGAGTTAGATTTAAAAGGGTGAACTTCCATCTTGACTTATAAGTATGGTGGATAATCACTGTTTTTCCTAGTGACTTTGGTTGAACTCAGTTGGGGTAATATATGGTTGCCCATACACATTTTTATGTCAGTAATACTCATCTTCATTGTGGCCTGGAAGAAAACTTAGAGAGCAAACTGATGTAAACTGCCTCTCTAGGTACCCGGTGTTATTTGGCAGGACATTAAAACAGTTGCAGTGACCACTAACTACATCACTCTCTATACTCAGACTGCACAAAATGGGTCATAATAAATCACAGAATGGCGACTTAGTGCCACAAGAACTGTTTAGAGGGCCGAGTCTAATGACCACACTTTACCTAAATTTTGGTGAGAGGGAAGTGTGACTGAAATAACCCACAGATGACAAAATACAACTGAAAGTTTCTGATTTGTTCGTAAGAGAACACTGAGGTACATTTGAAGTAAAGAGCTTAGCCAATCCTCCCTTCTGCACTACATGGGAAAAGCTTATTATTTTCTAATTATGCCATATAAAATAAAAAGTATGAACATAAAGAATTCCTTTGAAAAAACAAGTTCTTGATCTAGAAAAATTCCAATGATATGAACAATGAGCTAAAAGAAAAATGAAGACCAAGTTTTAATCCATTCTAGAAAGGAGGCCTCATATAGATACCTGCAGCTGTAGACATTACCATCCCACTGTCGTAACTTAACTGAAGGACAGGTAGTCAGGATAGGTTTCAAATATCTTTAATGGTCAGTTAAAGTCCTATGGGGTTCCTTAACTTTTGCAATAGTTTATAGTAAAAAGTACATTTGATTGTAAAAAGTGAAAATATATTTAATATTTCCCACCATAAAACAGTCTTTTATAGGTAATACTACTTAACTATAAAATTCTTCTTGATTATTGAGAGCATAACATTCATAAACACTGCATCCCACAGAAGCCAAAGATTTCTAAAACTTGCTCGAAATATATCCACATAACAGAGAGATACTCTGATTAATGCAAGGTATGATAAAAAGGACACCAATAAAGCCACTGGGTATTTTAAAAAGACATCTTAAAGCATACACATTATTTTCAAATGTAAAAAATGAGACATACTACAAAGTACAATTTATAAATGAAATCGGAATTTTTTGCACCATACCTATAACACTAGCTCTCTACCTACATTCCATGACCAAATTTTAGTTTGTAAAGGAATTGACTAACTCTTTTTTCTTTTTAAAGATTTTATTTATTTATTTGACAGAGAGAGACACAGCGAGAAAAGCAGGCTTCCCGCCGCGCAGTGACCCCGATGCCGGGCTCAATCCTAGTACCCTGGGATCATGACCTGAGCCGAAGGCAGACGCTTAACGACTGAGCCACCCAGGCGCCCGGAATTGACTAACTCTTGAAACAAATCACTGTGGAAAGCGGTAGTGGCAGTTTCTTAGGTACCAACCTGAAAACAACTACCTTTGAATTTTATAAGGTTAACAAAGAACCTCATGTATCTTCAGGGCAGAATTTATGAAGTGGTAATGAACATGTTCAGACCACCATTCAGAGTCTCTAAAGAAAGGTTAAGTTTGGATGTTAAGTTATTTTGAAAATCACTATGCCCTTTAACACATACCAGAAAAGAGATGAATAGGCTACTCAGAGGTTCCCTTCTGGAGACCATGAGACATAGCAGAACTGGGAACACTTTGAAAAGAGACTAGAAATGGATCCATGCACACATATAGACTCAGGGTGGGCTCACCATAGGTTCATTTCAATTATCTTGCAATTCAAAACTATTTTGCTTCAGATACAGTGATTATATTTGGCCTACACTAAGGCATCACCCCTTGTTTGAACAGGAGTAGTTTTTCCAGAAACATACCCATTAATTTATACAGGAGGCTTATGGAGCTCTCCTCTAGGTACCTACCCTTCTGAGAATCATTCTACCACTAAAGGTAGCCACTCAATCTCTACTGATGAAAGGAAAAATCAATGAAGCCTCACGATGAAACCTTTCGGATTCAACAAATGTAGTTATAATAAAAACGTTTTCATGTTAGAGAAATTGACTATTTTTAAAGAATCTTTTACATGTAAGTCTCATCAAAGATTGAGGCATTAATGAAATAAAGCAAAAGACTATCAAGAGATGGTTTGAAATTACTAAAGAAAATGCAGAAAGAAACTAAAATAAAAAATAATATCCCAATTTAATGAGACAAAAAATAATAATTTAAAGTGAACGAAGGTGAAGAAAGATGAAATTTTCCAAGTCATTCTGCACTTTTTGTTTTTAAATCTATAAATCTTGTGATATAAAAGTTATGTCTAGGGCACCTGGGTGGCTCAGTCATTAAGGGTCTGCTTTAGGCTCAGGTCATGATCCCAGAGTCCTGGGATCTAGTCCCGCATTGGGCTCCCTGTTCGGCGGGAGGCCTGCTTCTCCCCCTCCCACTCCCCCTGCTTGTGTTCCTGCTCTCATCGTCTCTCGCTCTGTCAAATAAATAAATAAAATCTTCAAAAAAAACCAAAAATGTAAGTTATGTCTAAGAAATCTTTCCAATAAGCAAAGCAAAATCAAGGTATAATAGAAAATACATTTGATTATTTAAATGACATCTAACACCATGATCATATTTTCTTTTATAGCTCTCTTTTCCAATATTGTTTTTCCCTCTTTAGCCAATGTTGATATTAGATTTTGCATTAAAATGAATCACAGATACTTGCTTTTAGGATAATTTACCGCCAAGTGAATTATAAGAGCATTAAAGGTAAAAGAAGTTCCTAGCAACTTTAAAAAAAATAACCACACCTTCCACCTGGCTATGAGGTTATGAGAGTTGTATAATTAGGAAATATTTCTGTGGCTGCCTCTAGTATGTAGGGAGGAGTGGCTTATAAAAGCTAGATGTCAGGTGCCTGGGTGGCTCAGCTGGTTAAGTGACTGCCTTTGGCTCAGGTCATGATCCTGGAGTCCCAGGATCAAGTCCAGCATCCATTGGCTCCCTGATCAGCAGGGAGTCTGCTTCTCCCTCTGACCCTCCCCCCTCTCATGCACTCTCTCTCTCTCTCAAATAAATAAAATCTTTAAAAAAATAAATAAAAATAAAAATAAAAGCAACATGTCAGAGCAGTCGTCTTAAGTCACCTATAACCTTGAATACTTACCTGATACTCAGCTCTTTCATCACAAAATAAAGAGATTTGGATTTTATGAATTGCAAAATGCCTTTCTGCTTTGCTAATTTTTATTTTTGGTCTTTAATTTATCAAAGAACAAATCTTCATGACACTCTATGGTTACAAAATGAGAACATTCTTTTATTATTTTAACCTATTCAAATTCTTAATATTCAGTTCCCAGATGCCCACTATTTCATCTCTTTTACATAACTTCTTTGGGAATAGCATCCCTTTAGACATAATGTGATAGCCAACATTCATATGAAACAAAGCTAATTTTTTTTAAAGATTTATTTATTTATTTGAGAGACAGCATTAGTGGGAGGGGCAGAGGGAGAGGGAGAGAGAATCTCAAGTGGACTCCATGCTGAGCGTGGAGCCTGATGTGGGGCTTGATCTTACGACACTGAGATCAAGACTTGAGCTGAAATCAAGAGTTGGACACTTAACCATCTACATCACCCAGGCACCCCTCAAAGCTAATTTCTTTTTTTTTTTTTTAAGATTTTTATTTATTTATTTGAGAGAGAGAATGAGAGAGAGTACATGAGAGGGGGGAGGGTCAGAGGGAGAAGCAGACTCCCCGCTGAGCAGGGAGCCCGATGCGGGACTCGATCCAGGGACTCCGGGATCATGACCTGAGCCGAAGGCAGTCGCTTAACCAACTGAGCCACCCAGGCGCCCCCTCAAAGCTAATTTCTAATGAATGCTTTCTTTCACAGGAAGTATCCTAAAAACATTAAAGAAATTTAACCTTCAATAAACTCCAAGAGATTTACTTCATTGGACAGATGAAGAAATTGAGGCTCAGAAATTAAGCAACCTGTCTAATTCACATGAGCTTGGGATGTTAATGCAGTCTGTCTGTGTCCAGACCATGTACTATGAAACCCGTTCATAAGAAACACGTCCTATGACAGTTGGTACCCTGGCCATCCCAGAGGAGAAGCTCTGTTGTTTTGGTATGGGCCGTAGACCCCCAGAAAAGCATATTTGCCTTTCTGAAATGAACAAAAAAGGAGCATGGCTAAACTTCTCATCACATCTTGCCACACTGGATCTCAATGATCAGTAAAACTTTCCAAACAATCAGTTGCTGCTATAATACACTGCCTCAGAAAACAGGTATTGCAAATCATATTTACTGATTTGGGGAGGTTTTCTGCAGGAGGTCTACTTTGTTGGCTGCGACTTGGAACATCTATAATTTATGATGCTTGATTAAGTGCCAATCCTTCAAATGTAGACAAATCTCATGGGGACAGGCAAGCTGAAGGAACATTGGTTTTAGTGGTTTCCTGAGATTACCCAAGGCATTAAAAGGAAATGATGCTTAGCAAATCCAAGCTGCTCCTTTTGGATTAACTATTAGGTTTATTGACTCTTTAAAGGAATGTATTTGGTGCTTGCTCCAAGTACTTTATCCACGGTCACTAAGACCTCTACCACACTTTCTTAAGATTTTTAAAGATCATACTTCCAATAACTTGCTTCCGGAATTAGTAAGTAGAACCAGATTTGAGTTTGTAAAATCAGGATTCTAGTTCAAATTCTACTATTTAGTTAATAATATGACTAAGTATTAATAAGTCACTTAATGTTGCTGCATTTTATTTTTGAAAAAGACAGAGAAGAGGAGGGAGGCAGGGAAGAAGAGAGGAAGACACGAAGGGAGGAAGGGAGGAAAAAAATATAAACAACTTATATTTATCTCCCAGGAACGGTGGGAAGATCAAATGAAGTAGATTATACTAAAGCACTTTTAAAATCCTAAAATGTGATAAAAATGTTAGTATTGGTATTATCATTGTTGTAAGTATTTACACTCAACTAGGAAAAGCCTTGGTAGCACATAATAAATTCAAAAAAATAATGGGCCATGATGCATTGTTGAAAGACTGTATCTAAACCAAACTATGGAGGTTGCGATCTGAGCAACTGTGTGATGACGAATCATAGTTTTCTGTCTCGGCAAAGCAGGTAAATCAAACTTTGAAGGTAGGAAGGGACTTACATTCTGAACATCTGCATTTTATTTTAAGGGTTTTCACTCTCTGAGAATGACTTTGGCAATGACTTCCAAATGAATCAGAGAAGACAGAGCTGCCTTTCTAGCATTACTAAACTGTACAATCAGTTCTTTTATTTTCCTCCATCACAGAAGGCAAATAGTAGCTATAAAGCCATGTTATAGGGCATCTGCATTTCTCAAGGTGAAATACCATGCTATATCCAATAAGAAGGGTATCATTTTCCATATATGAACCTTGGATCTTTATCCGTTGAACATAAAACTCTTATTACATTCATACAATTAATAGCCCCCTAGTTGTTATCACACATTTAAGATTAGATACATTTGATTCAGAAAGAAAACTACCTTTGGAAAGAGAGTAGAGTTGTGTCTTATTTGCATTTTAGCTTCTCAATAAAATTCTTTTCAGAAACATAAACAGATATTAGCATCCATAAGTATTAGCATCTAACAACTTCATAGCAGACTCCTGCAGACAGAACACCTTGAAAGGATTATACCCCTAAAGCTCTAAAGAATTAGCAAAGTGCTTATTCTGCAAAACTACTGCAAAATAGTCCATTGGAAAGAAGCACACTTCCTGATAAACAACACAACTACCATTTTGTCAGCTTTTCTTCTGGCCTAATAGGCAATGCTGTCTTTTTTTTTTTTTTTTTTCCTAGTTCTTTCCAACTCTGATTGCAAATTTAACAATTTAGAAATAATTTTTTTAAAAACTGCTTTTTTTAACTGAAAGATTTTCAGGATTTCAGAACTAGAAGATTATATCAATCCAGTCATTACTCTCATCCCCAACCCTGTCCCCATAACACACACAGAAATGTAACTATGGTCCAGAGAGGGGTTAAAATGACATACTTGAGATCACACACTAGTGTGTAGGTGAATTGGAGCTAGAATTTAGGTCTCCTGAATACTAGCCTAATGTCCTAGGATTCCTTTCTAGCACAAAGCTTTTTTGGCCATCACATGATCATGTTCTTTTCAAGATATCATTACCCTTGATCTGGTGTCCATTCTGCATAAACTGAGATCGTGAATGTGTCAGGGGTCTTGTAGCACCATACAGAGTTAATTTTGTAGGCGTGTAATGTTATTAATAGATACAATTTATTGAGATTTATTATGTGCAAAGAACTTTACTGAGCCCTTTATGTATATGAAATGATTTAATTTTTACAATTATCTTTTGAGGCTGGATACCATTATTCCTATTCTATAGATGAGAAAAATGATGATTTATGAAATCTCTCATTCAAGTAAAGTCCAAGTAGATATATAAGCAAGAACAATGATATGCAATTTCACATGCTTCCTATTCTATTGGTTTATATATCCAGAGTATTTTATATTCATTCCATATTTAATGCTCTAAAACACAAGTCAGAAACTTTTCTTCTGTAATGAACACAGAGTAAATATTTTGGACTTTGTAGGCCATGTGGTCTCTGTTGTAACTACTCAATTCTGCCTTTAAAGTGCAAAAGCAGATATGGATGATATGTAACCAGGTGGGTCCAAGTGCATTCCAATAAAAGTTTACTTATAAAAATAGGCAAATATTGGCCATATTTGGTTGACCCTCACTCTAAAATATCAACAATCTTTTGGCCAACACTAGCTGAATAAAGATGAGCATGATTACCAAAAGCATGTCTCACTAAAATCCAGTTTAAAAAATAAAATATTCTACAATATATCCTTGAAGATAAATTTTATAATTATCTTTTAGAAGGGAGGATACATCTATAGAGATTAAAAACCAAATTCCTTTTTTTTCAAATTCCCTTTCAATTGTGCTAGTATTCTATTTATGATAGTACTATAACTATATTTTTATGAAAATAAATAGAACCAAAACTAGCTGTCAAAAGATCAAGGTTTCTTTTTTTTTTTTTAAGATTTTATTTATTTATTTGACAGAGAGACACAGCCAGAGAGGGAACACAAGCAAGGGGAGTGGGAGAGGGAGAAGCAGGCTTCCCGCGGAGCAGGGAGCCTGATGCAGGGCTCGATCTCAGAACCCTGGGACCATGACCTGAGCCGAAGGCAGACGCTTAATGACTGAGCCACCCAGGCGCCCCTGATCAAGCCTTCCTTGATACATCACTCAGAAGTCTAAATTCATTAATGTGTAGCACATCAATACTTTAATATTAAAAAACATCATCTAGTATAAACATTTTGCAAGTAAAAATGTATATTTAAACTCATGCAAAATAGCATGGAATTCCACTCTGTTTGCTATTTAATTATAAGAAACACATTTTCCTGTCCAAGGATATATAGTCTTTTCCAACTTATGCATGTGGCATTATTATTTCATGTTATATCCCCATCTACTAATGCTTCTAATTTAAGTTTACCAATATTAAATAATTCATCCAGAAAGTGGTAAATTTTATTTAAACAGAAAAAAATTTATACTCAATTTTATATATGTATGTGTGTGTGTCTATGTGTGTCACGGCCAAATACTATATGCTACTGACAATGCTGGACTAGTTTATAGGAAGTCTTTTCTCCTATATCTGAGCTTTTGCTTTTCCTTAAAGGCACTTCTGACTTAACCAATACAAAAGTTACAATTCAACTAAGGAGTCACTAAAATCCCCTAAAATGTATATGGCATGCTATGCTTTCCCTAAACTTTTGTAACATCTGTTGGGATATTTTCCAGAAATCTCTAACTTCATGCACACCTAAACCATTCTTAGCTGAAGGGATTCATCATGGAAACTAAAACTGTTCAGTCAATGTATTTAAAATGATCAAATCATTTATGAATTTAGACTACCATAATGGGGGTGCCTTTACGGTTCTCAATCTTTGGTGATCAAGTCTGTGGATAAAGGTCATGATTAGGTTTAGTATTAAATCCAGGCAAGTCTTCACTCTGAAACAGGTATCTGTAACAATAGTCACATACTGTGTCAATTACATTGTTTTGTTCTCTGGTTGTAACTGCTCTGGATATAAAATATACCCTCTTCAGCTATTCGTAATTAAATCATCCATACTTCAAGTAATGGATACCAGAGCTTAAATGTAGCATGTGGTGATGATTTGGCTTACTACATCAAAAAAAAAGCTTTATTATTTTCATATGGTTCATAATGTGCAAGATAAAAATACAATGTTTAATAAACAGAGAATTCTGCTTTAAATCTAAATTTTACTCAATAAGGTTAAAGGAATAGAAGGAATCTTTAAGACTATGCCTTCAGTGGTAATTCATCTTGTTTTTATGGGGCCAAGTAAGTGAATCCTATGTTGGAGATTGAAATTGAAATAAAACGATCATTTTAAATGTTTAAGTTGGTTAGGGATAATAAACTGCAAGAAAGGTACATAATGTTTCTCTCTCTCTCCCTCTTCCTCTGTGTGTGTGTATATATACACACATATATTTCCTTTCTCTCTCTCTCTCTCTCTATACACACACACACACACACACACACACATATTTCAAACAGGTTAGTGACACCTAAGGCACCTCATGCATAAATTGAAATAGAAATGGTACTCTGAGTTACAAAGATAAAAAACATCCTTCTCAGATGGTTATATGGCATTTATTCTTTTGGCCAAGAATCAAAAATAATCATTGGATATAAAAATCCTATTCACAATAACCATAAAAACTGTAAAGTATTGAAGAACTAATTTAACAAGAATTACGTAAGGCCAATGGGAATAAATTTAACAAGAAATGTGCAAAACTTACTGTAGAAAACTATAAAATTTTACTGAAGGACATAATAGAATATGTATAAATGGTGAGACATTGTATGTTTTTCATTAGAAAGAACCAATATTGTTGAGAAGTAAATTTTCCTCCAAATTCCAAAGCAATTACAACCAAAATATTGGCTGCATTTTTTTAACTTGCCAAAATATAAGGATTGTATGAAAGTATAACTACCTCAGTGTTTAAATATAAATAAATAGAAACATAATGAGGGTAGATTTGCCTTGATATTTAAGTCTAGAATAATTAAAACTACATGATGCTGGCACAGAAATAGAGAGAGAGAAAAATATTAATGAGGCAAATTACTGAGTAAAAACATAGACTTAAGAACACATGAGATTCCCTATATGATAAAGACAACATTTCAAATTATAGGACAAGAACAGATTATTTCATTAAATTTTACTGTCACAACTATGTATCCAGCTATCTACCTATCTATCCTATGGATAGTCCCATTTCAGAACTTACCCCAAAATACATTTCAAATGGAATCAATATTTACATAAAATATTGAAATGAAAAATCACATAAAATATTGAAAGATCATTTGAACATTCTTTTTAAATCTTGGGGTAGACAAGACTTCAAAGTCTGAAAACCAAGATCAAAAACCATAACATATTTTAGTAAATACGAATATAAATCTTCTGGATACTAAAGTATATTATTCACAAAGTTATTACATAAGGAAATATGTTTATAATGTGTAATAAAGGGTTAATACCCTTAATATATAAGAAGTTCCAACAAATCAAAATGAAAAAATGAATTCTCTAATAGAAAAAAAGATATCAATAAATGACAGGAAAAGCCAATTCAGAGAGAAGAAATACAAATGTCCTATAAACAAAAACAGTATTTGAGATAGTTATTTTGCAATAAAAAATTTAACCTATCGAGGAAATTACCAATGTCACGTATTAGGTTGGCAAAGGTAGAAAGAATGAACACACTGAGGGAAATACCCAGGAATGGTCTAAGTATGTGCACATGGAGTTCTCATACACTGGTGGTGTGAACATAAATTAACACCTAAAGGAAGCATAGTTTTGTTATATGTATCCTAAAATCTACATGCTCTAGCTTCCAGTAATCTCATTTCTAAGAATTTACCAGGGGAGATACTTTTATAATTGCATCAAATATGACCACACATGATGGTTTAATATAGTTTCATTTATGATAGTAAAAATCCCGCAAATAATCATAATGTCTATCAACAGGACTGATTTAATAAAATCAATGAAATTCTGCAATCCTTGGGTACTATGTTGTAGAAAAATTTTAGATGTCATCAAAAGATGTTCAAAAAATATTTTAAGAAAATTATATAACATAAATTTGCCCACTTTACAAAATAAGCATTACAAACAGCTGGAAGTTACCTTATATCTTTTATTTAATTTCCTTGATTTCCAAATATAGAAACTCTGAACAAGAATTTTATAGGAGGTTTTATCATCAGTGACAAATTCAGGACAAATTCAGAACTTCCCAGTCATTGCTTTTGATATAAATACTGAGTTTCTCACAATAACTATAGAAATAATCTCTTAAAAAAATGTAATAGCATACTTTAGCCCAAGGATTGCTTACTTTTAAAAGAAATCCAGAACTTAATAATTATATATATGTATAAAATTAGATATATATAAAATATATGTACCCTAATTTTATTCTTAATTTTTATTAACCCAGGTGTATATTTGATAAAGTAGAAAAAAAGAAATTAGAAACATTTTAAGCCACATGTTTTTCTCAGCCTTGAAGAGCACAAATGTATTCAAACTGAAGTCTTTTAGGCTGACCTTGAAATACATCACAATTATTATTTCACATAAATGCTAATCATCATTTTACTGAATATTCTGAGACACTCAGATACTGAGATATGTACCACCTCATTAAAATAACAAGTAAGATATTAAGGGCTGATATTTTCTTGGTTCTAAAAGTCATAATATTTAATCAAAATCTAATTTTATTCTTAATTCTCAAGATTACCATATCTTTTTTTCAGAGTAGATTTTTGTTTCAAGTAAGAATTGAATTCATTCTCCAGTGATGAAAGATGATTTATAATAGCCAAGAAAAAAGTAAATAATAATCTTCAATTTACCCACAAACTTTAATGATGCTGACATAGTGAAAATTACTAATTTAATTGATCTCTCAATGACTTAGACTGCCTACTTTTGTGTATTACAGATTTTATTCCTTATGTTCTATTTATTTTATTTTTGTAGGTTTCCCAAAAGTCATCTGGGATCTGGAATGTGGACTATTAATGATCATCCTGGGAGATTATGATAGAGGCAGGCCCATTCAATTTTTTCAACTTCCTTTTCCTTTAACATCAGAAAAACACAAAATAAGTGGCATAGAGAAAAAATCAGGCTCGAATTCCAGTTCCAGCACTTTCCAGCTTTAACATAAGGAGCGCTGTATTGTCTTCGTTCTAATAGGTTCTAACTCACAAAAATCTTCTAACCCACAGTTTATCTGTAAAATGTGATAACACTTATTTCATAGTTTTTCAGAATTAAATGTGAAAACATTTAAAAATTAAGGTTTCTCAAAAAATGGTAGTGACTTTTAGTAGCATCACTGATTAAAATAAATATATCCCAGTTATATGTCAAAGGTATACTGCAATTTCTCAACTCCTGTTTTTCATTGACCTTTTTTAATTAAAATATTTATTAACTATCAAATGCTTAAAAGAACAGAGAATCCACGTGCACTTTGATATTGTTGATTTCATATCATGTAAATTCAAAAAGACAGTCCTTAATTATACATACATTCTTACATGGTAAATCTTTGTTGCATACTTTACATATATAAATACCCATTTATACTAAACAGGACCCAGCAACTATGTAAGAAAGGCCTTCTGCTATTTTTCAACTATTGAAAACACATTACACACTCCTCAAGAAGAGGGGCACTTATGTCTATCCCTCTTTTCCTCTCCCTCTCTGGGTCTCTCTATCTTTGTCTCTCCCTCTCTCTTTAAAGCTCAGACTTAAGTAGTACTTGATTTAATCAGGTTTTATTCCTACCATGATTGCACAACAGCAACAACAAAATGGGAAACCCGGAGCTCCAGGATTGTGGCTATTTTTTAATTGAAAGGTATTTTGTCCAAATCTGGGAATTTAAAACTAGGACACATCTATAGCATTGCCACTTGGACTCAAGTAACCTAAGTAAAGAAAGTTCCATTAAAAACAAATTTCCACCTAAGTGGTGGTGACGATGATCAGAGTCAGTTTGGTAAACTAATAAGATAAAGCCATTTTAAAATGTGACTCTCAAAGCTGGTTCATTAAATAGATAGGAAGAATTTTCTGGTCTGTTAGAAAATGTGCAATTAAGATATGAAAATGAGAATTGATCTTTCTGAGTAACCAGAAAATAATATATTTGTCAGAAAATATTACTTTGTAGTGTTAAAAAAAAAGCAATTGGCAAAATGCTTTTATTCAGATTTCTTACAGTACAGAACTTGGTCTCCAACACCTAAAGTTTAAAATAAAGCATCTGAATAATCTGAAGGAAATGAGGAAAGTTGTGGTTTTCATATGCTCTGTAATTCTAGATTTTTCACCTGTAAATTTGGCAAGTACTTAAAATATTTTGACTTTTAGAGTAACAAAGGTATCATTCTCTAATGAATTCAGTTAGAAAAATGGCTTGCCACACAGGCATGCTAATGTGATTCAAGTAAACACTTTAAAGCATTCTTCCAACATATAAGCCAGATGCAAATTTACACAGCCTAGCAGATCAGCCCCACCAGTGTCAAAAGAGAGTGTTGGCTTAACAGTGCTTGAAAGAGGAATGGTTTACACAACTGATTGATGGTAGAACGCTTCAAGAGATCTTCAGTCTATTAACTCAAACACTCATTTGGAAAAAGACATAGAAATATGTATTTACAAAATAAGTCTTGAAGTTTCTCTGTAGGTCAAAGAAAGCAAACAGAAAAAGTACTTAAATTTCATTTTTTAGGAGCACAATATGTTCAACAGTGGTTAAGTTTGCAGAATGGCGATTAGATTTTACAACCCAATAATTGGCACCTACTCACTTGTATTTAAAACTCTTGACATCTCTGCTTATTTTATGATATTCCTTAAAATGGCCTATAAATCATTTCTTTAAAGATTAATGTTAAAAATATTTCTTGAGAAATCTACAGTTGATGAAATGTTAACACTCTCACAAAATCGGATAATTTTTTAAGATTATCTTTGCAGAATTGTTTAAAAGCTGGCTGTGTGGCTACACCGTCCTTTGTAAAATCCAGTTAACTTATAGTCCTAAGAAGCAGGACTATTCAATAATTATTTTAAAATAAAGGCTCCCTCCTGGAAACGATGAACAGCACTCTCTAAAATACTACTTGCCTGATGTTGATGCTTTAAAAATTGGAAAGTAGGAATAAATAGGACTGTTTCCACAACAAAAACAGTCACCTTTCAATTATCTATATTACAAGCCATACTATACAATATTTCTCCTTAACAGAATAATAATGCAGAATAAAACAGCCTTTAATTTCCATTCTTATTCACTCTATTTCCATTTTCATGGAAAATGCAAAACCTAACCCAGTGTAGATGAGCATGAGATAAAAATATAACTTTATATGTATTTTATGAAATCCTCTTTAAATTCCTATTTTGTGGGGCATCTGGGTAGCTCAGTGGGTTAGGCATCCAACTGTTGGTTTCAGCTCAGGTCATGATCTCTAGGTGGTGGGATGGAGCTCTGCTTCAGGCTTTCCATGCTCAGCATGGAGTCTGCTTGAGATTCTTTCCCCTTCCTTCTACCTTCCTCTTTGCTCCCTCTCAAATAAATAAATACATAAAAATCTTATAAATAAGTAAATAAATCTCTATTTCAAGTATGTTTGATAATGCACATTATATATTAGTGCACAGATAAATACACATTTATTGAGCAAGTCAAGTAGACAGATTAAATTCTCATGAATGCAACCATCATTTCTATCTAAAATAAAAAATAAGGGGCACCTGGGTGGCTCAGTCAGTTAAGTGTCTGCCTTCGGCTCAGGTCATGATCCCGGAGTCCCAGGATTGAGTCCCGCATCCGGCTCCCTCCTTAGCGGGGAGTCCACTTCTCCCTCTGTCCCTCACCCCGCTCATGCTTTCTCTCTCTCTCTCAAATAAATAAATAAAATCTTTAAAAATAAAATAAAATAAAGTAGCTGAGTGAAACATGGCTTTTAAAAACAACCTATTTAGGGCACTTGGGTGGCTCAGTCGTTAAGCGTCTGCCTTCGGCTCAGGTCATGATCCCAGGGTCCTGGGATTGAGCCCTGCATCGGGCTCCCTGCTCGGCGAGGAGCCTGCTTCCCTCTCTCCCTCTGCCTCTCCCCCTGCTCATGCTCTCTCTCTCTTTCAGTATCTGTGTCTCAAATGAATAAAATCTTTTAAAAAACCAACCTATTTAATTTTAAAAACTTCATGGAAAAGTCTGTAGATAAACATTTTTAAAAATGTTTTTGATTTGATGGTCTTGTACCAATTAGGCACTGAATTATTGATCTTTAGAGGAGCAATCTCAAGATGCTTAATCATTGAGGCATTAGGTTTAATCATATACTTCCAGAATTATAATTAGGCAGCCATAAATAATTTATAGGAAGCTATTCAGTGGCATTGTTGCTATATGTAAATTTGCAATACTACTATTACTTACCACCAATTAAATAGCTACCTTTCTAAACAAGGAATAGTCAAATCTTTACCCTGAAATGTATATTAAAATATCAGTATTTCTGATTTTTTCAAACATCTTAAAACTAAATAATTCATGTAGCTATTATTAATTTACTCATAGTATCAAACACTGTGCTAGATGCTCATCCCTACCCCATTTCACAATCTTTGTTTCAAATTTGTTCTTCCTAAATATTTTCATCATCTGGATCAATAAAATTAGTGTGAAGGCTCCAAAGGACATTTTATAAAAATAAAAATCAGATCTGGAAAATGTTTTTCAACTTCCTCATACTTTCTTTAGTGTCGCCTGCCTTCTACTTCAGTCTTTATGAAGATGCTTCAGATTCTCTCATCACGTCAGAGCATCCACTCAGGAATTTCCAAGGTCTCTTCTGCATAGCTGTCATGGTCCTATGGAATTAAGCTTCACCCTACGTATTCATACCCTGCATATTCATACCATATATATGCACCCTATCGTTCCAATCCACTCACATTAGCTGTAAAATATTAGAAATTATATAATCCATCTAGTTCTTAATTTCTGCATTTATAAGAGAAGGTGATAATACTATTATCTAGCTCATAGGATTTTTGTGAACATTAAGTGAGAGTCATACACACCCTAAATTTATATTTTTGCAATATTACTACTGCTAATATGCAATGACTTTCTTCATGTTGTCTATACCCTACTGCCCTTTCCCACAGAACTGTTCCTATTTTCCATCTATTTAAATCACACTGATCCTGTTAGTTCAGTTCAACTCTCTCTTTCATGAAGTCGTCTTCTACAAATCCCACCCACTCTGACCAGTTAGCTCTTTACTGTTGCAAAAACCCACATTATAATTAGAGGCCAGTCAGTTGTTGTAAAATTCCTTTATTGGTGATTATATTGGCTTCCAACTTCACTATAAAATCAGTGTTCCTCAAACAGTGCCCTTCAGATAGTATCTGTGTCAGTCATGTAGAAAGCTTTTAAATATGCAGATTCCTGAACCCCATCCCAGACCTACTGAGTCAGACTCTAGATAAGGGCTTTAAAAATATGAATATTAATACTAGACTCAGATGATTCTACTGCACAGAAAAGTCTGAGAATCTTTTCTACCTGATGTTTCTACCTGAAAGACATACCACTCTCCTCTCCCACCATCTGAAATATTCTTCTTTCCATATACCCTCACCTCCCTCTTCAGACAATAAGATTAAGCTTTCTTGACTCTAGACTTAGCCCCTGTGTAAGAACCATTTCACATCCTTCCACAGTCCAGCTTAATTGGCATAGTGCTA
This sequence comes from Mirounga leonina, assembly GCF_011800145.1. Classification (NCBI taxonomy): domain Eukaryota; kingdom Metazoa; phylum Chordata; class Mammalia; order Carnivora; family Phocidae; genus Mirounga; species Mirounga leonina. The sequence continues at coordinate 7,021,262 of NW_023270231.1, forward strand.
CTTAAGTTAGCACTTAATAAATATTTTCTTGTAGCTTGATGTCCTGCAGTCCTTCAACTAACTACCCCTCCAACAAATTCATCCAATCCATATCTGTTGAGCATCTATTAATTGTCAGGCATTGTGGTAGGTACTGTCCATGCATCTCTGATCCTCTTCTATGGCTTACTTTTGTGTGTTACTTTTCTAAGATATACGTAGATTCACCTTCAAAATTCACTAATTGTTGCTCTTGTGTTAGGAGAGAAGTTATATCTTCAATTGCCAATTACTTCTAAGTTAAGACCTCTTGGCAAGTAAGTGGGCGGTAAGTGCCAAATTATAGAGCAAGGAAAAATGAGACTTGGCAATAAAAATACCAATAGAATGTTAACAAAATGAGGACCAGCAAGAGCCAATGGGCTAAACACATTCCTATATTTTTCCATATAAATAGGGACAGGATAATATAAACCCATTTCTCTCCTTGTTTAATAAAATATGTATTTTGTAAATAAAATGCACACTGGAAGCAACATATAAATCATGTGTTTGTGGGCACCTGGATGGCTCAGTCAGTTAAGTGCCTGCCTTCAGCTTGGGTCATGATCCGGGGTTCTGGGATCGGGTCCCATGTCAGGCTCCCTGCTTATCAGGGAGCCTACTTGTCCCTCTCCCTCTGCTGCTCCCCCCGCTCATGCTCTCTCTCTCTCGCAAAATTAAATAAATAAATACTAAAAAAAAATATTGTGTTTGTGTCTTTTAAAAACTCATAACCATCCTTCCTCTTATTCCTCTTTTAACTGTTTCTAAGTATTTTTGTCATCTGAAAAATGTAAGTTGACTTTGGAAAAACTGAGTAATATCAGAATAGAAACAGTAAAGAGTAGCTGTGTAAATATGAGTCAAGTTGATTTATAATTTTTTTTTAAATTTCCATTTATATGCTATTTAAATCCAGTTCTCTATTTTGTATATGATTTGTATATTATTGTTAGTGGTGCATAAGTAAAAGTAAATATATTTTCAAATAATTGATAGCTAGAATTATGACTAATAATCTATAAAATGTATTTTTAAATTGTTTTTTGAAAAAATACAGAGTGAATAAAAAATAAAATGTCAGTATATTCATGTGTATGTTTGTAAGATCATGGAAAAATACACATCAGTTCACATTAGTGGTAGTACAGATGAGTATTTTTTTTAAAGGAAGAATAAGTGTGTAAAAATACTCATGGTGTATTAAGTGAAAATGTAGACTATAAAATTTTCTCTACAAAATAACTGCAATGTGTCAAATATGAATAAACAAATAGATGAGAACTAGAAGGTAATATACACCAATTAAAATACAGTTTTAATGAAGTGATGGGGATGTGGATAATTTTTGCTTTTGTTGTTTGTTGGCATTTTAAAATTGGTTTTGTCACAATGTATCACCAAACATAAATGAAAATCGTGATTCAGCAAAAGATTATTGAGAAACATCTCAATGACAAATCTCTTTTCTCTTTGTTTGGAGATAAAACCACAACACCATTCTTTATACCAATGGTTCTCAACTGGAGACAATCGCCTCACCCTACATGACACATTTAACAATTTCTGGAGACATTTTTGGTTTTCACAATAGCAGGAGTACTTCTGGCAGCTAATAGGTAGAGACAAGGATGCTGTTTAACATCTTACAACACACATGACAGCCCCCTAACAACAAAGAAGTTTCTGGTCCAAAGTGACAATAATGCTGAGGGTAAGAAATCTTGCTATAGAATGATCACAAAACAAATCAGTGCCCTTCCCCAAAATTAATATACACACACACCCCTCCCATATAGCTAGGAAAAATACTTTGTCTGACTTCCATTCTTAAAGGAATTCCCACAACCATTTAATTATTTGAGTGGGGGTTGAGAAGACTGCATGGAAATACCCATGATGCACTATAATATGAAATCTGAGATACTTCCTTAACCTGCTTTCTCTTGCAGAGTAAGCCTATAATCATATCTTTATTTCATGCCATAGTTAAGCAAGAGCATTGTTCAGGGTACCCATAAAGTCACAGCAAAATAATTTTTCCTAAGAATTAACTAAGAAAAAAATAGATTTATAAACTGTAATAGCAAGTGGCATAGATGTTTAAAAATAGGTAAGTCTTCTAGAGATATAATCTTTATAATGAGTCTCATTGATACTACGTGGGATGGAGGAAGGAAAGATCTGGGAAGAAAAAAAATTCAACCACCTTTAAGAGAATTATTTGTAGGAGAATTTATCAGAAAAATGTGTTCTCGATGCAAAAAGTTCAATTGAAAATGAGGTCTTTGTAATAAAAAAAATAAGGGAAAGGGTATGGTCTTTTCACATAGCGTCCTCCCACATCTCATAATCACTGAGTTTATGGTTCTTAAACATATACCAGCCACTATTTTCTGACAATGATTGGCTTTAATGGTTATCTGACAGATTCTTCTGGAGCAACAAGAAAATTATTAGACAAGTTAAAAACAGTACCCATTCATAATGAAATAAATTATGGCACAAGAAATATCCTGGATTCTTCAAGATGTTATGTAAATCTTCCTTCATTGCATGGTTTAAATTATGCTCAATAGATATAATTTAACATATAAGTTTCTCAAGGATGAGGACCATTTCTTATATTTAATATATACTGAATTAAGTACCTACTTGGAATCACTTTAATAAAATTGAGATTTTTTTTTTTAAGGTGGAGAGAGTGAGTATGAAGGATTAATTTATCCAGTCTATCCACTGTTTCAAAAAAAAAAACAATAAAAACGAACACTACAACAAAAGAGGGTCCTCAAGGAATGAAAATGATTTTTTTTCAAATGAGGCCTTGCTACATTTAAAACTGCAGTATAATCATATGGCTAAGATTAAGGGACATGAAATCAGTCATTTACTAGCTGTGTGACCTTGAACAAGTCACTTAACCTCTCTGGGCCTCAGGTTCCTCTTTTGCAAGTAGGTTGATGGTAGCCATCTCACTGTTTTTATAGGAAAATTGGATGAGATAGTGTAAATCAACAGGATACCTACATGAGTTAAAAACTCAATAAGCATTAACTATAATTATTTTATTATATTAGTGTTATGATGACAATGAAAAATGTTGGGTACCATACAAGAGAGGGAGAGGGGTAGGAGAGTGGGAAGAAGAAGAAGAAAAAGAAGAGAACATGACAGCTTGCTAAAAGCTGGGTAGGAGGGTTTCTAAGCATAATTTATTTAGAATTAAGTGTGCCTGTGGCCAGTGAGTGTTCCCATACCCTTCACCATGCTTCATGCTTTCTGGCTATCCTTCTGTGTGTCCCAGGTAACCTCACTTACTTACCCATTCTCCACAGAGGCCAATTTTAACCTCCTCTATTCTCAACAGAAAGTGTTTCCCATGTCAGAGAGAATAGAGAGGTCTTCCATAAAGCCACCTTGTCCTGCCACTCTACCAATCCCTTGCGTTGTATCTGCAACCTACTCCCCTCTAAAGGAAACTTCTCCAAATTATAGGCTTAACTGACTGAGCCACCTAGGTGCCCCACTTTCTTCTTTTTGAAACTCTCTTGTGCCTCAGCTTCCAGAACACTCTTATCTGCAGGTTCTCTTCCTAACTCTCTGATTGCTGCTTAGCTACTTTTTAATCTTTGTGGACTCCTTTTCAGCATTTCTCCACTTAAATTACAGTGCTCACCAGATCTCCATTTGTCACTTTCCCTATTTAATTGTACCCATTCATATCGTTATAAGTACTACTTACATGCTGACAATGTCCAAGTTCATCTCTCTAGTCATGACTTTTTATATAGCTCTAGACGTATATTTTCCAATCTCCATTGGGAGATTTCATGTCTGTAGAAAAGTCAACATAGCCCAAACTGAGTTCCCTGTCTGTCCATATGCCTAATCCCCCACCCCACCTCCAACTTGGCTGCCCTTTTTGAGTCCTCCATATTGATGGCAAATGGTGCCATCAGAAATTTGGGATTCACCAAGTCCTTTTGCTTCTACCTTGTAAATGCCCCAGTTTTATATCTTCTCTTTTACATCCCTTTCTCAATTCATCAATTCTTCCTGGATTTTTGCAATGAGTTTTCATCTTATCTCCCAACTTTAGGTTTTGCTTAACTCTGTATTTCAGAAGCATCTTCCTGAAGTGTGAATCTATTCATGCAATTCTCCTATTCACATCCTTTCATGGGTCCCTACAGTCTTCAAAACAAAATTTAAATTCTTCAGAAAGGTGTAAAAATGGTCTTTATTGGTTGATCACTGCCTATGATCTCAATACCAGCTCTTATCACCTCCTTACTCCCACTCCAACTCCAGCCATTTAAAACTACTTGCAAATCCCTAACCCATTTATCTTTCCTGTGTTTTTTTCTTCTATGTGCCATTATTTCTGCTTGGAACATCATTCCATAGCCCTCCAACCCCATCTTCACCTAGTAATTACTATGTAATATCTCAGTATTCTCTATTCCCAATATACCCTATTTCCTCCTTCATTTATAATCCTGCATTGTGATTCTTTCTACATTAGTTAAACAGTGAATGCCTTGAATTTGAGGCCTATGACTCTATGCTCTGTTTCTCCACATATCGGTACAGTGTCTAGTGAATAATAACAAATTGTTGCTATGAAAACAAAAGAGTTCATGCAATATTTGCGACATTCACCAGGAGTCAAACATCCAGCCAACCATTGTGTATAGAGCAAAATCACATGGGGAGATACACTATAATTCTGTCTATATGCAGTTTATAAACATGAATTAGGAAGCTAGAATGAATATGTAACATATATAGCAATTTGAAGTGGCAAATACCAAATGAATGGTGAAACCAACAAGTGACAAAGGAACCCATGGGAAATACAGACCACTAGGTACTCATTGGCTGCTCATAAAAAAAGTTTTAGAGAAAAGATAAGTATAATTATAGTAAGAGTCTACAGAAGAATTAAAAATAGTGAACACCTAGATGCTAAGTCTCATGAGGTCAGGAGACAAATCAATCTTGTTCATTGCTCCGTTTCTAAGGCCTGTCAACATGGCTGAATCATAGTAGCTAACTAAGCATTTGTGTTGAATTGAATTTTAAACTGTGCATCTGGTGATGCAAGAAAACATCTGTTAAAAAAAAAAAAAAAAACACAGCACTTTTTCTCTTTTGCCATTCCATAAAAAGGTAATTTGTGTGTGTGTTTACTAGAACTATTTCCTCAAAAGTGAAATATTGCTTCACTCTTTGGTTGGCAAATGTGTTGTTTCAAGATGGAGAAGTATCTGCTTTAAATGAAGAGAAAGCTATTTCGGTCCATAATTCTCAGAGCCAATTTTGGATCTTAAAATGCACTTTTCATCAAAGAGTCTTAACAAAAAGATTCCTGCCAATGTAACCAAGACATCTAAAAATATTTCATTCTAAAGCCAAGTTTTCCGTTCAGGAGCATTCTAATTGAAATCACATTCTTCCAAAGACCTAGCATTGGGCCAATAGTCACATGAGTAAGCTACCATCCTCACCTTCATGAGTAGGACCTCACAACTGCATGATATTTAGGAATTCTGCATTTTCCTTACATTTATGCTGGATTTCCAAGTTTTCCAGGAACTTCTTTGTACTCAACAGAGCTATTATATACTAAACCAACCAGCAACACATATAACTTTGAGTTGAAGTCAATTTAACATGTCTCCTCTCATTTCAAACAAAAAAAAATTGAGACCTGGTAATATAAATTATTGACCCAAGTACATTTAGGGCACAGCTGGAGTAGCAGAGTCTCTTGAGTGATCACCTGTTATCCAGTCTTCCACATAAGCTATGTTCATGGAACATCAATGCTTTCACATATATTGTTTTATTAATTCTAGTAGTCACCTGAGATAGGTAAAATGGGACTATTCCTCCCCTGTAACAGGTGAGGAAATTGAGCCCCATCTGTCTGTGAATTCCCTCAGGATGACTGAGCAGCAGAAGCAGAACTAGTATTCAAGACTCTTGACTTAGTTCAGATATTTCTATTATTGTCATTTATCAGGAGCATCAAATTGACATGGGTCTTTTCCTTTGGTACAAATGAGTCATTTACAGTCTAAATGGGCTGGTGTCTACCATCGCTCAAAGAAGATTTACTATAGTAAAAGAAAGTTACAATTACCAGAGTTTTCAGGTCACAAAAGATGAGGCAAAAATATATACGTTAATTAATTTTGAGGTTTCATTTAAATAATCAATCAATCATTCTTTCAGAACTAAAAATAATCAAAAAATACTAATAATTTTAGACCTGTATACAGGGGGCAATATGCCATGAACATATTGGTTTTTTTTTTTTCTTTACACACCAGTGATGAAATTTCCCATCTGTTGCTTCAAATCAAATAAGCATACTTAAAAATAACATACATTGCAAAAATTTTTCTTAAAGTCACTCTGTTAGCTGAAATAAGTGTTAATTTTTCAACAAGTAAAAATGTGTCTGGACAAGTCCACATGTGTTAGCAGTAGGCTAAGAAAGGAATCTGGCATGGGATTCTTAACGCTTGGTTCTAATCATTAATGCTGCAGTACTGGCCTATTTACAACCTGATATTTGTTTTTGCACTTTCAACATCCCGTGATTTTTCAGCAACACTAAATAGCTTTAAGAGATGACACCTCGCCTTAGCTGGTGTCTATATTTTGACTAGCAGATCTTGGCTCTGTGTCCAGCTCAGATGCCTCTCCAAAATGTTGCATGCAGGTAAAAGGTGAACAAAACTTAAGGAAGAAAAAAAAAAAAAAAACCACTACTCTAAACAATTGGGGGATATAACACATCTAAGTTCTTAGCTGACCTATCACAGCAACTTCTAATCTTCTCATCATTCATTGTCTGTTTGGATTCTATTCCCTAATTTTTCCATAGAATACCATTTTGTGATGTGGTTATGTAAAAAACAACATAAATAAATCAAAAGGCAAAAGAAAGGAGTCTAATTTAACCACATATAGGGCACACAGAACCATACCTGATTTCTATATCACTTTATTTCTAGCAACACAATTTAGATTCAAGTGTTTGGGACTTGGGAGGTACCCACATTAGGACATTTTTAAATTGTTATGGTAAAACTCCAAATTTAAATCAATGAAACACCTCCATAATCCCACAAAGTGAATATTTGTGTATCTGAGAAATTAGTTTCCCTAGGAAGACGTATTCTCTAGAAAACAGGGGATTTTCATAATGTGTGGGAAATCTGTGGTTCTGAATCACCCAATATTGTCTCAGTCTGTGTTTGTATCCTATATATCAAAAACCTCCCCAATAATTAGAATATAAGAAGATACACACGACATTAAAATATTGCTGACATTTGAATATTCCCTGGAGTAGTCGTGAGATGTTTTATAACCTTGTGATACCTCAGGATTATCCAAACTATCTTTGGAGAGTGTATAGGGATAAGGTTGGTTATTTGAGCTTGCTCTCTATTTGAATTCTGAGAATATGAAAATTTGCATTATGTTGAGAGCATATCCACTATGTAGTATTTTGTCTCTCTTGAGTTAATTAATAAGTGTCCTAACTTTCAAGTCCTGGTGGCTGACTTAGAAGTGTTTTGCATAAAACTTTACACACGACATCCTCTTCTTTAAATAGTGCATTTCATTTCTAGGAAGAACCATGCCACAACACAATCTTCTGAAATGTGCTGTGTGCCTTCAGTATTGAAAGTAATACTTGCATCTTACATTCAAATGTGACCTTTCTAAAGAGACTTTTCCAAAGGAGAAAACTTCAAAAACACAGAGTAGAAAAGTCACTGGAGAAACAAGTAAGCAGCCCAAGTAATCAGGGAGTATCTGGGACACTTTTCATTGTTTTGTATGCCTGCAGTGTCCCAACATGGGCAGCAGGGGGCGCTCCTGCATGAAGCAAACCCCCCACAAGTGTCCCTGGTGGAGAATACGGAGGCTTTTTCTCTTAGTATTTGCCCCAAGTCCAACGAGGTAGCCAATAAGGAGTGCTGTTGTCCATAAACCGTACAAGCTTAGAACATGCAGTGAATAACATTGCAGAAGTGACTGACTAGGGCACATGGGTCTGAGCTTGCCTTTAGAAAACAGGGTGACCAATTTTTGTTATTTACTTTGGTGGGCAGCAGACGTTAAAAGAGCTGGTTAACAATTGTGGGGAGGAGGTGATTGCCATCAGCTGTGAAGAGGCCATCTCTGAAAGCAACAAGTGGACATCAGTATCCCAGGGTCATTTATTCAGCCTCTTTGTGACAGTTTAGGTTGCCCGTTATATTCCCTGTGAAATATCAAATCAAAACCCTTCCCTCTTTTCCTGACCTCACCCCAAATTCAGAAAATCCTTGATGATCTGGTTTCCCACTAAACCTTAGGAAATGTGGCTTCTGCAGGGGATCTTCTGCATGTGGCTGTGATTTGCACGTAAATTATGATGCATTTTACTTGCTCTTGTACCAGTTCCTAAGTATCCAAACCAGGTTGGAAAAATCGTTAGGGACCAAAAGCAAAGGCTTGGAAACTTCAAACACAGTGGGCTCCAAAGCAAAATCCCCAGTCTTCACCCCCACTTCATGCACATACTCATGCATACACCACCCCCACCAAACGGCTCCTTTCTACTTCCTGTCCCCAAATGAAGGTCTGCGGAGACACAACCATAAACCTCAGTACTCACCATATTGACTTCGGAAACCATATCAATGCTGGCGATGTCAATGTTCATTCCCACCGCCACAGGGGGACCTGCGAACCAAGATAGCCAGCCACGTGATTTCTCAGAACTTCATTCATTCTCAGCAAGAGCTGTCCCTGGGCATGGGGTATTCTGCCCCAAATTCCTCCCCCACTGCTCACCCTTATATTCTTCACTTCTCCGCTCCTTTTTAAAAAAGAATGCCCGACACTCCTCGAGGGAATTCTCTGTGGAACATGTACACACGTGCCCTCCTGGAAGAGGGATTCCAATCCTATCTACATATGTAGATGTCTCAGTATGAGAAAATACACAACTCACAGAAGCCGGAGGAACCTGTCTAGCCCGAGGGAATTTTTATATATTGCACTAAAACCCCCTCCTCCTCATTCTTTCCCACTCCCCTTCAGTGCGCGCAGGTTTTAACTCTTTGAGCTTCGTAAGAGTCTAAAGCAAAATTAAATGGGCATATCAGTGTATCTAAGGCTGCAGCAAGAGGTCCCTAGCCCTTCTCCCATTTACCCTCCCTGCCTTTTAGCCCTCCCCAACCCCTTCCCTCCCACCGCCACAAACAGTGGGGCTTCCAGGACTGGATAACATCCAGACATCAGCCACTTTAAACCATTGCCAGAACTCTTCCAAAGTAGGCGGGCACAGGGGATTAATGTCACTTTTCAACCAATTGCCTGCACATTTTGTTCTCAAAAATGTTCACGATGGCCTCCAGTAAGCCAGGTTCTCTAGGCACACCATTAACTAAACTTAAGAGGTTTGTATCTCAATGAAGCAAAGACGGTGAAGCAAAGGATCTCAGCAGTGAAGCTAAAGAACAGCAGTCACCTATACACTCTAAGAGGGTCTCACTGAAAGACCATCTAACTGCTGGATAGCAACAAATCGGCTTAAGTTTGGATCACTTTCTCAATATGGTAACACAGAGAGAGACACATTCGATATACCACAAGCAGCCAACAATGAGGGAGAAGGAAGACACAGCGCGCACAAAGCTCACAAGACAGCTTAGGCTATAGCTGGGCTGTTTCTTATTTCCAAGGCAACCCCATTACCTCCAAAATCTGGTCTCAGACGAATGTCATAGCCTTTCAGGAGTCTATCCACTGTCTCTTTAACCAGCGACATATTACTAGGGTCATTGACACTAAAGAAAGAAAAGACAATAAACAGGCATCAGTAAGGCAGCAGGCACAGCGTCTTCAGCATCTATCTGATCCTCACTACAGATCCCTGCTCACAGAGGTATGCAGACCGAGCCCTTCAAAGTGAAATGAAAAAGAGAAATGCTGGGCACACTTACCTCTGCGCACAGACAGCGGCGATTATTAAGGGGAATGACCAAATCCCAAAGTAGCCCTTTTTCCGGACTCTCCACATCCCTTTAGTTTTTGATGGGATTGAGGGTTTCACTGAGGAGAGGAGATCCAACTTAGACTGCCCAGTGCAGTAATTCTAATGTGAGGCGCATGCGCACGGTGTACCAAAACATCAAAGGGGCAGCGGCGGCTGCCTGGGACCGAGCAGATTTTCTGGCTAAGAAAAAAAAAAAAAAAAAAAAAATTAAAGGGGAAAAAGGAAAAACATATATATGTATAACATATACATATTTGAGTAATATAGGAAAGTCACCCCACAGGAGGGCCCAGAGTAAAATCTTTGTTTTCCTTTCGTTAAGACAAAAACAACTAGAGCGTCTGGTAAGTTTTGGTAGGTCCTGGAGGCAGTTTTGCACCTCACGGGTTTTTGGGGCGTGTATGTGTGTTTCCTCTTAAATATGCAAATCCAGATAGGGAATTTAAAAGACAGCAGGTGTGGAGTGCTAGTGGAAAAGGGGTGCCTGGGAGCCCACTTCTGGTATCGGCAAGCCTAGGAGGAGAGGAGTTTGAACTTTATTTCCTGGCAAATGGCATCCCCTGCGTGGGGCGAGACGTGTGCTGGAGATGGGGTTGTGCGGTGGGGGGAGAGGGGGAAGGGACGGTGGGTGCAGTAGTCACAGGGGGAGGGAAGAAAGAAACCAATGGGAGAAGTGCTGAGCAATCCGTCGGATTTGGGGCGGGAGGGGGGGTGGGGGAGTGGAGAATAAGGAAGAAACGGAAAGATAAAAAAAGGAAAAGAAAGGAAGAATAAAATGATGCCTGGTCTCTTCTAGGAGTCTAGGAACAAGCTTTTCTTCACTACTCACGAGCGATTTCGTTCTCCTCCTCCTCACCCTTTGCCCCCTATTCCCAGAGAAGAAAACCTCGGGGTCCCGGTGTCTTGCCGTGTGACGTGCCCGACCCGCTAGTCCGGATTATTTATAGAAGAGGGAGGGGGGCGAGGGGAGCAGAAAGGCAACGCCGTCTCTCCAGGTTTCGGTCGGATTCTGCACTGGGAAATTATTAGTGGGGAGGGTGGGGTTGGATGAGGGGGGTGATGGGATGTGGGAGCGTGGGGAAGCCGTGGCTAGCGCCCGACCCGGGGTGCCGGGGGCGAGGGGCTGCAGCGGCGACACGGCGCAGCAAGGGCAGGTGGCCCCACGGGGGGCGCCCCTGGCGGACCCCCCGCGCCCCCTCGGAGCACGCGCAGGGGCGCGCGCACGTGCCGGCACTCTCGCAACCCGCCTCCCGCCGCTCCTTACCTCCCGGGCCTGCGCTCGCCGCCCACTCTTGCCGCGGGCGGAGCCGGCGCCCCCCGGAGCTGCGTCCCAGCTGGCGAGGGCCAGTGGCGGCTAGCGACGCCTGGCTGCTCGGTGGCTGAGTGTGGCTCGGGATAGGAAAAGCCAGAGCGGTCTCTGGAAGGCGGCAAAAGGAGGAAGGGGCCTAGGGACGCCCGGGGACCCGGCGTTCTCCCTCTGTCTCCGCTCCACCTCGTCCTCGCTCGCCTTCCCGGGGCCAGAAGCTACTCTCAGACCCCGAGGCTGCCTGTTCGCTCTCGCCCGAGGCTTTTCCCGGCTCCCCACCGCCACCGGGCCCCGGAGGAGGCAGCGAGCGAGCTCGGCGGTTTGAGACGGGGGGAGATACTCCGTTCACGGCCGAAATGTTTCCTCAGCTCGAGGGAGAGAGACGTGCTGCGGGAGCCGGGAGCTGCTACGAGGCTGGGGGTCTGGGCGTGTGAAGGAGCCCGAGGCCAGGACGAATGCCTCTCCCGGGACTCCGGAGTTATCTTGGAACGGGGGAGGAGGGAGGAGGGCGTGTGGGGCAGGTGCTCGCGCTCCCCCTTCCCCCACCGCTCAGTGAAGAACGGAAAAGCCAGAGCCCGAACCTACGTTCTGGACCCAGAGCAGTTTTCGTTTCTAACTCCTTCCTATTGCTGATCGTTGCTAACCATTAACTGAGCGCTTACTACTTGCCAGGAGTGCTTTATTAATTAATTCTTACAACAGTCCTAGGAGTTAGCCATCGCCTCAGTTCCCTCATGGATTTAGAAACTGGCGCACTGAAGCGAAGGAACTTGCCCAAGGTCACCTCGTGGGCTAGAGGTGGAACCCGAACTGGACTCCAAAGCCAGTGTCCCTAACCATTCGACCACACAGCCTTGGTTCCCAAGTCCGAGACCAAGCCGGCTGCGGGCTGCCAGCTCCCAGCTACAGCACAGCTCCCCGAGCCCGCGGAGCCGTCCGCGGCTGCGGGAGAAGCGGGAACGCGCGGTTGCAGGCTTGCAGGGCCCGAGTCTGAACAGAGGAGAGGCGCCCGTCGCCCGCGCCAGCTGTAGTGGTCTCCGCAGCACGCGGACTCCTCGGGGTCCTGGTCCCAGCCAAGCTCCGGACCCATTTACCTCTTGACCGCCTCCCTCCCTCCCCCCACCCCGCCTAGGTCAGAGGGTCCTTCTGGGGCAGCTCCGGGGAATGACTCCTAGGGGAGGGAGGAGGCGGGAGGGCTTCGAGGCGGGAATCCAACAGCTCGCCTAGGAGGGAACGCGAGCCGGAAGGGAGAGCTGTGCGCCTGCACTAAGGGAGTTTTGGATTTGAGTCAGGTAAAACAACGCCATAAACCATGCAGTTCTACAGTCTGGCGTACTGCGGGGCTCCAGGCTCATAGGAATCCGCTGAGAGACAGACAGACAGACAGACGGGGAGAGAGAAGGAGAGAGAGAGAGAGGAAATTCGTAAGTCTCCCATCTGCAATTATTACGGTTGAGAGTTCCAAGGACAAAATATAGACCCATGGCAGAGGAAAACTGCCAGTTTTCCTCTCTTTTTACACTTAGATACAATGAGAATCTTTTACACAAGCTAACATATAAGGGAAAACAAAGTTTAGGTTACCAGCATTATATCCAGAGGATTCCTAAATCAGTTTGAACCCCAGGTTAACTAACGGGTGAAAACCTAGGAAACTTGTCTTTTTCTTGAAAACACCCCCAAACAGGATTTTCCTTCTGACCATTAGTTATCCATGTTGCACTTTCTGCACTGTCAGCCTCTCCTACTTGACTCCCTTCATTTTGGGTTGAAAGAAAAATATTCAGTAAAGAGAACAATACCAAAAATACTGTCATCCAGCGGTAATAAAAATAGCCCAGTGAACAATTAAACAAGTACTTGTGGAAGCCTTGCCCTATACAGAAAATTAAGGAAGAGGAGGGCAAAGAATTAAAAGTAACTTGCATCTCAGCAAGTAAAACAATAGCACAGTGCAAACTGTGAGTTTCAAAGGAACTGGAGGCAGAACTTTGGGTTCAAATCCCAGTTTGAATGCTTAGTATCTTTGTAACTTGGATAGGTCAGTAAGCCTGTCTAAGCCACGGTTTACTCTTCTTTAAAAATAAGAATGATAATTGTACCTTCTCCATTTGATTATAGAATGATGTAAATATATGTGTAGCATTTGGCATGAAATTAACAAATATTAACAAATTTTAATGAATAAAGCATAATCAGTGGACAGGAAAACAAACAAGAGTTAATAACATTAATGTATAAAGACTGAGTGGACATAAATTTAATGCAGTTATCATAGACTGGCTTGAGAGGAGAGGAGCTGACATTTCAAGGGAATTAAGATAAGGTTAAGAAGGCAATGTATTAAAGGCAATCTAAAAGAGAAATGAAAAAAGAATATTTTCTTTATGTGGTAGATAGGATATTATGGAATCCATAATTGGTACAAATAAATCAGCTTGAGGTATTGGATAAAATTTGCTTGATAAGTTAGTGCGTCAATTGAGATTTGAAAGATGGGTTAGCCTGATGAAGAGTTGGGGGAAGAGTGTTCCAGGAAGAAGGAATAGTATGTGCAAATATCCTGGGCCAGGAGAGGATGGCATAAATGAAGAATGAAGGAAGAACTGTAAGACTAGAGGAAAAGAGGGGCACCTGGGTGGCTCAGTCATTTAAGCTTCTCCCTTCAGTTCAGGTCATGATCCTGGAGTCCTGGGGTTGAGCCCTGAGAGTTAGGCTCCCTGCTCAGTGGAGAGTCTGCTTCTCCCTCTGACCCTCCCCATTCTCGTACTCTCTTTCTCGCTCTCTCTCATTCTCTCTCTCTCAAGTAAATAAATAAAATCTTAAAAAAAAATTAAGACTAGAGGAGAAGAGTAAGAGTGACCCCCCAGAGTGATGTAGTTGGAAAGCTTTGCAGTAGCAATTTGGGACCATTGATCTGTGGAGGTAGAAGAGTGACAAGATGAGTTTTAATGACACTGGAGGAAGATGGTAGTAGCTGTAGGGAGATCTGTTATTGCAGGAATCCAGATGAGAGTTGATGTTGACCTGAATTAGGATAGTGACAGTGAAGATGGAGAGAAGTGACCAGAGTTATGTGATAGAACTGACTGAACTTTGTGACAGGTAGAATATGGGGAATGAGAGAAGTATCCAAAGATAACTCATACATTTCCTGTTTGAGCAATTCAGTAGTGGTGGTACAAGAAAGTTGCTGGCGATAATACACTTGGTTTGGGTCATGATAAGTTTAAGGAACTGTTAGCCATCCAAGGTGCACCGGATGTTTTGATCTCATGCACTTCTGAGCTTCAGCTTCAGCTCAGAAGTGAGGGGTGAGGTGGGACCAAATTTCTTTCTGTTCCATTCTAACACTTTTATTTCTCTTTCCTGCTTTCTGTTCCATTCTAACACTTTTATTTCTCTTTCCTGCTTTGATTTGTCTCTTTAGAACATATTGCTATCACATTATATTTTACCCATTTTATTTCCATCTTACTGCATTGAATAAAAGTTAAAAAAAGAAAACAGAGATTTCTGTCTGCCTTATTCAACCCTGCATTGCAGTACCTAGTGCCTATAGTAGACACTTAATACATATGTTTTAATGAATGGGCATATATGTGAAGATCCTGAGGGTGTAATAACTTAAATCACAGGAGCATATGAGACTTTTCTCAAGAGGATGAACAGAATGAGAAGACTAGAGGATCTAGAAGAGAAGCTTCTGGTAAAGGACAATTACAGCCATCAGAAGAGTCAAATTAGGACTGGTCCAAAAGGTAAGAGGAAAACTACTATGGTGATAAAAGCCAAGGAAAGAGAATATTCTGATAAAGAAGGACTGCTCAACTGTATGTGGTTTAAATTTTATCAAACATTTTTTCCATTATGCCAATCAAAAATTTATTTATTTGTCTGGCAAACCTTGCTTTCACAGACACTGGAAAATAAAATCTCTCCTAAATTACTACAAATTCCAAATTATGGGCTTATAGCTCACCATTGTCTTATTCAGCAGAATTAGAAATGTGAATTCTGTGTTCACTGAGTCCTGCCTGTTTCTCCTTCAGCATTTTAACACTAACATTAAACCCAGGTTTCTATATAATTCTTGGCCATGGTAAGCCTGATGACATAAAAATCAATTTAAATTACTTAACTAAAAATTAACATATAATAATAATAAAATAATAATGTGTCAGATACTGTTTCATTGTTCTACATGTAATAACATTTAATCCTTATAATATGCCTATGAAATGTTATTATAACCTTTTCTTATATGAGGAAATAAAAGTAGAAATTAAGTACTATAAGATTATACAGATTTTAAGCAAATCTGAAGGACTCAGCCCTTCCTGATAACTATGTGACTTTATAAATAAAACTTAATGTGGATTTGTCTACTTTGCAGTTAGTTCTCAGCTTGTCTCATCTAGTAGTTAATACAACAGAAATAATATCTTAGCCCAAACAAAGGATCTCTGCATCTAATGGGGATTTGATGTAACAGTCAAATGACCAATAGGAAATTTTGAGTTACTGGATACTTTTTGAAAGTCCTTTTACCTTGAATATTCTTTAGTCCTTATACCTTTTAGCACCACCTCAAATTAATCGATCTTCAAGAGTACAGAAAAAGTGTGCCTTAAAGTACAAAATGAAATTACCGATACTCCAAATGGAGGTAAAATTGTTAGATGAGGAAATTACTTTAGCTCTGTGATGCCACACGAGGAAACAAATTCACAGTCTCAGTAGTAACAAAACACCACATCCCTTATCTTTATACCAACTACTTCTCAAAACCTGAAGGTGGAGGAATGTGTGCCTCATCAATATAAGTAAAGGAGCAAAACTGATGTGTAAGCAGTGACACTGAAGATCCCAAGGAACAACTTTTCAAAATCTCTCTCAAGTTGGTTGGTTACTTAGGGATGACTTTGAGAGATGGCCAAAGAGAGGTAATCCAATGTGTAAAATGAAGCTTTCCAGAATGTGGGTCACAAACTCTGAGGTATTTCCTGATGCTCCTCTACCAGGACTATTTATCCAGTAGATGCCTGAGAGAACCTATGGTTTACAAACTTTCTGAGGGCCTATAAAAAATGTTGGAATCTTTAAAAAAAAGTACATATTGGTTCCAAATTTGAAAAGCAAACTACAATGCTGAAATTAATTAATGTTTAATTAAATGTCTATAAAATATAATGTCTGTAATTATCAAATTTAAATTTCATATGGGAAATGTATATTTTAATATGTTTTATATTATATGTCAAGGAGCCTCCAAAAGTTAGAGGACGTGGGCATATGAAGGTCTTAAAATGTTCCAGCTGTCACCAGCTTCAGGCAGGGTTAGTCTCTTCCTACTTCTATGCATCTGAAGCCAATTGTAGAGTCTTGCTTTTTTGGTTTTGTTTTGTTTTTCTTTAAATTCTCTCTGAAAACTTCTCCATTTGCTAATTCTACAAGGAACTTGTAGTCTTATTTTATTATTCTCCATGCTCACTGCATTCACCTACCTTGTTTGAGACACTCAGTAATTGATAAATTATAATTCCCAATTATTATTCATGGAGAATACTTATTAGTACTACTTGTTTACTAGCTTGCTTATTCTGTGATGAACATCAACAATTGCTCATTTAATTCTGTGAAGTATATTATTCAGTGCTCTTGGGGTTGAAAGGGACAGAAACCGAAAGCAAACTATCTAATGTAAGTAAATATTAGGTTATGTAGCTGAATAAGTCAAGAGTGTTCAACTCAGTACAGGTAGATTCAGAAGGCCTAAAGTAGCTCATCTCACAGTTCTGTTTAATGAAAGTTGGCTTCAATCTCAGGCTGTCTTCCAAAGATAACTATCATAGATGAATGGATAAAGAGGATGTGGTTCATATACACAGTGAAATATTATTCAGCCATCAGAAATGAATACCCACCATTTGCATTGACATGGATGGAACTGGAGGGGATTATGTTAAGTGAAGTAAGTCAAACAGAGAAAGACAATTATCCTGTGGTTTCACTCATATGTGGAACATAAGCAATAGCACAGAGGTCCATAGGGGAAGGGAGGAAATCCAAAGGGGGAGAAATCAGAGAGGGAGACGAACCATGAGAGACTATGGACACTGGGAAACAAACTGAGGGTTTCAGAAGGGAGGAGGTTGGGGGGAGAGGGTAACAGGGTGATGGGTATCAAGGAGGGCACATACTTTGATGATCACTGGGTGTTAACTAATGAATCATTGAACACTGCATCAAGGACTAATTATGTACTATACAGTGGCTAACTGAACATAATAATAATACAAAAGAAAGATAACCATCAGCTGCTCTAGTTTAGCAACATTGAGAAGATTAGCAATTTTGTAACTGCACTAAACTACATGATAGGACACTCTGGGGGGCTTGGATCCCACTCCTGTTTTCAACCTATCACTTACTCTGATTGCTGGGCTTGCGCTCACTCCTGGTCCTGAGGTTGGGATGAACCATATCCAAACTATGTGGACAATGAGTGGTTGAACAGTGATCCAAAGTCCGAGTATTAATGTGCTATTACCAGAAAGAGGAGGAACAGATGCTGAACAGATAAAGTCACAGATGTCTACTATAGGTGGGATAGGTGTTATTACTAACCATATGTTTTTGATACAGAAATTGTAACATGGGGACTTGAATATGGCTAGAAGAAGAACCCAAATTCACCATATCTGTTTTACATGAATGTCCCTGCAACTGGCCAATAAGGATGAATGAATGAATACATCAGTCTAGGACATCTGATCTCTTAGATTCATGTCAAGGGTGAAGGATTGCTACTTACATTTTAGCAGCTCCCATAGTCATGTGTGAAACAACCACCCTGAAAACTGTTTAAAAATAATCATGCTGTAATGGAATAAACATAAGTAAATACATGCAGGAACTCATGTAAAAATTTAATAAAATTATGAACAAGAATGACTAGGGATAAAAGGTCCTCAATAAATGAATATTTGAGTAACTGGGACCTATTATTACCAGTATTGCAGTATTAATGTCAAATAATTGAATTAGCTCCACTTATACATAATAAGACCTTATCAATATATGTTGAATGAATTCCACATTTTTGCTGTCTAAGCATTTAAATAGTCGATCTCCCAGGGTGTCTGGGTGGCTCCCTCGGTGAAGCCTCTGCCTTTGGCTCAGGTTATGATCCCAGGGTCCTGGAATTGAGCCCCACGTTAGGCTCTCTGCTCAGCGGGGGGTCTGCTTCTCCCTATGCCCCTCCCATCACTCTTTCTCTCTTTCTCTCTCTCACTCGAATAAATAAATAAAATCTTTTAATAAAAGACCTCCCATATTAATAATCATAGAATAGTTTAATTAGTGTTAAAATGCAATCTTTCTTAATAATAAAAATATACCTTTGTTTGGTATTTAACTATGACACATAAGTCATTGTGGATACCAAATGACCTTTCCTGATACTTCTCACCTCTCTATACCTCACTAATTTTCACAAAATGCTATGAAGTAAGTTCTAATATTATCTCCATTTCACAATATTATGGAAGTGTCAAAGGTTTTGTGATTAGGAAAGATTCTCTGCAGAAAAGGAGGAATGGAGAACTAGTCAAAGTCTGTCAGAGTGAAGATTTTCTTTAACTGGAAAACTTAAGAGCAGGTGATAACAACCAATGTTTCCTTCCATGTTTTAACATAACTCTCCCATATTAGCAACTGCATGAAGACATGTTTTGTTCCTAGTTCCTGAGAAAATGAAGTTGCTTTGGGTTCAAATAAATTATTAAGAGCTGTGAAGGAAGTGTTCCCACTGAGGGATGTGGTATGTAGTGGCCTAGAGCACAACGATGGCTCTATAAGATAAAGACAGTTCCTTTCAGGCTAGAAAGCCCAACAGCCAATATCAACCAGTGTCATTGTTTTGACTGTAATTTACCTTTTTAAAAAAATTTCCAGTTTTCTTGATATAATTGACATATAGGACTGTATAGATTTGAGGTGTATAGCTTAATGATTTGACTTATATATATTATGAAATGATTACCACAGTAAGCTTAGTAACATCAGTTATCTCATATAGATACAAAAAAAGAAAAAAAGAAAAAAAAAGGGTTTTTCTTGTGATGAGAATGCTTAGCATTTACTTTTTTTTTTTTTTAAGATTTTATTTATTTATTTGAGAGAGAGAGGCAGAGAGCACGAGAAAGAGCCAGCATGAGAAGGAGGGAAGGGCAGAGGGAGAGGGAGAAGCAGACTCCTCGCTGAGCAGGGAGCCCAAATCAGGGCTCATTCCCAGGACCTAAGGATCATGACCTGAGCCCAAGGCAGACACTTAACTGTCTGAGCCCGCCAGGCACCCAGCATTTACTTTCTTAACAATTTTCAAATATGCATACAGCAGTGTTAACTGTAGTCATCATGTTGTACATTACATCCCTAGTACTTCTTCATCCCACAATTGGATGTTTGTACCTTTTGACCACCTTCCTCAATTCTCCCCCACCCACCCTCCACCTCTGGTAACCACGACTCTGATATCTCTTTTCTATGAGTTTGTTTGTTTATTTATTTATTTTTTAGATTCCATATATAAGTGAGATCATGCAGTATTTGTCTTTGTCTGACTTAATTCACTTAGCATTGAAGTCCCTCAGTTTCCATCATGTTGTCACAAAAGGCAGGATTTCCTTGTTTTTTATTCCACTGGGTATATGTACTACAACTTCTTTATCCATTCATCCATCAGTGTACACTTAGTTTCCATGTCTTAGCTATTGTAAATAATGTTGTTGTAAACATGGAGGTACAGAAATCTCTTCAATGTAGTGTTTTTGTTTCCTTTGCATTTATTCCCAGAAGTAGAATTATTGCATTATATGATAATTCTATTTCTAATTTTTTGAGGAAAATCCATACTGTTTTACAAAGTGGCTGTACCAGTTTACAATCCCATCAACAATACACAAGGATTCCCTTTTCTCCACATCCTTACCAGCATTTGTTGTCTTTTGTATTTTTGATGTCATTCTAACAGGTGTGAGTTGTTGTCTCATTGTGGTTTTGATTTGCATTTTTCTAATGATTAGTGATGGCAAGCACTTTTTCATGTACCTGTTGGCCATTCATATATCTTCTTTTAAAAAATATCTATTCAGGTCCTTTGTCTATTTTTTAAATTGGATTATTTTATTTTTTGTTAAGCAGACTTTATCTTAATGAGGGTTTAGTATTAAGTGATTTAGCTGTTAGAGCCAATGATGATTCAACAAGAAGCATGAGTACTTTGGGAGTTTGGTATGCTTCAAACATGCCCTTTATCCAGAAGTTTGCATGTAGACCCTGATGGTTTGGGAGATGGTTTTGCATAGTATGTGGACAGATTTAAGTAGGATTGTATCACAACATGTCTCAATTTCCTTTCCATCCTGATTAAGCTGCCGAGAAAGTCTCAGTTTGATGCCATTAACCTACCCTTACCAAATTTGTTCCTTCTCCATTTTAACTAAAAGGTATAAGTCTTCAGATGCAAATTATTATCTTTCTCATTATAGCTGTATTCCATTTATGGTCAATAATACTAAAATCCCACAAACGGTAGTGATATCACCTTTCTTTAAAATACATTTATGTAAGTTAAAGGTGAATAAATTCAAGGAAATACCGATAAAAATAACAGAGCAGGTGATACATGCATTTGACAAAAATAATGTAGGTGGTATGCAGAGATCCTGTTATGCAAACATTTGGGAAACTCTGACTAAACTATTTGGGCAGGAACAATCTGCCAAAGTTCTGTAAGAGAAATCCTCGTAGTTTAGGCTACAGTGAGGACCTTCTAACTCTTAAGTATCTATAATTATCAGAAGTCACTAGTATGAGTAATCAGCATTCAGATGTGAGGTGAACCTGAACATTTTCAGACAACAAGGTCTTTTTATAAGTAGGGTATCAAAATCTAATTCAGCAATTCAATGGATATACTGAGCATCTATGCATGTGGAAATGTGCTTGGTTCTGGGGTAAACAAAAAGATGAATTAGACAGTGCTCCTCCCCTCAAGGAGCTAAATTGTAGCAGTGTGAGGAGGATAGCAAAAATGATTACTTTAAGCAGTAGACTATTAATGTCACAAGAAAGGGATAGGCCAAGAAGAACCTAATCTGAAGAGACAGAAGGAAAAAGCGATCACAACTGGTTGGAATTAAATAGGAAAGCCTTTACTGAAAAGATGCTATTTGAAATGGCCCTGGAAGGATGCGGAATGGGAAAGTTTGGGGTAAGTTTCTTTATTGGCAAATCAGTGTCTGGTTAGAGAGATAAATGGCTGGCAAAGTCAGCCATGATGTGGAGAATGTTAGTATCAGGACAAGGATTTCAAATTATGGAGATAGATGTGGGGTAGCCTGGAATCCAGTCACCCTTTGATCATTAATTAACCATTATAATTGCCACATCATTTTGATCAAAGATGAGCAAATTTTTCTGATATTAAACATTTTAGGTTTTACAAGCTACTTAACTATGCGGTAGTGGCATGAAAGCAGCATAGACAAACCTAAACATACAGATAAGTCATGGATTAAGGAGCAATAGAGGAGGAAAAACAAACAAACAAACAAAAGCAAAGCCAAAACACTTCTGGGAAAATGTGATAAACTTTACCAGGAAAGAAAGCAAACAAAGCAAACAAACAAAACCCTTCTCATATAAATGGCACTAATGATTTGAGAGGATCTTTTATGTCATTTCCATTTACAAAGGGGCATGAGAGTATTTGAAAGGAATGGCATGGCATCATAGATCATTTTAATCTTAGTGTGAAGTTAAACTCACTTGGGGAAGAAAACTTATGTCTTAGATTCTTTTAAAATTACACTGAAAAAGCACTTAAGAATTTACTGCAGGAAACCTGACTCATAAAATGAATGATTACTAATTTTTTTTTCATCTTGGCAGTGGGGTTATGTGGTACATAAGAAACTAGCTGCCCCCTTCCATTCTTCTATATGGAGAGGAGAGTATAAATGGATATGAGAAAAGAAAACCATTACGATGTTATTTTGACTAAAACTGATGTATTACCAGGAAAGAAAGAAAGTAGAGGGGTGCCTGGGTGGATCAGTCCTTAAGCGTCTGCCTTCGGCTTAGGTCATGAATCCCAGGGTCCTGGGATTGAGCCCAGCATCGGGCTCCCTGCTCCGCAGGAAGCCTGCTTCTCCCTCTCTCACACCCCCTGCTTGTGTTCCTTTTCTTGCTGTATCTCTCTCTGTCAAATAAATAAATAAAATCTTAAGAAAGAAAGTAGAGTGGGAGAGTGATGGTTGAAAAAAAAAACCACTAAAATTTAAAGTTAAAAATGTCAGGTATCAGATAAAACAACTTTTGAAGATAGCAAATCAAACTCATAGTTTTGGAAAGACCCTCCAGTAATCATTGAGATGTTAAGGTAAAATACAAAATTCATATGAATTTTTATAGATAAAACAAAAAACTTCAAATAGATACCTAGCTTACAGCAGAAATTTCTGGTCTATACCTTCAAATGGGCTTATTTATTTGTTTTCCTCTATTATTAAGGTCATGCAGAAGACAATGCTAGTGCTCTACCTAAATTCCCTCAGATACTTTTTTATCCTTCCAACCCCACACCCCCCCCACTACACACACACACATACACACACACATTATTTTGAGTGATTTCTATGGCCAGTCCTGCATTCAGCTTCTTCAGTATACCACCCTTGGCCTACTGGGGTAGCTTTGTACCACTGGGACCACTGGAGAATTTGCAGCCTTGCAGGTGCCCATAACTGATCATTATGTGGTGGAGAATAGAGCAATCCTTAAACAACTTACACTCCAGCATTTCCTCATAAAACTAGGCTCAAACTTATCCTTTGAATGGCTTTTCCTTGAAATCTCACCCTTATTTTGTTTGCCCCTGCTTCCCTTTCTTATTTCTCCTACTTGCTTATCACTTGTCAAAAAGTTTTTCTTTCTTGGTCTGCTTTTGGGGAGTGGACCTAAGACCACTGGAAAGTATGAGATCCATTCTAGAGAAAACCTTTGTTTCTGGAAAATAAGACATCATTTTTGGAACTCTGCAGATGAAAATGATATCTTGAGTTATGTAAGAAAAACAGTTAGTTTTGTTCTTTTCACACCAGCTGTGTGATTTTTTGGGGAGGGAGGAGGTGGGCAAAGTACAGCCTCTTCCTGTCTCTTAGTTGTCTCATATGTGATATAAGATTGTCAGACTAAGTGATCTCTAAATTTCCTTCCATATCTAAAATTCTGTGAATTAAATCAGGGGGGTGACAAACTGGATCACTAACCAAATATAACCTTGCCCCTGTTTTATTGGAGCATGGTCGTGCTCATTATTTTAGATACTATCTATGGTTGCTTTTATGCCACAACTACAGAATTGAGTAGCCTATGAGGTAGGTCTGTTATCATCCTCAACATTTTGTAAGTGAGATGAGGAAATTAAGACAAAGTAAGGTTAAACAACTTGCCCAAGTTCACAAGGCAAGTAATGGCAGGGCTGAGATTCACATTCAGCCAATCTGCCTCCAGAGTTGGTGCTTTTAACCACAGTGCTGAGCTTCCCTAATTTAGGAAGGATATGATGAAAACAAATGTTAAATCCCTCTGACTCATAGTAACCACATTGTGTTGTTGTTTTTTTTTGTTTTTAGTAGCAGGGTTAACATTAACAGGAACACATGTGGAAGCATGAATGGAGAAAAGGAAGGGGGGCGGGAGTCTGCAGGTTCAACAAAGTTGTTAGGAAATAACAAGAATAAAATAAAACCTCCTTATTTTTTCACCATCACATGCAGTTCTAAAATGTGGCTTCATGTTCTCTTCATTTTCCCTCATGGTGCAAATCGCAGACAGGTTCACAAACAAATTCACAACTAAGATGCTTGACTCGGTCCTTAGCACGCCAGCTCCTGTGTTTGTGGAGCGGAACTAATCATTTTAAGTCACTTCTCACTTCTCATCCCCTTCCTCTGAGATTGCAATTTTGCTTAGGCAACATGATGAATGACAATGCCAAGGGTAGACAATTTTACTTCTGACAGTCCACAGTGTTATACTGCATCAGCACAGTCTGCGTCATATGTTTTGTTTGTTTTAGAGCCCATTGACATAAATTCCCTCAACATACATTTGTGTATCCTTTTCCACTGAGTTAAAGACTCATTTGAATGGAACAAGTTCATATATGGATATAAGTTGAGGAAGAAGGAAATAGCCGAAAGAGGGGAGGATGGAGAGGAATTTTTCAATTTATTTTCCTTAAATGAATGATAGGTAGGATTTAAATCATGGAGGAGTAGGGGTAGCCAATATGAAGTTCTGTGTGTTTTTTTTTTTTTTTTTTTTAGAAAAGGTATTATTTTCTGGTAAATATTTTGTTACTCACAATTTGACAATCACATCATGTGAACTTGGCTAAAATAATCTGGTTTTGGACATTGTAGCTGTAATTTAACGCCGTTCCTCATGTAGGAAAAGTGGGTGATACATTCCTTATTCTGCCCAAGCCAGAATTTCCTTGCATGATCATTTTTAGCAGTGTCTGGGTCTGCAATAAAATTAAATCAGTTTCCTTCTCTCTTTATGTGTGTGTATTTAATTTTGCCGTTATTAAATGATTGCCTGAATATATAATTGTACTAGCCACTGTGCTAAGTGCTTAATATGCTTTACTTCATTCAATCTTCACATAAATCCCTGAGGTTGGGTTTGCTGTCTATAATTTTCAGATGAGGAAACTAAGATTGTTAAAAGTTAAGGGATCGGCCCAAAGTCACAAAACTGGTAAATAATGCATTCTAGATTCTAACTCAGGTCAGTCTGCCTCTAGGTAGTTACCTTAAATTCTGTACAAGAACTAAAACAAGTAAAGTATAAAAATTCTCAAATAGTAGTGTGAATCAAGAAAGATACAGGTTGCCAAATGGGGATCAGATAGTAGTGATGAATCTAGATTGACAGAGAAAAGTTTAAAAAATTGTATTACCCAGGTCAAGAACAGATCAGTGATATCATTCACCAAGGTATTTGGAGAATGAAACATTTATCCTGGCCTGAAACTTGATAGATATTAGGGTTTGGGAGACAGGTAGGTGACTGATGTTCAGAACAGCCCCTGAACTCAGAACTAGCATAGAAAGACCTACTAACACCAAAATCTTCCATTAACATAAAAGATGTAAAGGGACCTGACTCTGAAGCAGAAATTTTCCAAACTAAGGAAATGAATCAGCATTTATGGAACACCTACTTTGTGTTGAATATTGTACACAGACTGTATATGTTAGCTTATTTTTTCTTCACAAAAATTCAGGAGAGACTAGAGAAGTTAATTATCTTTTCTACAACCACACAGGTAACAAGGCAGAATATGGATGTGCAGTAGCATTGGAAAGCATGTTGGCATTTCACTTGTAAACTAAAAAATGTTTTTCATTATAAAGTGGTGCTACTATAAGCTTATAGAAGAAAAAGTTCTGATAATTTAGGGATGTTCCAAAGTTTTGGGTTTTTTGTTGTGGTTGTTCAATAAAGTTTATTTTTTAAGTTTTTATTCAAATTCCAGTTAGTTAACATATGGTGTAATACCAATGTCAGGTGTACAGTATAGTGATTCAGTATTTCCATACAACACCAGTGCTTATCACAAGTGCACTCCTTAATCCCATCACCCATTTAACCCATCTCCCCATCTACCTCCCTCTGGTAACCATCTGTTTCTTCTCTATAGTTAAGAGTCTGTTTCTTGGTTTGCCTCTCTCTCTTTCTCTTTTTTTTTTTTTTACCCCTTTGCTCATTTGTTTTGTTAAATTCCATACATGAGTGAAATCATATGGTATTTGTCTTTCTCTGACTGACTGACTTCACTTAGCAAAATACTCTGTAGCTCCATCCACGTTGTTGCAAGTGGCAAGATTTCACTCTTTTTTTATGGATGAGTGATGTTGGGAAACAAAAGCAAAAATAACCTGTTGAGACTACATCAAAATAAAAAGCTTCTGGACAGCAAAGGAAACAATCAACAAAACTAAAAGACAACTATGGAATGGGAGAAGATATTTGCAAATGACATACCTAATAAAGGGTTAGTATCCAAAATATATAAAGAACTTATAAAACTCAACACCCCAAAAATGAATAATCATTAAAAAATGGGTTGAAGAAATGAACAGACATTTCTCTCAAGAAAACATCCAGATGGCCAACAGACACATGAAAAGGTGCTCAACATCACTGATCATCAGGGAAATACAAATCAAAACTTCAATGTGATATCACCTCACAGCTGTCAGAATGGCTAAAATCAACAACACAAGAAACAACAGGTTTTGTTGAGGATATGGAGAAAGGGGAACTCTCTTGCACTGTCGGTGGGAATGTAAAGTAAATTGATTTAAAGAAATGTAATGTAAATTGATTTAAAGAAAGCAAAGTACAGAGTATCATAGTTTTGAAAATATCCATTATATAAATAATATCTATTGCTTTGAAAGAAATATACATCATTCTTCACCTATATTTTAATGCTATGCTTGTGGAATTGAGATGTGTAAACCACTGAATCTGTCTCTGAGGCTGGAAGAGTGTAGAGAAAATAAGAGAAAAAGCTACAAGTTCTCTTGAGAAGTACAGACAGGCTGTTTAAAAATAGAAATTGTGCCTCCCTAATACTTTTCATTTTTAGCAGGGTTTTCTATGAAGACTACAATGCACTTAGTATTTAACAACTTCTTTTGTCAAAAATTTCTCACTAAGATTTGACCCATTAGGAAATGGAATCCAAAATGAAGAGACAAGCCCTGGAAGGCATTAGAATTCTTGATGAATTTTGTTTTGCAATCCTTATATACGTTTTAAGAAAAAGTAATAACTATGGCATCAAATTTCCTTTGCTTAAATCTAAAGTACTCTTCTAAGAACTTACACAAATCATGACTTTATATTCCAGCCAGGCTCCTTTTCCCTTGCCTCATTCCTTAAGCTCCCATTTCTTTCCAAAGTGGTTTACTTGCGCTATTTGTCTGCACAACTTCAAGGACGGCAGCAGGTCCATCTCATCAGATCCTTTTGCTCCATGGCCTTTCAGGCACTCTGTGTTAGAACCCAGAATTACTTCTGGACCCTCACCTCACTTACTCCCTCCTTCACTATACTCCATATGCACTGGCCATCCACATCAAGCAGGCTCCTGCCTCTGAGCTTTGCCCTTGTGGCCCTTTGCCTGGAATACTCTCCCCTGAGATTTTCACATGGCTAGCTGCATGTCCAGGTCTCATCATCTCACACATAACCTGCTCAGACTGGCCATTCCTATGCTTCAACAACTCCAGTCAAGTCTTTCTCTGTCATGTTACAGCTTTTCACTATCTTCTCTTCTGACTGTAATTTTTAAAAACTTGTTCATTGTTTGACTTCTCCCGTTAAAACGTAGACTTCAAGAAATTATGTCTATCTTCTTTAACACAGTATCCCAAAGATCTGACATATGATAGGTCTAAAATAAAATTTACATTGAATGGATGGCTGAATTTTGAATCTTTCCTTCTCCATGAATCTTTCCTCTCTGACTTAATATTGCTGTTTTCTTCCTCTCATCAGGTATAAGAGTTGCATATTTTTGAGAATATTATGTGAGACACATTGCATATTTTAATCCTTATAGCAACTTAGTGAGGTAACCAGGAATATGCTCATGGAAACTGACAAAGCTAATAAATATCAGAACCAAAATTCAAACGAAGATCAAATGATTTCATTTTTTTAAAGATTATTTATTTATTTGAGAGGGAGAGAGAGACAGAGAACATGAGTGGAGGAGAGGGTAGGTCAGATGATTTCAAAGCCAAAGTCTTATTAAACTGTGCAACTATTTGCTAACTAATGTGGATGGCTTTTTTTTTTTTTTTTCCCATTGCTCTGGTTAGGACTTCAAATACTATGTTGTGCAGGAGTGGTAAGAGTGGGCACCCTTGTTTTGTTTCTGATCTTAGAGGAAAAGCTTTCAACAATTCACCACTAAATGTGATATGGGCTTCTCATATATGGCAATATTAAAGTGAGGTCCTTGGTTGTGCTCAATATCTCATTTTAGTAAATGCTGTCTCCTATGCTTTTCTACTCCAACATTCCCCCTACCCAAAGTCATGGACTTTATCTTGTAACTTTGATATTTTTGATAGTTCTTTGAATACCTTGTTTTAGGTTCCTCTTGCATTCTAACAGCAAGGAGCATGGGGTAAGTCACATTGTAGACGTGTTATCAATGCTTGTTGAAGTGAATTTTCTAAATGGATAGACAGATGATAAAAATAGGGAAAATCTAGAAAGTTTTTGAAAGTACACACTGGTTCTGCACTGAATGAAATTTACTGTTCAAACAAATATGGAATCAGAATCATCACTGTATATCCCTTAAGGTGAATTGGTGTAAGAGAATGGTATAGTTATATACTTTCAAATTTATTGAGAAATTCCAGGATATTGATTTGAAGTAAAATATCCCCCCCCCCCCCAGATTAGCAGGCCATATCACAAAACTCTTGTCTCAAATTAGACTCATCTTCTGGTTACTTTCTGCCTCTGAGGAATTTTCTTAACTTTACATTGATTCTCTGACTTCCTACAGATAAAGAGCTTTCCAAAAAATGAGTAGGTTACTTAATGGAAATACTACACATTGAGTTGGTTATTTATTTATTTATTTATTTTAAAGATTTTATTTATTTATTTGACAGAGAGAGACACAACGAGAGAGGGAACACAGCAGGGGGAGTGGGAGAGGGAGAAGCAGGCTTCCTGCTGAGCTGGGAGCCCGATGCAGGGCTCAATCCCAGCACCCTGGGATCACGACCTGAGCTGAAGGCAGACGCTTAACGACTGAGCCACCCAGGCGCCTTGAGTTGGTTATTTATTTTTTAAGCATCGTTTGAAAACACTGAAGTGAAGAAAAACAACTATATGTAATTTAGATCACCTAGTAAGACTGGGAATTAAGAAAAACCAATGCTATTTTTAGGGATTAAACCAGCTAATGCTTAGAAACACTTAACATTCAATGCTTTTACTGAGCATCTACTGTGTGTTGGGTACTTTCTAGGCACTAGAAGCACAGTGGTAAACAAGACATTATTCCTTTGCTCCAGGAAGGCACGTTTTAGTAGGGAATATGTTATTGAATAAATAAACCTAAGAGTAGATACATAATAACAAATTGTGATAAAGTCATTTTAAGAAAAGAATGGGGAGGGCGCCTGGGTGGCTCAGTCGTTAAGCGTCTGCCTTCGGCTTAGGTCATGATCCAAGGTCCTGGGATCGAGTCCGGCATCAGGCTCCCTGCTCTGCAGGAAGCCTGCTTCTCCCTCTCCCACTCCCCCTGCTTGTGTTCCTGCTCTCGCTATCTCTCTCTCTGTCAAATAAATAAATAAAATCTTAAAAAAAAAAAAAGAAAAGAATGGGGAAATAGGGAAAACTATGTGAGGAGGGGGGGTTGAGAAGTCACTATATGCTATGTGACAAAATTACATTTAGATTAGAATCTGAAGGTATTATCCAGGCATAGACTGGTAGTGATGGTGTTAGGATGGACAAGGGGAAGGGAGTAAAGGGGATGAATCTGGTGGAGAGGACAGTGAGTGTGTGGTTCTCCCCATTCTGAGATAGGGAACAGACAGACTAGATTGAAGAACTCCAGTGTGACTGGAGTGAAGTGATCAAAGGAGATCCCAAACACAGAGAATAGACCATATTTGGTAAGTAAACTGAATAAGATGGAAATATTGACAATGACTGTTAAAAATACATTGTCGTGTATTTTTTTGGTGGTATGATTGATTCAATAAGATACCTTTGTTTTCTTTTACAAAGCCCCTGCAAATTCACTCATGTTTTCATTTATTTTTATTTATTTATTTTTAAAGATTTTATTTATTTATTTGACAGAGAAAGACACAGCGAGAGAGGGAACACAAACGGGGAGTGGGAGAGGGAGAAGCAGACTCCCTGCCGAGCAGGGAGCCTGATGCGGGACTCGATCCAGGGACTCCAGGATCATGACCTGAGCCGAAGCAGTCGCTTAACCAACTGAGCCACCCAGGCGCCCCATGTTTTCATTTAAAAAGCAGCTATTACATACCTTCAAAATGCAAGGCACCACCCTATGCACTGGTGGCATTTAGAAATAACCCAGCATGCTAAAAAAAAATTCGAGCATATACAAACTGAATCACAGAATACATTATTTTCATAATATTAGAAATATATATTTTGTATGCAGTAGCCTTGGGTTAGGGTAGAAAGGATGAATGAATTCACAAATAATTCTCAGAATTGGTGATTTGGACCAAGGATCAGGCTCCAAATCTTCCTCCTTTAGGTTGAATCCTGGCTCGACCACTTCCTGAGCATAGGCAAGTGTATTCTTTTCTTTGAGCCTCAGTTTACTGTTTTGTAAACTGGAGATTATAGTAAAAATCTTACTTGACACATAAGTTGTCAAGGGGGAGCCTAAACAGATAACACATGTGAAATACAGATCTCAGTGTTTGTCAGGTATTATGGACTTAGTAAATGGAAACCATTATATTTTACTCCACACATTGAACCAGAAGAATATTTTCTTTTTTATTTTAATTTTCAGTCTGAAGGCATTTATTTGACTCTAGCCAAACCTGGCTACTTGTTAGAACTACCAGAAATAATCATTTAATTGGTATGGGGGCATGGCTGGGCAGCTGTAGTGTTTAAAAACTCCCCAGGTGATTCTAATGTGCAGCGACGGTTGCAAACCACTGACCTTAAGGCTGTTTCAGTAGGAGGACAACAGCTAACTCCCCTCTGTATCCTGACCTACCTCAGGTAAGAATTCAAATAAGTGGTGGAATTGCCAAAGGGAAGATGAAAAAAGGTACATACTTCAGCATTAAGGAAACTGAGAGATCTATAGACTGTGTTCCCTGTTTAGTATTAGTTTCTAACTGGCTATGAACATTCATTCTCTCATCCCTGAAACCCTAGCTCCCACTGCCTCTTTGTAGAACCCAGTGACAATAAGAGCTAAAAATTACTCTTTCAAGTCATTAGTAGGAACATATTTGCATCATAAAATGTTAGTACATTTAATAGTCTCCCAGCAGCCTGAAAGAGCCTATGTATTTCTGAAAGTGTCTGATGGACTTGAAGGAGCATCTTACAGAAAAGATTTGAGACTACAGATCATCATGTTCTTTCACAAATGGTTCCCTTCTTCCAATCTTCATAAGTCATTTCTTCGATTGTCATTTCTCAGTGCAAAAACTTCCAGTGGCTTCCCATGACTACAGAAAACTTTTAATTTCTTGAACATGGCTTTCAAGTCCCTTGACTATCTGTAACAACCATCATTTCTAGACATGTCAAATTTTTCTTTTGGAGAAACCCTGTGCTTTAGCCAAATGATCTATTTACTGTACCCTGAATATACTTTATGCTTTTTGCCCTCTATACCCGCGGTTCTCAAACCACTCTAATATGCATATAAATCACTTTGGAATCTTGTTAAGGTACGTGTTTACTAGTATATATTGTTGAACATGTTTAAGAGTGTTCATTATAGGGTGCACAATGAGGCTCTACATTTCTAACAAACTCCCATGTGGTACAATTTGCTGTTAGTGCTAGAACCACACTTGGGTAGCAAGGATTTACACATAGGCTAATAAAATCTCTGGTGAACCAGAATGCCCTATCTTGTCTTCTTTGCTTGCCTCATTTCTACTTGTCTTCAATGTAGAGTGATTAACTGAGATATTAATTTGCTTTCTTTCCCTTATGGTCCATTCTCATTCTTCATCCATTCCACAAAGATATCATGACCTTGTATGCCCCCTTGTCCCAGGAGAGATATCTGTTTCTGGGCCAAAAGAAAGGTGACTTACAAGATACATCCTACTCTGGTTTTTGTTTTCCTGAAGCCTAAGTGATTGAGAGGAATTGTGTTGTCTTTCTTTAGGAGAAGAGAGTCTGGCTCTTTGAGAAGTGGCAGCACTGAGGAGAATCCCATGCTTGGGAAGGGAATGGGGTCTGAGGAGGCCAAAATGTCTAAGGGGATGGTTGCCTGCTGTATCTATGGTGCAGGAACCCTCGTACTAGAGCTCCCAACCTTGCCAGAAAGGCAAGCACATAAAAGCAAGTTTAGCACATAAAAATGAGAATTTTGGTCACTGGTGGAAGGAAGCTTCTCCCTCTCCATATTTAAACAAACTCAGAACCTTTGTATAAATGGTTGGAGGTGGAATTAAAAAAAAAAAACTGATGTGATGTTCCACATGTTGGGGAACTAAAAAAGGTTTTAAGTTGATTTATAGAAAATAAATGGATACTTTCTTTAGGGCTGAATGTTTTGAAACAAGTTTCATATGTGCTAAACTTATTTCTGATCTAGTGTCCTCCTTGAAGCCTGATTTGATATGTTTAAGGATATCATGACTGAGACAAGAAATCCTGACTTTGGAATTCTGATTGAATTCCTAATTTGGGTATAGGTGAGCCTGAGTTCCTGTTTGTAAAAATGTGGCACATAGCACTTACTTCATGGAATAGTTGAGAGGTCTAGAAATAATAAAAGCAAAACATGTGGTATGCAGTGTCTGATTAGTAAATATTTGCTGTTCTTATACCTACTAACTTTACCACTACTATTATGACTGCCATAAACACGTTTGTTATAATCAAGGTAGCATTTTATTCTCACAGTTTGACATCCTCAAAATTCCTAAAGCAATGGTGTGCACATAATTTATTTGAGTATTACTCAGAATCCTCCTGCACAGCATCCAGGCACTAAATAATAAACTTCTGATAATGTTCATGCCTGTGAATTTATTGCCTACTCTTGATATTTTTCCGTGTATCTTAGTGCCACTTCTGTAGCTTAAACTCTGAAGACAGAAATTATGTTTTATACTTCTTTGTAATATATAAGTGATTACTGTTTTATAAATAGTAGACACTTAGCAAATATTTGGCAACTGGTTGTTACAAAACAATGAGTTTTGATAATTTAGGAGAAGAGTAGGAGACAGAAATTTAGATATAATTTGGCAATCTGGGATTAGACAAAGTATTACATTTTACTCTATTTTACCTCCATATTGCTTCAAGCTTAATTGTATCCAAGAGCAGCCTATGTTTTGTTGCTTCCTGAGTGGGCTGAATGTTAGGGTACATGCAACTATGGAAACCACAGCAGGGATAAGCTGACCAGTAAGGAGAATCTCCTTTTCTTCATCTGTCTTATAAATATTTTTGCAAAGCTTTTGAACCTAAAGTATTAAGGAAGAAATCATTGCTGTTAATCCAATTAAATAGCTCATATTTTTAAAAGTAATATCCTGATGTGTATGTCAGCAAGTTATAACAATAAATTCTTCAGAATTCAGTTAGTTTGGGGTTAAACTCTACCCTAGCAACAGAAACTTTACAGCTGCTATCAGAAAAACAGTAATTACTTTAGTCAACATTTTCCAAGAAACTCCAGCTGTCTTTATCAAGATTTCTTTGTCAGAAAGACTCCTTTCCTTTTAGGGGGCATGAGTTGTAGAAGAACCACAATGGTGATAGTGAAAGAGTTTAAAAAATATGTATTTCGGAAGCCATATTGTAGGTTTTGTTTTTGTTTTTATTTTGTTTGTTTGCTTTGCTAGAATTTGAGATTCTAATAGTATCTACTGTGCTTTTAGACAAACTCCCACTGAATTTTAGGGACTTCAGAAAATTAGAATCTATAGCTTTTTTCTTTGCAATTAAACTCACATGGAATCAATACTAACAATGGCCATCAGTGCAAATCTCCACCTGCCCAACATAAAGCAAAGTGAAGACATCAGTCACATATATCCTGTGTGCTTCGAGACTTTGTCACCTGAGTGTGACTTCATCTGAATAAAAGCCTCGCTCTAGATCTACTCAAAGGTCAAGAATGGTTCATTTTTTCAGTGCAGGTGTTCAGGCACATTCTCATCATACATGGAATTAGGATCATTCAGAAATGACTTTTAGTTCATACGAATATTCATCATGTTCTTTTCCCATTTTTTCCTGTGAGGGAAGATTTAGTGAGAAGCAAATTATAGTCAGGTGATGAGGAAGGGATAGGTGAGGAAAGAAGACTGAAGGGTTGGTGTCAGTGGAACTGATCAAAGCGCAATTAGAGTCCAAGCCCTATGTCATTAGCACTTAGCAGTGGAATGTTCCAGTAGAAGACTGACACTGATTATTGTTATCCCCATTTTATCTAGAATATAATCCAAACTTCTTATGCTGACTTACCCTCTGTCATTGATGCCTGACAACTTTTCCAACTTCATCTCATACCATTCCCTACTTTTCATACCATGCTTGTGACACTCAGACATTTTTGATTCTCAGACTTACCAAGCTTGTTCCTAATTAGAAATTTTGCACTGGCTGTCCTTCTGCCTGTGTTGCCACCCCTTGATCTTTCTATGACTGGCTTCTGCTTGTCATTACAATGTCAGCTTAAATGCCCCATCCTCCCAGAGGTCTACTTTGATCATCATGCATAAGGTAGCCACTCACTAGCTTTCTATTTTAATTATCTGTGTGACACTTAACATTACCTTCTCTTAATTTCTTTTTTTTTTTAAGATTTTATTTATTTATTTGAAAGAGAATGAGAGAGAGCATGAGAGGGAAGAGGGTCAGAGGGAGAAGCAGACTCCCTGCTGAGCAGGGAGCCCGATATGGGACTTGATCCTGGGACTCCAGGATCATGACCTGAGCCAAAGGCAGTCGCTTAACCAATGGAGCCACCCAGGCGCCCCCTTCTCTTAATTTCTTAAACATTTTATTATCATTTTGCTCCATTTGAAGGTAAACTCCACAGAAGCAAGTTTCTGATTGGTTTTGTTCACTCCAGTATCCTTAGAAATAACAACACTGACAGGTATAAATAAACACTCAATAAATATTTTTGAAGGAGTGAATGAATTTGAGAAGACATTACTTTAGAGATTTTTAGTCAAGTGATTCTTAAATTGAAATCCATAGATTATATAAATACCTTTGCATGAATAGTGTGTGTGTGTGTGTGTGTGTGTTTTCCTGAAGGTAAGCCATGGTTTTCAGCAGACTGTCAAAGGAGTCTCTGAACCATTCTCATATCTCAAGTTGGATTCCCCAGAAGCAGCTCTAAGAGGAGGATTCATGTGAAAGTGATGTATTAGGAAGTGTTTCCATGAAAAGCAGGTTGCCAAGCGAGGAAGTGAGACTAGGAATGGAAGCAAGCCAAGCAAGGGTGAGATATCAAACCAAATTCTGATGAGGGTAACTTTGGGTTTGTTTTGCAGGAGGGGCTCTGGAAACTGAGTAAGCTTCACTCAGAGTGGTGGAGATCAAGGGCCTAAGAAGCTGGGACATTTAAAACCTACATGTTTAGTCATTGGCTTATGGTTTCCCAGGGGTGAGGATGGGGATAGGGGTTGTAATTCTGACCCTCTCAGTTTTCAGATAAAGCTTTCTCAGGAAGCCTAAGGGTAGTCTTCCAACGAAGGGAGGCAGCTTCTAGCTGTTGAAAATAAAAGCACACTGGAATCTGATGTTCATGAAAGTGGTCAAAATATCCCAGAGGATATGGGTAGAGCACTGACAGGGTCTGCTATACTTCCTTGAAAAGAAACAAAAAGTTTAAGAATTACCAATTTAGTCTAATTTCCTTGTTTTAAAATAAGACCTACTAAGGTGAGGTGGTTCTCAAATAGTTATACAATCAATTGGTGAAATGTGTTTGGATCAGATCTAAGGTCCTCTAGTAATTAGCCCATTTACTATCTATTCATTTTTAAAAATTCAAATGAAAGATACTCTCTTTGAAGTTATGGAGAATACAAAGATGAATAAATTACTGTCCCTATTCATAGTGATTATAGGAGACAAAAGATGCATATGAACAAGGACTATAAATAATTGCATAAAAAAGAATACATCTTAAGGGAGAATCAGAGCAGAGAATAATCACTTCCAGTTTAGGGACTAAAGGAAGATTTTATTGAAGTTGAGATATTTGACCTTGGTGTATTAAAAGAAAAACAAATATATATATATTTGTTTATATAAGAAAATATATTCATTCATTCAGAGATATTTAAATGAGTGTCTATTATATTTTAGGCATGGTAATATGCACTGGGAATAAGATAGTGAGTGAAAAAAAGCCAAGTCCCTACTCTTGTTTACTTTATATTCTATTTGGGTAAAGACCAATATTAACAAGAAGAAAAATAAACAAACAATATAATGCCAAATAATGGTAAATATTATTCAGGCTACAAAGGATAAATGAAAAGAAATGAAGGAAAAAAAGCTGGCTATTTTAGATGTAGTGATTAGAGAGGGCCGCTTTGACATTTGAATTGAGACCCAAAGGATGAAAAGTGCCAGAAGCAAAGAGGGAAACACTTAGGAGAAGAGAAATCCAGGCAAAATGAAGGGCGAGTGCAAAAGCCCTGAGGTATGAAAAAGCTTGGAATAAGTCAAGAAATAAAAAAGAAAGTGAGTTTGAAACTTTAGGAATTAAAGTTTAATTAGAAAGACTGGCAGGGTCTTGTAGGCCAGAGTTAAGGAATTTGTACTTTAATTTCAATGATTAAACATAACATTGCTTATGTTCCAAAATTTACTATGTATAGCAGTTATAAAAAATTAGAATTTAAAATAAAAAAATACTATTCATATATTAGCCCCCCCCTCCAAAAAGTAAGTAGTTATGTATAAATCTAAGATAATATGCACAAGATCTGTAGGAGAAAAACAAAAAGAACACTGTTGAAAGAAGATCTAAAGAAGTGCAAACACATTGTGTATTTATAGAATGAAAGATTCAATGTCATTAAGATGTCAGTTCTTTCCAACTTGATCTATAGATTCAACCCTGTCCCAATCAAAATTCCAGCAAGCTATTTTATAGATATCAGCACAGTGGTTTTAACATTTATATGCAAATGAGAAGGACATAGAATAGCCAACACAATCCTAAAAAAGCAAAATAAAATTTGTTGACTTAACTACCCTACTTCAAGATTTACTATAAAGTTCCAGTAATCACAGCACCTTGCTTTTGATAAAAGAATATATACATAGATGAATGTAACAATATAGAGAACAGAAAAAGACCCACAGAAATTTAGTTAACTTATTTTTAGCAAAGACACAAGGCAATTCAGTATAAAAGGATAGTCTTTTAAACCTTTTAAATGGTGCTGGAAAGGATAGTCTTTTCATACACTGGTGTTGAAAAAAGCAATTGGAAATCCATATAAAAATATGAACTTAAATAGATATTATACCTTACACAAAAATTAATTTAAAATTGGTTATATACCTAAATGTAAAATGAAAAACTATAAAAATTCTAGAAGAAAACACAGGAGAAAATCTATGTGACCCTGGGTTTGGTGATAACATTTTGGATACAACACCAATTCATGAAAGAAAAAAAAAAGATGATAAATTGGATTTTATTAAAATTAAAATCTTTCATGCTGTGAAAGATACAGACAGGCTTATAGAGGCTCTTGATTTCTAATACTATTCTCCAAATAAAAGGAGCCAAGTGTCTTTGAAGAAAAGCCTGACTCTGGGACTGGGACAGGTATATGCATGATGAACCTGGAGTCTATTGTAATGCCAGAAAGAAAGGAAGAACTGAAAACAAAACAAAATGCCACACACCACTGTGGGAGTATGCCAAAAGGCACAGAAGCCAACTGCAAGAATTCCCAATGGCCAAAGCCAGAATTACTTGAGAGGCAAAATAAATAACACAGCATTGAATTATAACATAAAATATAAAATAAATATCCATGACCTCATACTTGTACAAATAAGTAATTTAGTAAATAAATATGTGAAGAAGAATAGCCAAGTTTCCTCTGAAGAATTTTGAAATATTTATGTAGACACTCCTCCATCAAGATGTGGGGAGTGAGCATAACTCCTTCAGTGTGTGCACAATAACTTCCATCCCAAAGTACTTTATGGAAAGGAGAAAAAAAGTAAGCTTATAGTAGAGAAGCCTGACAAACATTATCTCAGCCAAGTGATCATGGTTTATTCCACAGCACTGTCATGTTGATGGCATGATCTCTTGCTATGATATGATGAGAATGGCACCTTACTTCTGTGACCTTTTCCCCCCAAACCCATAACTCCAGTTTAATCATAAGAAAAAAAGAAACCCCAATTCAGGGATACAAAATGCCTCTACAAAAATGCTTCTGTAGTACTCCTCAAAATTCTCAAAGTCATCAGAAACAGGGAAAGTTTAAAGAACTGCCACAGTCCGGAGAAGCCTAAGGAAACATGCCAGCTAAATGTAATGTGGTATCCTGGAAGGAATTCTGGAACAGAGAAATAAGATTAGGTAAAATCCCAAAGAAATTTGGGGGAGTGATGTCAATGACATAAGTTGTTCCTGACTTCACTCTCCCTTACAATGACAACTAACAACTATTTAAGCACAAGACAAACCCTGAGAGAATATTAAAACATGACAGTGAGGCTGAAGCCCCCTGTACCACAGAGACCAAGACAGACTGTATTATAAGGGTAAGAGAAATGGCTACATGTTGACTGCAATGCCCCAGCACAGCACCATGCAGAGAGGTCTCCCTTAAGCCTCTGGTTCCTCCAGTGGAGAAAGAGAAACTGGGGGGACAATCACTTCCCAGCATTGTAGGTCACTTTGTGGGAGCCCTTACTCTGATCTTGAAACCATGGGGATTGTAGGGGAATATACAGCACCCAACAACTGGGAATCTGACTGTGACAGAGAAGGGAGGAAGGGCTTCCACCAATCAGTACACATATCTTGGGACACTGATTTCGTAACAGCAGTGCCTAAGTAGTAATCTCAGCCAGCAGTTTTGCTCATCAGCAGAATCATATTTGGTGCACATTCTGGCCAGGGAACTTGGTAGAATATATATCTGCCTAATTTGCATCCTCAAATGAGGAATTTGGGGCCATAAAGCCGAGTTTGCCAATGCCCAGGCAAGGAGCTGGATTTCAGGACCACCCATTGTGGAGAGTGTCTTCCAGTACCATCTGACCAGAAAAGCTGGTGAGAACTCCTGGAAGCAGTGTGGCCCAGTGGTGCTTGAGCTGAGGGGGGCGCAGGCAGAGCTGATCATCCCCAGAGCAAAGCCAGTGACAGACATGGAGTATTCTGGTGCTATGCACAGGCAGGGTTATTAATTCATAGCTAAGGCTGTGGATAGTCCCTGGCTCCATTCAACTGGAGATCTTGTTTGGAATTCAAGAGTAGTCTGGGCAGGCCCCTCCTCCTGCCCAAGCAAGGAAACTGAGATGTAGCCCCATCAACTGTGGAGAATGTTTTTCAGCCCCATCTGACCAGAAGCATTGGCAACAACTCCCGGAAACAGTGTGGCCCAGCAGCCCTCAAGCTGAGAGAGGAGCAGGCAGAACCAACAGTTCGCAGAACAAAGCCAGTGGCCCTGTTTGATCAGGAAACTTGGGGTGTGGGTCCACTTGAGTTAAGACAACAACATTACTAGCCTTAGAGCTGCTTCTCCCATTGTGACCGGGTGGGGAATCTAATTTGGAACCATGCTCATGGCTGAATAAAGCCTGTCCAACTATGGAACATTACAAAACACAGGAAGCTGCATAGCCCACTCAATAGTCCTATGTACAGTAACATTTGAACTGAGAGCACAACTCATGGCTTCTCCCATCTGCAGAGCATAACTGGTGGCCTCACCTGATCAGGGAATTCCTTGTACACTCTGGCCTGATTTGGATCCCCAAACAATGAGTTGTACAGGCCCTGGGTCCCATCCTGCTGCCTTGCCAGAGAAGGGAAGCTAATTCATCTCCCCATCTACTATAGAATAGAGTACCCTGTCCTGACCATTTAGTAAGCCTGACCAGAGAATTCAGGCAAATGTGGAGCCTATCCTACAGCCTCATTTGTGTAGGAAACCAAGCCAGCAGTCTTATCCAACTGTTCGCAGCCAGTGTCACACTCCCCATCCTTGTCTTTAGAGCTCGAACAGTTGCCTCACCCAAAAATAGACCATAATAGCAGGCTCCACCTGCCCAAGAACATTACCAGCAGAAGTACCCAGAAACCTAAACTAACCTGACTGATGAAAAACTGTTTCTGCAAAAGCAAACATGTTAAGTCTGGAAGAGGAGCCCAATTACTCAAATGTGCAGATGTCAATGTAAGTAGTCAAGAATCACAAAAAAATGTCAGGTAAATATGACATCACCAGAGGAAACTAATAAATCTCCAATAAACTGGCCTTAAAGAAATAGAGATCTATAAATTGTCAGATAAAGAATTCAGAATAATCTTTTTAACAAAATTTAGTGAAGACACAGACACCTAAACAAAATTAGGAAAGCAATGCATGAACGAAACGAGATGTTTGACAGAAATAGCAACCATCAAAACACACACAGACACAGAGAGAAATTCTAGAGTTGAAAAATGCAATAACTAAATTGAAGAATTCAATAGAAAGTTTCAAAAATACACTCAACCACACAGAAGAAAGAATCAACCATTTAGAGGATAGGACATTGGAAATTACCCTGACAGAGGAGCAAAAACTATAAGAATGAAAAAGAATGAAGAAATTTCCTATGGGAATTATAAGGCACAAAGAAAAAAATATTTGCTTTATGGAATTCCAGAAAAAGAGAGAAAGGGAGAGAAAGTACATTTAAGGAAATAATGACTGAAAAATTTCCAAACCTGGGAAGAGACATGGACATCCAGATCCATGAGTCCCAAAGGACTCAAATAGTTGAATTCTATTAGGGATACACCAAAACACATTATAAATAAATTGACAAAAGTTAAAGACAAAGAAAGAAATTTGAGTGACAATAGAAAAGAGAGAAGTTATGTACAAGGGAACAAACCCCAATGAGATTATTGACAGATTTTTCAACAGAAACTTCAAGGAGAGAATAGGAAGATGAATTCTATACCTGGCAAACCTGTCCTTCAGAAACAAATGAGGAACAACGACTTTTCTGAACAGATAAAAGCTGAAGGACTCCATTATTACCATACCTACTCTATAAGAAATGCTAAAGGTAGTTCTTTGAGTGGAAGTAAAATAATGCGAATTAACATCACAAAAACATAAAAAGGTTGTATAAATCACACTGGTAATAGTTGGTAATTGTAAATATATAGTCAAAGTTAGATTGGGCAATATAGTAATAGCAATAACACTAGCAATGTAATGATGCATAATTCACTTAAAACTCCAGTTTAAGGGGGGCCCGGGTGTCTCAGTTGGTTAAGCTACTGCCTTCAGTTCAGGTCATGATCCAGAGTCCTGGGATCGAGTCCCACATAGGGCTCTCCCTGCTCTGTGGGGAGCCTGCTTCTCCCTCTGACTCTGCCTGCCACTTCCTCTGCTTGTGCTCTCTCTCTCTGTCAAATAAATAAATAAAATCTTAAAAAAAAAAAACTATAAAAAACCCCCTCCGGTTTAAAAAAAGAAATGTAGTAAAAATAACCATAGCTATAATAATCTGTTACTAGTTAATAATATAAAAACATGCAAATTATAACAAAAATAATCTAAAATGTGAAGGGAAGGAAAAGCAAAAGTGCAAAGTTTACAAACTGTATTAAAGTTTAGTTGTTATCAGTTTAAAATAAGGTGTTGTAAGTTTAAGATATTTTATGTAAGCCTCATGGTAACAAGGGAAAATCTTGTAGTCATTACACAAAAGAACATGATAAGAAGTCAAAGCATATGAGAGCAAAAGACATCAAAACACACACAAAAAAGACAGCAAGATGGGGTGCCTGGCTGGCTCAGTCAGTAGAACATATGACTCTTGATCTTGGAGTCATGAGTTCAAGCCCCATTTTGGGGGATAGAATTTACTTTAAAAAAAAAAGGCTATTAAAAAAATAGCAAGATAAGAAACAAGGAACAACAGATCTACAAAATAGCTAGAAAGCAATTAACACAATGGCCATAGTAAGTCCTTAACTATCAATAATTACTTTAAACATTTTAAATGAATTAAATTCTCCAATTAAAGACATAAAGTAGCTGAGTAGATATAAAAAGGAAAAAAAGAAAAGAAAAAACAAGATCCTGCAATACACTCTCTACAAGAGGCACACTTTAGCCTTAAAAACACTGAGAGTGAAGGGATGAAAATAGAGATTTCAAACTGAGAGTGAAGGGACTGAGAGTGAAGGGATGAAAATAGAGATTTCAAACAAATTATTACAACAGCAAAAAAGCAGGGATAGCTATATGTATATCAGAAATAAACCTTAGAAATAGTAAAAAGAGATAAAAAAGGACATTATATAATGATAAAAGGGTCAATACATGAAGGAGATAGAACAATTATAAATATTTATGGACCCAACATTGTAGCGACTAAATATAAAAGGCAAAAATTAACAGAGCTAAAATGAGAAATAAACAGTAATACACTAAGAGTTGGGGACTTTAATTCTCCACTGTATATCCATTTTAATTTGTCTCAAGAAAATGGAAATACGACATATCAGAATATATGAGATGTAGCAAAAACAGTCCTAAGGGGGAAGTTCAAAGCAGTGAACACCTACATTAGGAAAAAAGAAGATCCCAAATAAACAACCTAACTCTACACCTTAAGTAACTTTTCCTTTGGAAAAGAAGGACAGGGTGCCTGGGTGGCTCAGATGGTTAAGCGTCTGCCTTCGGCTCAGGTCATGGCCCCGAGTCCTGGGATCGAGTCCCGCATCGGGCTCCCCACTCTGTGGGAAGTCTGCTTCTCCCTCTGCCTCTCTCTCTCTCTCTCATGAATAAATAAATAAAAATCTTTTAAAAAAAAAGGAAAAGAAGGACAAACTGAGCCCAAATTTCACATAAAAAAAAGGAAATCATACAAATTAGAGCAGAAATAAATGACATAAGGAACAGAAAAACAATAGAAAATATTAAACAAACAGTTATTTCTTTGAAAAGATAAATAAGTGACAAACCCCTATCTAGACTAACCAAGGAAAAAAGAGAAAGGACAAAAATCAAAATTATAAATGAAAAAGGAGATTTCACAACAGAATTCAAAGAATTCTAAGAGGCTAGTAAAAAGAACTATATGCCAACAAACTAAACAACCTAGAAAAGAGAGTAAAATTCCTAGAAAGATACAACTTACCAGGACTAAATTAGGAAAAGAAAATAGAAAATCTGAATAAACCAATTATTACTAAGGAGATTGAATCAGTAATCAAAAACTCCCTATGAAGAAAAGTCAAGGGTCAGATGGCTTCACTGGTGAATTTTAACAAATATTTAAAGAAAAATTAGCAACAATGATTCTCAAACTCTTCCAAAAAATGAGAGAAGAGAGAAAACTCCCAATCTTTGTATGAAGCCAGCATTATTCTGGTATCAAAACCAAAAAAGAATGTTACTAGAAAAGAAATCTTCACACCAATATCTTTCATTATAAATGCAAAAATTCTCTATAAAATGTTAGAAAACCAAATTCAGCAGTACATCAAAAGGATCATTCACCATAATCAAGTGGGATTTATCTCTGGGTTGCAAGGATGATTCAATATATGCAAATCAATTGATGTGAAAAATCACATTAATAGAATGAAAGAAAAGAATCACATGATCATCTCAATAGATGCAGAAAAAACGTTTGACAAAATTCAACTTATGATATAAACTATGATATAAACTCTTTTATATGATATAAACTCTTAACAAATTATGATATAAACTCTTAACAAATTAGGCATAAAAGAAATATATCTCAATACATTAATGGCCATAATAGCAAGCCCACAG
This sequence comes from Mirounga leonina, assembly GCF_011800145.1. NCBI lineage: Eukaryota > Metazoa > Chordata > Mammalia > Carnivora > Phocidae > Mirounga > Mirounga leonina. Next base: position 7,065,570 of record NW_023270231.1, read on the forward strand.
CTAACATCATACTTACTGGTGAAAGGTTGAAAGATGTTCCTCTAAGATCAGAAATAAGACAAGTGTGCCTACTTTCACCACTCTTATTCAACATAATACTAGAAGTCCTAGGTAGAACAATCAGGCAGGAAAAATATAAACAAAAGTATTAGAATTGAAAAGGAAGAAGTAAAATGGTCTCTATTTGGAAATGACATAATTTTATACACAGAAAATCCTAAATATGCAACCAAAAAACTTATATCTAATCAATGAATTCAGTAAAGTTGCAGGATACAAAATTAACATACAAAAATCAGCAATGTTTCTATGCATGAACAATTTTCTGAAAAATAAAGAAATTGATCCCATTTACAATATCATCAAAAACAATAAAAAGCACAGGAATAAATTTAACTGAAGTGAAAGATATCTACTCTGAAAACTATAAGACGGTGAAAAAATTTGAAGAAAACACAAATAAATAGAAATGTACCCTGTGTTCATACATTAGAAGAATTATTATTATTTAAATGTCAATACTGCTAAGCCATCTATAGATACAATATGATCCCTATCAAGATTCCAATGCCATTCTTTACAGAAGTAGAAAAAACACTCATAAAATTTATGTAGTATCAGAAAAGACCTCAAAGAGCCAAACAAATCCTGAGAAAGAAGAAATAGGCAAGAGGCATCACACCTGATTTCAAGCTCTACTATAAAGCTATAGTCATCAAAAAAGTATAGTCCTGGCATAAAAACAAATAGACCAATGGAACAGAATTGAGAGTCCATAAATAAACCCAAGCATATATGGTCAAATAATACTTGACAAGGGATCTAAGAATATTCAATGGAGAAAAAAGTCTTTTCAATAAACGGTGCTAGAGTAATTGGTTATTCCCATGTAAAAGAATGAAACTAGGCCTATATCTTACAGTACCCACAAAAACTAATTAAAATGAATTAGAGACTTAAATGTAAGACCTGAAACCATTAAAATCCTAGAAGAAAACATAGGAATAAAGCTCCTTGACATGGGTCTTGGTAATGATATTTTGGATATGACACCTAAAGTACAGCCACAAAATAAAAAATTAACAGTGGGACACATCAACTAAAAGGCTTCTGCTCAGCAAAAGAAGCCATCAACAAAGTGCAAAGAAAACCTAAGGAATGGGAAAAAATATTTCCAAACCATATATCTGATAAAGGGTTAATATTCAAAATATGTAAAGAACTCCTACAACCCACTAGCAACAAACAAAAACAAACAGAAAAACAAAACAAAACAAAAAAACACAATTTAAAAAATGGGCAAAGGACCTGAATAGATACTTCCTTAAAGAAGATACATGAAAGGCCAAGAGGTACGTTAAAAGATGATTAAGGAAATACAAATTAAAACCACAATGTGATGTCACCTCACAAATGTTAGAATGGTTATTGTCAAAAGGACAAGAGATGACAAATGCTGGTGTGGATGTGGAGCAAAGGGAACCCTTGCACATTGTCAGTGGGATTGTAAATTTGTATAGACACTATGGAAAACAGTATGGAGGATTGTCAAAAAATAAGAATAGAACTATCATTTGACCCAGAAATTCTATTTCTGGGAATATATCCAAAGGAAAAAAAAACACTAATTCAAAAAAGATATCTGCATCCCCATGTTCACAGCAGTAGTATTTACAGTAGTCAAGACATGGAAATAATTAAGTGTCCATCAATGGATGAATAGATAAAGAAGTTATTTTACACACACACACACACACACTGAAACATTATTTAGCCATAAAAAAACAAAGAAATCTTGCCATTTATAAGAACATATATGGACCTTGAAGCCATTATGCTAAGTGAAATAAGTTAGACAGAGAAACACAAATACTGCATGATCTCACTTATATTTGGACTCTAAAAACAAAACACAAAAATAAAGAAAAAGAGAGTTATGGTCATCAGAGGTGCGGATGAGGGAGGGGGAATTTGAAGAAGGTGGTCAAAAGTTATAAATTTCCAGTTACAAGATAAATGAGTACTAGGGACATAATGTACAACATGATGACCAGAGCTAACACTGCTTGATAGACAAGAAAGTTAAGAGAGTAAATTCTAAGAGTTCTCATCACAGGGAATTTTTTTCCTTTTTTTTTCCTTTTATTTTATTTACATGAGTAGATGGATGTTAGCTGAACCTCATATAATAATTTCACAGTATATATAGATGAAATCACCATGCTCTAAGCCTTCAACTTATTCAGTGAGGTACATCAATTGTTTCTCAATACAACTGGAAAAAATAAAATAAAATGCCCAAGTTTAAAATAAAAATCTAAGAAAATCCAAATGAAGTGTGAACTTTAGGTAATGATAATGTTTATTGGTTTATTAGTTGCAACAAATACACAACACTAACATAAGATGTTAACAATAGGGTGAACTGGAAGTGAGCTATACAGGAACTATTTTTACGATCTTACAACTTTTCTGTAAATCTGAGACTATTCTAAAATAAGACTTAAAAAAAAAAAAAGATTTTATTTATTTATTTGTCAGGGAGAGAGAGAGAGCACAAGCAGGGGAGCGGCAGGCAGAGGGAGAAGCAGGCTCCCTGCTGAGCAGGAAGCCTGAAGCGGGACTCCATTCCAGGACCCTGGTATCATGACCTGAGCCGAAGACACCCAATGGACTGAGCCACCCAGGCATCCCTAAAATAAGACTTTTACTTAAAAATTACTGTGACATGATAATAAAAAATAGGAAATAACTCCAAAGTCCATCAACAGTAAAATAGGTAAACAAATTTAGGTCTATGCTTTCGGTGGAATACTACAGTGTGCTAAAAATAACTAACTTATTCATACAACAGTATGGATGCATTTCAAAATTTTTTTTGAGGAAATAAGCCAGAATAAAGAGTATATACAGTATTATTTCATCTATATAAGTTTCCATGTGAAAAAAAAAATCAAAATAGCGGTTGCTGCTGAGGGATGGGCATTGGAACACAGCATGAGAGAAATTTCTGGGGTTTTGAAAATGTCCTATATTTCAATTTTTGTGTAGCATGAAGTATATATGTATTAAAAGTCACTAAATTGTATTTTTATAATCTGTGCCTTTCGTGGCATATAAATTTTACTTCAGAAACACCCACATTACAAATTTTAAAGTACTTGGCTACTGTGGAGAGAATGATTTTTAGGAAGATTAGTATCAAGGAGACTATTGAAGAGGTTATTGTGGAACTCTGGAGGAAAAATAAGTGATAAGGCAGAAAATGAAAGAATAGATAGATTGGGGAAATGTTTTGGAGCTGGAGGCAACCAGCATATGCTGTTTTATTAGATGTAGACAATTAGAAATTTTTAGGAAGAGAACTCTGAAGTTTATCAACAGACCCAGATATCAGTTTCAGGTCTGCTACTTTTCAATTGTGTGATCACACACCTTCATCTGTTCAAGGCTTCTAATATCTCATCTTTTAAAGTGAGATTAGACTTTTTGTCTACTTAACTCATAGGTTCCAGAAAGAATTGAATGACGTAATATATGTGGAAAGTTAATAAACTGTAATGTATTACAGATTTAAAAATTATTATTAAATACATTATGTAAGCAGTATGACAGCACTGGAAAATATATCATGGATACATTAATCAGAAACCATGAGCAGATAAAATATCCTAGGATAATAAACAGCTCTGTTTCTCTGAAGGGATATTACAACTAAGAATCTCAAATTTGAATCTGAGTTGGAAAACAAATTTTGAATACCTGGTGAGAGATGAAGTTTGCAGTACTGAGAAATTGTGCTATATCATGTCTATCAGGAGAGTCTTCAAAATTCCATGCACAGATATTCCTGCAACATGGTAACACCTCAAACTAAGGATAGTATGCATCTGCTTGCAAATAAGCACAGGGAGGCATTGTTAGATCCTTGGAACAACTTATCTGGGCCTATGCCATTCCAACTCTGTGCTCAGAACTCTCAGGATAAGTCCAGCATGACAGCCAATCCAACATTACTCCACTAAGGTTTCCTAGGAAACAGACACACAGCTAAAAAATGAATTGCACACAGTTGAGAAGAAAAATACTGCAGCAATTTCACCTTACTGATACTTTTCTTCCTAAAAAGAATATATGTATATACATAACAAGGATCAGTTTTGGAAAAACAGAACACTAAAAACCAACATAACAACGAAACAAAGGGCCAGAATACCCCTGTTGTCCAAATCTATGAATACAATTGTCTTCTGGGATATAGTTGCAGATAATAAAATTGAAAATAGTGATGTGATTTGAAAAATGTTTTAACTTCCTAGAGAATATCATTTAGGATAACATTCTTGTTCTAGCCTCATTCTAAATTAAGATTTGTTGGTTTGGATTATTTTTTATGAAGATCTAATTGTGTGGCTATTGAAAGATATGTATTTGCTTCTTAACTTACAGAAAGTAGAACATACCCCAGACATAGTAGGCTCTCAACAAAAATGATTACATCAATAAAGAAATAGCACTGAATTTTCTGAATTCATAATGTTCCTGTTCTATTCTCAACTCAAGGAATAAGCATGATTAGTTCAGTGGATGATGAGCAAGCACCAGATCAAGGCAGCAAAAGAACAGCAGTCTTTGGCCATTTTTCCTTTTTAAAATTTGCCTTCACTTTCTGCTGATCTAGAATGCAATCAGCATGTTCTAGCTAAGGTCTAAGTAGATGAATTCCTGACTCTTACTTTTCTAGCACTTTTTAGAAGAGATGAACTTGAGTAATTAATTCATCTAACAAACATGTATTTTATTAAGTCCTTACAGTATGTCAGGTGCTGGAAATGCTGACTGGTATCGTAACAGATTTTGAACAAATACTTAACATCCAAAAATTAATGAATTTTTGTATACTGGGCCTCACCAAATATGACAGACTTTTAGAACTTCAAAGAACTATGTTGCTATGTGGCTAGACTTAGGATCTCTAAATCTTTGAATGCCATTTATCAGCAATCACTGTGATAGATTAGAAACTAAATGACACATAGAAAACCAGCCAGACAAATGCATTTTCTTTATTACTAGCTAAGCTATAACTCTAAATCCTACTTATTTGATCTCTTGCCCTGGTAGTCCTCAAATCACTATCCAGAATTTCTAAAATCTAGCTGAATTATCCTAAAATCTAGGCTAGAGGAAGTTTAAGTATCCAGAATATAAAATTTGTTATATGGGGAATCATATCTTCTTATTTACCCCTATAGCTTCAGCGCTTAGCACAGAAGCTGAGCTTAATACAGTTTTGCTGAATGAAAGAATGAAAGTGAGCTCTTTTGTGCCTCTTTCCCCTAGGACCCATCTCAGTAGACCAGAGTTAGGGAGTAAGGGTCTGAGAGAAATCCTTCACCTCCCTGGAGAGTTTAGATGAAGTCACTGAGATGGAGGAGTCATTTGTTCTATTTCCTTCTTTGAATGGATAGAAATAATGAATTCCAGGGAAGGTAATATTTGCTGAAGGTCATATGTCTAGTTAGTGAGAGAATTTCTGAGCTTGTCTGTCTTCCTACTGTACCACAGTGTGATTGGAAGGAATTAATGGACTGACCATTGGATGAAGAAACTCAGTGTGGTCCCTTTTCAAGGAAATATGGATGATCTCTTAGAGAGAATTAGACCCTAAGAGTAAACTTCTGCATAGTAAAGATAATTTTAAAAAGTAATACAATTTTTTGTAGGTTTTTAAATTTTTTATTGTTATGTTAATCACCATACATTACATCATTAGTTTTTGATGTAGTGTTCCATGCTTCATTGTTTGTGCATAACACCCAGTGCTCCATGCAGAACGTGCCCTCTTTAATACCAATCACCAGGCTAACCCATCCTCCCACCCCCTCCCCTCTAGAACCCTCAGTTTGTTTTTCAGTCCATCGTCTCTCATGGTTCATCTCCCCCAAAAGTAATACAATTAAAAAAATTATTTTTATGATTTTTAAATCATACTATATTTCCAAATGGTCTATAGATCCAAATTTTAAAAACTTTCTATATATGTATCTGTAGAGAGAAACTTCTAGAGTGATCTACAATGAAATGCCATCAGAGATCTCTGGGTGGTAGGATTTTATGTCATCTCAGAGTTATTGAACATTAAAGTTGATTCTAAGACCATTTTAACCAACACTTTCATTATTAGGTTTAAGATAAATATATGAATATACAACATCATACATCTAATTGTGTGTATAATATAAAATAGTGCTTGGCATCTGGTAGGTTTTCAATACATTTTTGAATGGTTTATATGTAATTTATGCATATATAAAAACATACCTGCTATAGAGCCCTTTTGACTATTTAATACATTATTACATACTTTATATAATTTAAAATGAACTAATTAAGAATTTGTCTATATGGTGAAAGCATTAATTATAAATTTTTTCAGTCCTGATAGGGCTACATACCTTATAGTGAAATGGATTATGCTATCTAGAATTGATCATGTTATCTTGAGTTTGGGTTTTATGAAAATCTTAAATCTTTTATATAGTTTGTGCATACATCTGAAGATATCCCAAGCTGAATTATTTGAAGAGGAAAACAAGGCTGCAAATGAAAGAAAGGCAGACCTGATTCTCTTCAAGAGAGCTCACTGAAGGAAAAATTACTAAAGTAATTACAGCTTTGATTATTGTTTTAAAACTGTCAAAATATTCACTTCCAAATACCCTCTATTTTATCCTGTTTGTGGACAGCCAAAGATAGAGGGAAAAAAAATAGAAATACTGCCCAATATAGCTATTCTTAGATGATTCTCTCAGGTGGTTAATCACTGGGATTAATTAGCAAGCAGCAACTGTGAGGACCTGATCTTTTTTCTTAATTCTTAGTCTTACATCACCAGGTATTTTCTAAAATCAGGCTGAGCACATCCATAAATTAAGTTTTGAAGCTTGCCCCTAAGGGAAGAGCACTCATAGGTGTCCACCCAGCAGTAGGAGCCGTGCTCTGAGTGCAGAGTGAGGCTGTGACTTGAAAAATACATTTGTTCCCACCCACATCTTCTCCCACTGACAAATGCTATGGATCTCCAGGCCAGAATTCTACTTTAACAAATGGATTTACAAAAATAAAAAGAAAAGAAAAGAAAGGGGAGAAAGAAAATAAAGCCTGTCAGAGATACAACACCTGCATGAAATTGAATATCTAATTGTGCCCATACTCCCAAAATAGTATTTTTCAAAGCAACGAAGAGTTGCTGTCTCAAAGCCAGTGCATGTGTCTAAATGGTACCATAGTTAAACACTTCTGGTCATGGGACTGATAGGCTTGGAAATATGAAAATTCCTTCTGGAACTGCTTATAACAACCATTTTTTTTAAGTTTTTATTCAAACTCCAGTTAACATACAGTGTAACATTAGTTTCAGGTGTACAATATAATGATTCAACACTTCCAAACACTCAGTGCTCATCACAAGCGCACTCCTTAATCACATCACCTATTTAATGCATCACCTCCACCCAACTCCCCTCTGACAACCATTCTTTTATAACTCTGAATTCTAAACTGGTTAAGAATACTGCCTACTTCATGCACCTCAATCTGGAGTACCATATTCAAGAAGCTTGTCTAGAATTTGATACATAACAACCCAGATACTTGAGTTGGTATTAAATAACATCATTCGTTTTTTAATGAACATTTTTGAGTCTGTGCTGCAGCTGTGGGGACAGGGCAGGGGAAATAAGAGGTGGGAGTGCCTGCTACCAAATAAGTATGACCCATTTCTTCTCTCATGGACCTTATGGTTCCATACATTCATCATTTTTATATAATATTACTGATTTATATATTTGTGATTTTGTACAGGATACCTTTACATTAGACATAAAAAACACAGAGCCTGAATATTTATTCTCACATAATTGAAAAAAGGCTGAATAATTGGCATCAGGTTTCAGAAATATGGGCAATTGTAGGACTAAATAGGAGGTAATATACAAACCATCTAAAAAGAAGAAAATGTCAGTATGTATACTATGTACCAAGGAACTATGCTAGTCACTCTGTGAGCACTTTTGTTTTTCCATTTTTTCTCCCTCTGACTTGCTTATTTGTAATTGTCATCTGGACTAAGAGCTAGGATATTTTTGGGATCACAGAGAGTCAACCTGAATCACAGTCTCCATGAAGAATGAAAGTACAGTCACAGGGCTTCCAGGGAAAGAACCACAAAGTCATTTTAAAAACAAGATCTATTTGTAAGTTTTATCTCTTCTTTGAAGCATCAGGAATGATAGCTCTGGGGTATCTCTCGGTAATAAATAGATCCAATATGTGTCATGCAGGTACTTTTTAGAAGCTAAAACTGCTTTGTAATATCATATAATACCTCCATGTAGTCACAATATTTCTCTTTGCAATTATTTTTAAGAGAGGAAAATAAGTATTTAAGGGGGAGAGAAATTGTTATCCCTTATGACAGAATAACGTAGACACTCAAATTTCTGATAGGCTCTCCAGTTTTTACCTCATGAGTCAAGGCATTGTAAGTGTAGATTATGGAAATCTCAAAATTACTTCTGTGTGTAAACATAAGTTAAATGAGATAATACTAAGTACACCATAATAAGACATTATTGAAACCTTAATATATTTGTCAGGCAGTGTTATAAGTATTTCATATCTATGTAATTTTAGAACAACATGTTTGTAACAAACATGATTAGGCTGTCTTTCAAATATTTTCAATTCTCCTCTGTGATAGGATTGCAAGTTTCTTGCCCCTTGAAGTCAGGTGAGGCCATATGACTTTCCTTGGCTGGTGAAATATAAGCAGTTAAAACTAAGTCAGTACACACTTACTGCTCTCACTTTCCCTCTGCTCTGGGGATCACAATTTTATGTGGCAGCTGCTCTAACAGCAAAGGTTCCAGAGCGAGAAGAAATGGGGTGCCTCAACTGACCCACAAAGGACATACAGCATGCGTGAGAGGGAAAACAAACCAACTTTTTTTGTATATGCCACTAAAATTTTGCAATTGTTTGTTATCACAGCACAACCTGTCCTAATTAATAGGTTATCGAGTAGATATTATCTGCATTTTATTGATAAGTTGAAGGCTCAAGTAAATTTTCTAATTTGTTCAAGGTCAAGGACTCAATAAAAGACAGAATTGTGATTTGAACAATTCTTTCTGACTTTAGAGTCCAACTCTTTTACCACTAAACTTATTTCACAGACTTGAATTAGTGCTTGTAATATGTTTATTTTTGTGTGAACTTCCTTAGACTTAGTGGTCCTAAAAAAGACTTGTTTGTGATACTGTTTCTTTGGAATACCTTTTAAAAGCCAAACTAAGAAAATAAAAATACTTTCTATAACTCTTTATGACTTACAAATCATTTTCATAAATAGTAACATATTATATCTTCACAGTAAACCTGTGTCTTAGGCAAGACAAGCAAAGAAAATCAAGGTACAGGAAAGTTAATAGTTGACATGCTCCAGGTCAGATAGCTAGGCAATGACAGATTTTGAGATGAGAATACCAGAGTCAAGAATTATTCTCCAATGACAACAGCAGGAGGAAGGTCTGTAAAGGTAGTGATCATTCCTGGCATGGTAGAGAGAAGCCTGTTGTTAAACTCAGCTCTGAAATCTGCAATTTTATTTTACAAATAGTATCATTGATAACATTTTCAATCACTCTGTATTGTAACCAGTTCTAAAGATAGAACTGATTAATATTGCCCTAAAATTAGTGGAACAATTCAGGCTTATATTGTAAGATGATCACAGTTAAGAAAGTAACTCAAACCAAGTCTTAGACCCAAATGAAAATACTTTGAGTTTATTTATGATCCTTAAGTATCTTTTTGAAATTTCCCAAAGTGAGAGATTATCAAGAAGAAATAAATTTAAATTGTCAAAAAAATTGGACCTATGTGTCAAAGCAAATGCATTGTATATTTGAGAAATTGTATTTTTGAAAGTATACAATTGCTACCATGTGAACAAGTTTAGATTTCTTTCAACTTCAAAACCACAGTTTACTCCTCATTATTGATTATATATAAAGTTCTATTTTAATAAACTTATTGATCACTAATTGAGAATATGTTTACCTAATATTTCTTTTTGTAATTATACAGTATTTAAAAAATTATGTGGTTACAAGTAATTTCTTAGCCTTCTGTTATTAAATGTGGTACAATAAAAAAAATCTAAAAGTGCTATATTATTTAGGTAAATTTCAGCATGATAGTGCCTATTCTTTTTGTAGACTCTTCACCAAATTCATTTTTGTAAGTGTTATCTGGAAGGGAAATGAGAGGTTTCCCACCCCTATCTTCCTTGATTTTAATCAGGAGGGAATGAGCAAGGGATATTGCTTTACTTGGGTAAGTCTGCACAGCAAGTAGCTGAGCTAGGACTAGCATTCAGAACTCCAAGATATTAGTTTCCAGGTCATTGGGTCCCAGTGACTTAAAATGATTTATTTTATATTATTATGCCAGACCATCAAGACCCTTGTCAAGGTTTGGTCAAACATGTCAGAGGAGGAAGTCCTGAATATTTTATGTAACCCATTCCATTTGCAACACTAAGTAGAATTTCAAACATCATCTGAAACCACAACCAGATTAACTACAAAGATAACAAAAACTCAGCTCAGAGGCACACATTCTGTAATTCTCTTGAGTAAGGAATTTTGTATCCAGATTTCAAGTATCAGACATGACGTTAATTCTGATTTTAGCATATCTCTGACAGAGGGAGTATAATAATTCTGGTAAGTACTTTAAACTCATACATTTCATGACTTTCCTCATCATCTTAGCTTTGCAAAAGCCTTAGCATTCAAGGACTTTTGACTTCATTCTTGACCCATTTTTAAATGACATTTTGATTATTTGTTTATATTCTTAAATGTATATTTGTATGTGTATATTTATTTTTCTATATATTGAAATAAATATCTATATATCCATAGATATATCTAATTTATATTCATATCTGTACCTATATCTATAGATCTTTCTGTATATATACATATGCATATACGTATACATCTGTATGTATGCTATGTATATCTATAGATCTGTATGTATATATATGTACATACATATATAGAGATCTATAGATACATCTTAGAAAATATATACATAAATATATACACATATATACTTATAGAGATGAATAAGGACACAATATGTAAATGTGGAATACTGGAAGCAAATATTTTGAATTAAATAACATTTATCCCTCAAGGCCTACCTCAAATACTAAATTCCTCCAAAAAGTTTCTCTTCCAAATGAAAATGATTGCTGCCTCCTTTGAGCCCCTCAACAATACACTCTTCTCATGAAACTTTTCTCAAACTTCAAATAATAATGAGAGCCCTCACATGCTGATGTGCCAAACACTACCTAATTAACTCACTCTCTAACTCAAACTTGAGAAGTAGCTATTATTCTCTTCATTTTAAGGTGGAGAAAACCTAACTCAGAGACACTGAGTGACTTTCTCAAGATCAAATAACAGAAAACATGCAGAGGAGAAATTTAGATTAAGGTCTGCTTGACTCTAATGCCTCATATGTAATTTAGTTTCATTTATTTATTAATTTCAGAAGATTTATTGAGCTTTACTATATGCTATACTGCATATAAACTTCAGCCAACTACCTAACCATGAACTATGCATGTGTGGGATAAACTCCAAGCTTATTAGCTAGGCTAAAATAATTGAATAGAGATTTCAGAGACAAGGGACAGGGTGTGGAGTTTGGGTTCAGGAATTTAGCAGTCTAATAAAAACAAATCAAACACTCTTGAGAAGAGTATAATAGAATACAGAGTCTTTACAACAAATCATTGACAATATTTAGGATATAATCCAATGTATAATATATGAAAGAACTGGAAAACATGCCCCATACTCAAGAGAAAAGACAATCAATACCCAAGATGACCCAGAATTTGGAATTAGCAAACATTTTATTTTATTTTTTTTAAAGATTTTATTTATTTATTTGAGACAGAGAGAATGAGAGAGAGAGAGAGAGAACACATGAGAGGGGGGAGGGTCAGAGGGAGAAGCAGACTCCCTGCCAAGCAGGGAGCCCGATGCGGGACTCGATCCAGGGACTCCAGGATCATGACCTGAGCCAAAGGCAGTCGCTTAACCAAGTGAGCCACCCAGGCGCCCAGCAAACATTTTAAAGTAGATATTGCAACTATAGATGTAAAGGGAAATAAGAACATAAAGAATAACAAGATAGCAAATCTCATCAGAAAGATAGAAACTATAAAAAGAATCAAATGGAAATTTGAGGACTAAAAAGTACAATGTCTGAAGTAAAAAATTCACTGGATTTAGCAGCATATTTAAGATAACAGAAGACAGAGTCAATGAAGATAGATCAATAGACATTATTCAAGTTGAAAAACAGAAGGGAAAAAAGATTGGAAAATTATGATCAGGGACTCAGATTTGTGAAGTAATACCTAAATGTCTAACATATGTGTATTGGACCTTTAGAGAGAGAGGAGAGAGAGAATGTGACAGAAGAAATATCTCCTAAACTCATCGAAAGACAGAAATTACATGTTTCAAAAAGCTTAGCAAATTTCAAGGATAACTGTAACAAAAACCACACTTGACACTCATTGTCGAATTACTGAAAAAGATAAAGAGAAAATCTTTAAGGTACAGAAAAAAATAACATTATATACAACAATAACAATGATACAAATTATTGCTGAAGTCTCATCAGAGCAAGGAAGGATGTTAAGAAGACAAACAATGTACTTAAAGTGCTGAGAGAAAGAAAAACTTGTCACCCAGAAATTTATATCAAAGAAAAATATCACTCCAGAATGAAGGAGTAATGACTGCATATTGAAATAGATTTTTATGCATTTGTTAGCTTCAGACCTGCATGAGAAAAAATGTTAAAGAGAAATAATTCTGGCTGAAAATAAATAATCCTAGATGAAACCTGAATGTTCAGAAAAGAGGAAAGATCATTCCAAGTGTTAAATAAGTAAGTACAAAACACTATATTTTATATTTCTCCTAATTGCTTAAAATTTAGATATTGTTTAATTTGGAAGTATAACTTTGCATTGTGGACTGTATAACATATTTAGACATAATGTATAGGACAACTGTATCATAAAAGTGGGGAATAAATAGGGGCACCTGGGTGGCTCAGTCATTAAGCGTCTGCCTTTGGCTCAGGTCATGATCCCAGGGTCTTGGGATCCAACCCTGCATTGGGTTCCCTGCTCTGCAGAAAGCCTGCTTCTCTCTCTCCCACTCCCCCTGCTTGTGTTCTGTGTCGCTCTGTGTCAAATAAATAAAATCTTAAAAAATAAAAAAGTGGGGAATAAAGTTATATGATGCATGGATTTTTCATTTTACATAACCTAGTACGATATTAACTCTAATTAGATTGTGAAATGTTAAAAATATAAATTGTAATATCTAGAGGAAACACTAAAAATAATAATGAAAAGAAGAATAGCTAAAAAGCCAATAGAGAAATTGAGAAAGAATTTTAGCAAGTATTAAAACCAAAAGAGGGAATGAAAGGTGGGACAGAGGAAGAAAAACAAAGGATGGGATGAGCTGAAAACAAGTAGCAAAATTCAACCATATCAATAACTACATTAAATGTAGATGGATAGCCCACAGAATAAAATATATAAACAACTATACCACATAAAAAAAATGCTGTTATGGGTTGAACTGTGTCCCTCCAAAATTCATATGTTAAAGTCCTAATCCCTGTTACCTCAGAATGTGGTTTTATTTGGAGATAAGAACTTTAAAGAGGTTATCAAGGTAAAATGAAGTCATATGGGTGGGCTCTAATCCAATGTGACTGCTGTCCTTATAAGAGGAAATTAGGACACAAACAGGCACAGAGGGAAGACCATGTGAAGACACCAGAAAAAGATGGCTATCTACAGGTCAAGGAGAGAGGCTCTCAGAAGAAACCAACCCTTAATCTTGGACTTCTAATCTCCAGAACTGTGAGGAAATAAATTTCTGTTGTTTGAGCCAACCAGTCTGTGATATTTTATTATGGAAGCCTTAGGGAACTAATACAGATACTTATCCTCATTATTAATCAAAGAAATGGAAATTAAAACCAGTACAAGATTCTGTCTTACACCTATGAGACTGACAAAAATAAAAATAGGAAACATAAGTGTAGATGGAGTGAACATGCCCATTAAAGACATGAGTTATCAAGCTAAATTTAAAAAATAAGACAGCACTTTATGATTCCTACAGGAATCACATATTAAATATGAAGACACTGGTCAACTGAAAGTAAAAAGAATTGACGACTAGACTGTATTAATATCAGATAAAGTAGACCTCATTACAGTGCATTACCATCAGTGAAGCAAGACATTTTTAAATGATGTAGGGCCAATTCATTGGCAAGACATTATAATCCTAATATATGTGCACATAATAACAAAGCATCAAAATACCTGAAGCAAAATTTGACAGAATTAAAAGGGATAAATAGACAAATATATTTGGAGATTTAACACTCCTTCTTGGTAATAAAAAAAAAAAAATTGAGTCAGGTGTGCCTGGGTGGCTCAGTCGTTAAGCGTCTGCCTTTGGCTCAGGTCATGATCCCAGGATCCTGGGATTGAGCCCCGCATCGGGCTCCCTGCTGGCGGGAAGCCTTCTTCTCCCCCTCCCACTCCCCCTGCTTGTGTTCCTGCTCTCGCCATCTCTCTCTGTCAAATAAATAAATAAAATCTTTAAAAAAATGAGTCAAAAGAATCAGTAAAGACAAGAAGATCTGAACAACACTATGGAACACTTTAACTTAACTAGCATGTAAAGAACTCTACACCCAAGAAATTCAGGATACACATTCTTTTCAAGTTTGCATGCCACCTTCACTGAAACCCTAATAACTGTATTATCTAACAATCCTGGAATTGAATTAGAAATTAATAACAATATATAATCCCGGAAATCCCTAAATTTTTAAAAATTCAGCAAAACCAGATGCAGTTAAGAAAATTAAAAAGCAAGCTACAGATTGGAAGAAAATATTGACAAAATATATACCTGACAGAACATTTATATCAAATATAGAAAGAACCCCTAAAACTGAATAATAAAAAGATAACTGAATTGAAAGTAGACAAAAGATATGAACATATGAATTTCCAGTAAACACACGAAGATGTACTTAACATTAGTTATCAGAGAAATTTAAATTAAATCTCTGAGATCCTGCTACACATCCATAAGAATGGCTAAAGTTAAAAAAGAGGGACAACTCCACGTGCTGGTGAAAATTTGGAGCAACTAGAACTCTCATACATTACAGTATGAAAGTAAAATGCTACCACCACTTTGGAGAAATATATGGCAATTTCATATTATAAAACCAAACAAAGGCCTACTATATACATCAATTCTGCTTCTGGATATTTATCCAAGAGAAATGATCATATATTCTACAAAAAGACTTGTACAAAAATATTTGTGGCATCTTTATTCATAATAGCCAAAAACAGAAAACAATCTAGGTATCCATCAAGAGGAGAGTAACTAAATCACACACACACACACACACACATGCACACACACACACCACATGCTTGCACAAAACTGGTAAAGGTATAATGGTATGCTAGTCAACATTAAAAAGTAAGGAACTGATACATGCAAAAACCTGGATGAATCTCAAAAATAATATGCTGAGTGAAAGACTAATCCAAAAGAGTACATGCTGTAAGATTTCATTTATCTGAAATTCTGAAGCAGGTAAAATTAATCTTGGTGAAAAATAATCAGAACATGGTTTGTCTCTGCAAGTGACAGAGATGGGACTGACTAGTAAGGAGTATGAGGAAATTTTTGAGGTGATGGAAGTGACATATATTTTGTTGGGATTAGATTCTATGTGTGTACTTATTTTCTAAAGCTTATTGAATGATTCACTTAAGATCAGAATATTTCAGGAGGGTGCCTTCTCCATTATAACCGAAGGGAAGGAGGGAATCCAGCTTTTTGCTTTTTTATGCTATAACGTTCAGGGATTTGGTCTCATTCGTCTTTGACTTTTCATCATTGCTGGCAGAGTACTCTCAGATATATTCTGCTTACTAAATGATGGTTCAATTCATATATTTCTGTGACCTCTTCCTGTTTCATTCTTTGTTAAACATTTTTATAAACTACAGTATCAATGAACTTACTGACACCATTGTCAGGTATTTTAATAGGCATGTGTTAGTTTTAATTTTCATGATATGTATGTGATTCATGTGGCACAGTCACAAATACATAACTTAAAGAAGGTGAGGCTGACTTCTAACACTCTCAGCCTGCTCAGATTAAGAATTGTGATGCCACAGTGCGTGATGGAGGATATCATTGACATGATTTTCACCTGTTAATGAAAACCATTTCAGTCTGGTCTTCAGCAAATCACCACTTTCAGTGGCTATATAAACCCTAGTAATAGTTTCATGAAGGAATTTGAATTTGTTTATTTCTTGAAGCAATTTTCTTATACTCAGTGAATTGCAGATAGAAACATCTATTAAAAATCCTAATCATAAGAAGCTTACAGAAGGAAGGAAAAATCAGCTGACCCAGCTCCTTGTTTTAAATTCCCCTGGCATTTCCTTCTTTGGGAAATTGTCCAAGAAAGATAAGTCATTCCAGGTCCCATCAAGAAAGGTCTCTGGGTTAGATCACAATTTTCTTTGATTTAATCAAACACTCATTTTAGAAAATGAAGAGAACATGTATAAAAAAGAAGCTGCAGACCTTCACTCCAGCTATTAATTTTCTTTTTTCATTCAAAATAACAATAACTCTGACTATAGAATCTAATGTGTTGCCATACACTATCTGATAAATTTTCTTCCCATGTTCTTCATCTATTAAATGTAAACACTCTTTTTGTGTGTATGGCCTTTCTGGCTAGATCTACGCTTTATGCATTTAGTTTTGTTTCCACTTCTGTTCTCAGATATCATCTCTAAAAGTCACTTGTTTTACTTTTACTTAGAAATAGGGAAATAAAGCATTCTTCATACTTTAGACTTAGCACTTTCAAATTGCAAATTAAAATAAAAACAGGTCTAGAAAATTTCCACAGGTGAAATAAATTCAGGCACAGCTGAGCCAGTAAGTTCTAATTTCAAGGTTTCTGAAACTCTGTATGTGTGTGTATATTGTTGTAATCAGGATGAGTCAGCTGTAACCTTCATAATACTTCACTTGTCATTGGATCCATTGAACTTTCTTCTTTTTAAAAATTTTGTGAAAAGCATATTAACAGACCTAGACTCCTAAACTAGTTCTAATAAAACTCTTATTATTTAGCATTATTGCATTAAATAGATGGTCCATAAATTTCTGAAATTTTCTTGAAAATGAGGACATTGCTGAATGCTGGAGTGTTACAGGATGTAAGTTCTCACTTCCTACAAACTGATATGTTAAAGTCCTAACCCTGAATACCTCAGAATGAGACCTTATTTGGAAATAGCATTGTTGCAGATATAGTTAGGATGAGGCCATTCTAGAGGAGAATGGGCTCCTAATCCAGTATGAACAGAATCCTCACAAAGGGCAATTTGGACATAGCCACACAGACAGGGAAAAAAACGTATAAAGTGAAGGTAGATATTAGCCAGGGAAGGCAAAGTATTGCCAACAAACCATCAGAAGCTAAGAGAAAGGTATGGAACAGCTTTTCCCCTACAGCCCTCAGATGGAATCAGCCCTGCTGACACCTTAATTTTGGACTTCTAGCTTCCGTAACTGTGAGACAATAAATTTTTATTGTTTTAAAACACTCAGTTTGTGGTACTTTGTTATGGCAACCCTAAGAAACTGATACACAGAGCAATAATAGACTTACTTATCAAGTGACCAGAAGTGGAAGAAGAGAAGACATTACAGCAGGTAAAAGAGTTATTTGCCTGAATCTGTCCTGAATCTTGCTAACAGGCCACTTCACCAATGAGAAATGCTACATGGATATGTTTACGTGGGTGATCTCTACTTTTGAAACTCCTTGGTCTGTCAGCTGGTACTTTATATGTCACCATCAAACCAGATTGTTAGACATTAGCGATGTTGGCTATAAAAGGATCCTCCAGGTTGTGCAGGGATTGGAGAGCAACAAAATCCTGAGAAATGTTTGATTATGGTTGTCAGCCCCTGAGTAAAGTATGTGGGCGCTTTATCTACCTGATAAAAGCCATTTTAATTTACTCCTCTCTCTCCCTTACTCATTTCTTAGCATTGAATTTTTTTTTTTTTTTGGTTTGGAAAAATATTAGCTACTGATAGAAGAATTAAGACTTTATGTCTTCTGTTTTTCTTGTCCTTTTCCTTGACCTGCCTGACACTGAGATATAAATTGTGTTATTTAGAATTGTTCTTTTAAAAGTGATAGAAAACCTAACTTAGAGTAAAATGAACTTTTATTTAAAAATTAAGAAAGTTCAGGATTGTGGTGATGGATTCAGAAATGACTGAGGAAGGGAAAAATGAAGGGGGGGAAATTGGAGGGGGAGATGAACCATGAGAGACTATGGACTCTGAAAAACAAACTGAGGGTTCTAGAGGGGAGGAGAGTGGGAGGATGGGTTAGCCTGGTGATGGGTATTGAAGAGGGCATGTACTGCATGGAGCACTGGGTGTTATACGCAAACAATGAATCATGGAACACTACATCAAAAACTAATGATGTAATGTATGGTGATTAACATAACATAAAAAATAATAAAAACAAAAAAGAAAATTAAAAAAAAACAGAAATGACTGAGTCTAGGAACTTAAATGACATTGATAAAGAACCGTTCTTTCATTTCTCAACTTTGCTTTCTTCTCTCTTGGG
Source organism: Mirounga leonina (assembly GCF_011800145.1). Taxonomy (NCBI): domain Eukaryota; kingdom Metazoa; phylum Chordata; class Mammalia; order Carnivora; family Phocidae; genus Mirounga; species Mirounga leonina. The sequence goes on from NW_023270231.1 coordinate 7,084,485, forward strand.
TAGGAAAAGTAAAGCTATGGGGAGCCATATTGGAAAATTCTTCCTCCTCCTCAGAGCTTCTTAGGAAGTCCTAACATGTTGTCTGATTGACCAACCTGGGTCATGTGCCCATGTATGAGTCAATCCCTGAAAATTCTTCAGATTGGCTTAGACCTAGGTTACGCACATGTGTTTGGAGTTCTGATCAGCATGGATTAAAGCCGGGAACAGATGTTGTACCAAAGAAATTTAGTAGTTGTAGTTAGAACAATGCAGAAATAATTGTTTTGTTAAATATAAAATTCTGCTTAATTAATTAATCCAAAAAAGTTGAACATGAGCAACTATTCTGTGGAAAGTACTATCCCAGGGACTGAATAATCAGAATGAAATAAAACATTTGGGAGGTTGATAGTCTACTGCGAAGAAAAATGTATAAGCCAATAAAAATGTACTGTTATGTGTTGTGTAGTAGAAGTATAAGTGAAGTGTTATATGAAAACAGAGGAAGTAAAATTTATTATTTTTCCTGTTTGGGACATAGCAGGTCTAGGGGTAGGTGGAGATGTTAGGGAAGGCTCCACAGAAGTTGTTTGAACATGCCTTGAAACATAAATAAGGGCGAAAGAGACAGAGAGAAAAAGAGACATTCAGGCAAAGGAACAAAAATACTTTCTTCCAGTCATAGACAGGAGATGTAGCTTTTATGAGGCAAGCATGCGAACCACTAAACTTTTACAAAAGTAACCAGCCTTTAATCCTCATTTTTTGGCTGTTCATGCTACTGTCCAATCCTAAGTTTTATGGCTCTGTGTTCTTTCTTTTTTTTAATTATAGGTGAGTAGTCAGGAGTAGAGCCTGACAGACTTAATGTATTTAAATAATAGGGAATTATCTCATTTAATTGCTTACAACAACGCTGTCTCATGAACATATAAACAATAATTAATTTTACTCCAATGCTGTTTTATGATCTATATTATTTATGCATGTTTTCTGTGAGAATATCTCTTTGTAAACATTTAAATTTACTGGAATCTTGAAATTTTAAATGGGCATACCTATTAGTGTTTTTATAATGTAGTACTTAAAAGGAGTACCTTTAAAACAGATGAGCTTCTGTTTGAATCCTGGATTCTCAACACCAGCTGTGTGATCTTGGGAAATTGAATTCTCTGGGCTTTTGTTCTATCATAATAGTATAACCCGTTAGGATTTTTATGACAATGAAAGGAGACAATCTATGAAAAGTCCTTAGAGAAATTTCTGGCACAAAATAAATGTTCAATAAATGTAACTGCTAGAATGACAGTAAAAGCAATTTGATATTTTAAAAACAAAATTCTTATTTGAAAGATTATCATAGACCCATTTTGCTCAGAAAATAAATATCCAGTAACTAATTTAAAGATGGCTTAATCATATGACTCCATCTTTTAAAGCCAATTTTTATTGATAGAGATTGGTCTTGGGATTGGATGAAATGGTGTCCCAATCTTAGTTCTGCCCCAGGAATCTCAAGATTACTCTCAAGACTTCAGTTTTCTCATCAATAAAATGACATTAATGACCTCTGTTGCCTTCCAAATAAAAAATTCTATAATTTTGAAATGATATAGAGTCTTCTACAATAATCCTTCTTGCTTACCAGTCTAGGGTTACATCAAAAATGCTTTGTTATATATAGTATATTCAGGCATTAAATCAGAATATGAAAATGGTGATTCAGCAAATGTGTTAGAGTTCCATTTTATGGTGGTGCATTTTATGGAGGTATGTGCATTAAACATCAACTACAGCATGATCATGCCCATTTAGGTGTAAATATATGCATATGTGACATTTATAATACTATAAATAAGCCTGTGGGTATACAAAGAAAGCAAAATATGTTTAAATATTTATTTTCTAAGGCTGGCTCTAAATGTTTAACTTTCAAGCTCATTGAGCCTACTAGAGAAATGCTGAACTAAACTAAAAACTGTGAAATGTCTTAGGGAACAGTGGACTCCTGAAGATGCAGTGGGTCAATGACAGTATAGTTGTCCTTTCAGGTTTCTTGAACTCAAGTGAAGTCTATTTTCAGGTATGATTTGATGGTGTTACCTAAGCTGAAAGGGATATATTTCCTACAATACAAGATCAATCCAAAGCATTAGATAGGCTTCAGAAAAGAGCCAAGTACAGTAATCAAAGTGAAGAGCTGAGAATTCAGGAAGGCCTTCTAGCTTAAATTCATTAAAAGGTTGTTTGAGGGCAATTTTAATCATCAATGGCCTTTTGGATACTCCAGCTGAAGCAAATACTCTACTATCCTGGCACATGTGTTTATTTGATTTTGATGCTGATATATACTGTCTGTTATCCACTAGTGGGCAAAGGGATTGGATACCTCTTAGGTATGCTATGATCGAAAATAAAGACAATAAAACAAAAACAAAAAAACAAATATAAGAAAAACCTATTATCCTAGAAGGTTATCCAAACTTAATATATTTTAGAGGGAAGAAAGGAGAGGCTTAATTTTCTGGAAAAATTGTCCACTCTACAGCATGGCGGGTAGGGTGTTTTCTGCCATATTTGATGAAGGACAGTGAAAATGGCCATGGTGTAGGTACTAGGAAAATTCTGATTACCTGGGGAATTCAGAGGAATAGGAGTAGAATGTAAACCAGTAAGACATTTAGAAAAGAACATTTAACAATGAACCAGTAGACCCATGATGAAGTCCCAAATCCTCCACTAATTAAATCAAAGACATTGACCAAATCACTTCTTTGAGCTTTATCTGTAAAATGGAATCTGTTGTGTTTGTCTAACTTATCCCACATTATTGTGTAACTCAAATGATATACTGTGTTAACGTGATTTGCAAACTTTGTTAATTCAAAATTTAAACCTTCTATATCCATGAGGACCTAAAACACTATAAGGAATACCTAGATAGAGCATAGGTTACCTTGAGATTCTTCCAGTGTAGTTTGAAGACCAGTTCCATATATGAATAAGTAAAGAATGAGATACAATGAATGATCAGTCTTCTTGACAGTATATACATAGCAGCTAAAAGCATTGACTATGTCTATTGAATTTTATTTCCTCCTCTTCCAACAATTTTCTCTCTGGACTTTTGTTTGGCTCCACTTCCAGTAGCCTCTTATAGAAATATTCCTCAAAGCTTTCCTCCAACCAACTTACTTTGCTACATCTTTTCTCACTGGATGGATTCAATTATTTTCCATCCATGCAGGGTGGATCTTCCAGTGGTTTTCACTGATACCAGCTATTTACAGCCAGCAACTGTTCTGATTGCCCAATGCACACACACTTTATTGCTCATTGCCCATGCCATACTAGTTATTAACTCTTACCTTTGCCTTATATAATTCTTGTCCCACATTTCCAACTTCTTTTTCAAAAATTGCACCTGGAAGTCTCACCAACCCATCAAACATAATCACTAAATCTGAACTCTGTCTGCTCTGTACAAATTGGCTTTCTTCCCTCTAATGCTTATTTTGGTATATGGCATAATGATTTTCTTTTCACTCAGGCTTGAAAACTAAATTTTGATTTTTTTTTTTTAAGTTACACATCTCTCTCCATTGCTCATTAATTGCTCCATCTTGTCATTTCCACTTTGTAATACTTCTTGTACAACACTTTTGTTCAGTTATCACTTCCAATATATAAGTTGAGGACTGTTTGCTTGAATCTTGCACTTATTTCCCTGCATCCAGTTTATCTTCTCTCCATTTCCCTTTCACAAACAAAGGTTCCAGATCAACCTGATTATGCTATTTTTTTATTTAAAAAACTTCATTTCCATATTTCCGCTCATGCAATTTATGCTTTGCTCAAATAAACAGACATTATTCAGTTATGGAGACTCAGAACAGACATGGAAGAAGTAGTACTTGTTAAACGGCAGGCTCCCTGCAATATGCTTATATAAAACCCTGCATTGACCCTTCATAACACTTATTTTAATACTAGATTAAGAACCTAAATATACCCAGCTATGTGATACCTTTCTGATGTCCATACAGTGGAATGTAGTTTTTCCCTATTTTGGAAACTTTAATGTTCTTTGTCTTGTCTAAAACTGGCTTACTGTGATTCTGGGTGGTTCAGTTGGTAAACGTTTGCCTTTGGCTCAGGTCATGATCCCAGGGTCCTGGGATCCACTCTGACATCTGACAAATAAATAAAATCTTAAAGAAATAAAATAAATCTTAAAGAAAATTAAAAAATAAATAAAATAAAATAAAATTGGCTTACCACTTTCTGACTGTCATTATAATTTTGGGGGCTTTTCTTTGTACTTATCATTCTCCCTTATTAGATTTCAATCTCCTTGAGAGTATGATTTTTTGCAGCATATTCATTCAGTATTTATTAAATTGGAAAATTCCAACAAGTAAACTAATGCTTGTTTTGATTCTTATTTACAAGCCTATAACTAAAATTAAAACATAAAATATTATAATTAAATGAATAAATATAAATAAATAAGGTGATACATATTATAAAAATATACTAAAATCTATCATCAATTCAGTGATTTGGATGAATTTTTTCCTCTTTTAAATAAATTTAGAGGAAGCCATTGCTACTGAGTGAGCTTTTTTTTCCCTAACATATTTCAATATAATGCCTTATTCCATTGGAAAGTAAAGCCAATGCTTCCAGGAAAATTAAAATTGGCTAACCTACTTCTTTTTTGAGTCACTCTTTAGCTGGAAGAGACTTAAAAAGGGCTGTCAGTTCACAAACTTCTCTTCTGAAAACAACATGGCAATTTTCCCAGGTGATGGTGTTTCTGTAGCTGTTTAAACTCAGTTAAAATTTCACATACAATAATGGATTCTATTAATCTTTTTAAAAGACAGTCACTTTAAACGACATAGCAGTTAAATGAGATTAAGAGTGATGGTTCCCCATCAGTATTTAGAGTGAAGTTAGAAGTCTTTGGAATATATCTCCATCCACTGAGGTCACCATCATGAAGATAAACTACCTTCTTTTCCCACAAGATGGCCCTTAGTGACATTATCTAAAACAGGATTTGATAATTGATGGACTTAGGTATAAATTATTATGAATGTACATACAATTTTAATATCCATTCCTCCTTTCAATAAAATGTTATTAAGTGGCCACACTGTTCTGAGGATTGTGTCACCGAAACATCTAGAGAAGAATTTTTCTAAATTATTCTATCAGAGGGGTGCCCGGGTGGCTCAGTCGGTTAAATGGCTGCCTTCGGCTCAGGTCAGGATCTCAGGGTCCTGGGATAGAGCCCCATGTCGGACTCCCTGCTCAGCGGGGAGTCTGCTTCTCCCTCTCCCTCTGCTGTGTCCCCCTGCTTATGCTCTATCGTTCTCTCTCAAATAAATGAATAAAATCTTTAAAAAAATAAATTATTCTACCAGATATTTATTAGAATAGATGGTCTTTGGAAAAATAAGAAAAATCTTTTCGTCAATTGTGTTGAGAAATGTTTTTATTCTCCTTTTAGAGAAGTACATGCATATTAGCTTATGAAAACTTCAGATAAGTCCAACACTAAAGAAACATGCTTCACTTTATTTAATCCAGCTTCTCCCACACTTTTTTACTGGAAAAAAAAATTATGTTCTCTCTCATTCAACTATACCAGTTACCAGTAGATAACCCTATGGAAAATAAACTTTATCAGTCTTAGCATTGTCTCGGTATAGCTTATAAAGTCTTGTCCATGCTGACATATACATATTGATGGAGATACAATGTCTCATAGGAGAATGGTGTCCTGTTTGGAAGGTAATCAGGATTTCAATTTAAATTTCAGAATCTGTTTAACTGAGAAAGTCACTTGACCTCTTGGGCCAAATTATTTCCATTTTAAAAAAGTGAAATAACAATGGATTTATACTCTAAAGGAGTAGGCCTTATGATTTCTTGATGTTATCCTTGTCAATTTTGAGAATAAGGATGTATGTTTATAATGTTATTAGGGTTAAACATAAACTATAGTGTACCTAAGAAGTTATGAATATAGGACACGGAAAGAACATATTGGACATGGTTAACTTTCAGTTGGTGCAACTCATTCAAAGAGCTGTGGCACTCCCAAAGGGAAATCAAGAGAATTTTAGTGATTTCTCCCATTTTCTTTAATACAGCACTGATAGGTTATTACTATTCAGTCATACATTATTGGATTTGATTATGTGTGTCTCTAAAATAGTTGGTCAAAAAAGGATTGATTTGGGCAATTGAAATAATATGAAATTTCATAATAAAGGAAATCAATTATAGATTTTAAGGATACAGTGTACCAAGGGAAAATTGAATGATATGATATTTAATATAGATTTGATCCATGAGAGCTATTTGTGGAAACCTAAACAATTAATCACCTTATTTCAGAGGTTAAATGGCCAAGGACAAAGGATTTCTACCACTTTTAGAATAAATGCTCTTTGTTATACTTATTTTCTCTTTTTGAATATAAGAATGGTTATTTGGGGTTTATTTTATTTTATTTTTAATTCCAAAGAGAGATGAATTTGTTACTGGGGTCCTATATCTCCAGCTAAATAGCTGTGTGACATTAGATGATGCCACTTTACTTCTGTGACCCTGCATTTTTTACATACACAGCAAAGCTTAAACCATGCTTTTTGGAGTCTGAAAATCTCTTATTCTACGAAACAACGTAGAGATGTCAGAAATATGATCGACATGAAGGTAAGTCAATCTAGCACACCATATATTCTACTTGAACCAGTTGAAAATGTGCCTTTAGTAGTATGAGGTTATTTGAGAATACCAATTCCTGGGTAAGCTCAGTTAATAGCCACTTTAGGCCAACATGCTTTGGGGAAATGCACAATTCAAAGGGCCTTAAATGTACATTTGAGAGATTACAACAGTCTGGTAAGTCACTGGATATGAACAAGTCACAAAAGAGACGTCTTGGTTCCAGTGATACCAAATTTAGTTACATGATCAATCTTATAGAAAAAAAATATATGTTTGAGCTGTGGAAATAATAACCTAGATAAAATTTCTATCACTTTCTAGTATTAAAGCAAAGGACCAGTTTGGAGATACAATATATAATAGGCATTAAAATCAAAGCCAGCTATCCTAGCTTTAAAACCCAGTGCTGCCTCCTACTAGTTAATGTGTTTTGTGGAAGTTACCTCCATTCTCTTTGTTAAAGTTTTCTTATCTGACAAAATGGAATGAAATTAGCAAATACCTTATAAGACTTTTCTGATAATTAAATTTTAAAATGCATGGAAAATATAGTACCTGACTTTTATAAAAAGTGCTCAACTGTGTGTGTTGAATTACTAAATTGTACACCTGAAAGTAATATTACACTCTATGTTAAATAACTGGAATTTAAATAAAAATGTTTAAAAAGTGCTCAACTAATGTTAGCAATTTTTAAAATTAATACTCAAAAGTGCTGGTTTCAACTAAGGGTAGAGTAGCTTGATTCACACTAATTAACCTGCAAATAACAATGATAAACTTTGGGCAAATATGGAAACAATTGTCATAAAACAATTGTGAAGCTCTGGAAAGAATGAAAAGAGGCAGAAAATAAAAGAAAAAATCTTTAAATGAAGGGAAGCAAACTATCCAAGTTTTGCAATTAAATAGGTTTTCCCCAAGGGCACTCCCCAGTGTCCAATGGCAAAGAAGGAACAGACCTTGAAGTGAAAATCATCAGTTTTACCGTGATGAAGACACAGAGGTTGGAGTTTGGAGCTGCTAGAATGACTGGAAGTTGAGGGGAAACATTCTTCAAAGGCAGACACCTCAGAGAGGGAAGCACCAAAATGATGTACAACTTGTCAGATATCGGCTGATGCCTAAACTCTGCATGTGCAAGGTGATTTAAAAGAACCCAGAAAAAAGTTGCAGCTGGGAGAATAAAGACTTGAGCAGAAATTTCAGCAACTAAGTGGTAGAGAAACATTTGGAGTTCACCTCCCACCAAGTTGGAGGGGCTTGGTAAACGTCTTGGAATTTCCAGTGAGATCCCAGAAGAATCATGCCTTAAGAGGAAGGATCCAGGACTACATCTTAGCTCTAAGAGGAAAACCAAAGTTCTTAAGAGGCCCACAAAGCTTAAATCAGATCAAGTCAATCTGCCTGTTTTCTAATTCCTACTGGAATGAAACACAACATTCTTTCAAAGAAGATAGCATAATCCAAATTTTCTACAACATATCCACAATATCCAGTATATAGTTCAAAAATAGAAGATATGAGAAAGGAAAAATTAGATCTAAAAACAAAAGTAAAATAACAGAGATACATGATACCAAATGGTAATATATAATTGTGGTCCCTTAAGCAGAGGAGTGAGAGAGAATAGTGATGGAAATAAATATTTACATATTTGAGATAATAGTAAAAATTATAGTCAAAATGTCAAAATTGATAAAAAGATATCAAGTCACAGAACCAAAAATCTCTGGAAACCCCAAGCAAGAAAAAAAACAAAGAAAAACACACCTATGTGCATTATAATCAGCCTGTTGAAAAACAAATATGAGGAAAAAAAATATTGAAGAGCAGCTTGAAGAATAAAAGTACATTGTATTCCACTGAACAACAATAAGAATAAAGACTCACTTCTTATTACAAAAAAAAAAATCAAAGCCAGAAGATAATAGAAAGATATCTCCTAAGTGCTGGTGGATGTGAGGTGGTAAGAAAATTGTGAATTCTAGATCCCCTCCTTAAATATCTTTCATAAATGAAAGAGGAGATGACTTTTTTGGGGAAATAATTTGTCCTAAAAAAGCTAATAAAATGTGTTCAACCTGAAGAAAAATAATCCACTAAGGAAACCCACATGTAAGAAAAGATGAAGACAACTGGTAAATATGGGTATATAAGAAGAATTACAATTTTCTTAACTTCTTTAAATGTTTATTGACTGTTTAAAATAATAATGAGATTCATAGAAATAAAATATATGATAATAGTGGAATGGGTAGATTAAGTTATATATGTTGAAGTATAATGTTAAGTTAGACAATGAGAATTTAATGATTTAAAGCAACCATTGAAAACTAAACAAAGAAATGAAGATAGTAGATTAAAAGACATAAAATGAAATAATATGAAGTAGTCAGTGGGAAAGGACGAAGAAAGAAACAAAATACAAGACAGGACACAGAGGAAACAAAGAGCCAGAAGATAGACTTAAATCCAGTCATCACTAAAGGTCAGGATCGGGGCACCTGGGTGGCTCAGTCGTTAAGCATCTGCCTTCCGCTCAGGTCATGATCTCAGGTTCCTGGGATCGAGCCCCGCATTGGACTCCCTGCTCAGTGGGAAGCCTGCTTCTCCCTCTCCCACTCCCCCTGCTTGTGTTCCTTCTCTCGCTGTGTCTCTCTCTGTCAAATAAATAAATAAAATCTTTAAAAAAAAAAATAATGGTCAGGATCCTGAGATCAAGCCCCACCTTGGGCTTTGGGGTTAGCACTGAGTCTGCTTGTCCTTCTCCATCTGCTCTTCCCCCTGCTCACACTCTCGCTCTCTCAAATAAATAAATAAATAAACTTCAAAAAATAATTCCAATCATTTTGGACCAGTGTGAGACATTGAACTTGTCCAATTGTGTTCTTAAATTTCGTTGGAAATATTGTTGATTCCTTTTTGGGGTTTTTGTTTGTTTGTTTATTTTTTGATTCCTTTTTAAACGCTCTCTCCATGCTATAGAAATATTGGGTATATACCTAGTAAGAAATTTACAAAGTTTTCAAAATAAAATTACAGGTGTCAAAAATATTTAGCTCTGTACAAAATGAAAAAGAGCAGTGCATACTTATGTATGGTCCTGACATCTCTGTTTTTTTAAGTTACAAAAGCAGATGTTTGTATCATAGCACAGTTGCAACTGTAATTTTATTTTCTTATTGCCTAAACTAGGCTAACTACTAGATTAGGTTATTTCACATAATTGATCTCATTTACTTTAAGAAGAGATTTATGGAATATAAATATAGTATATAGGATTGAATAAACTTTTTTCCTAAAATTAGTTTATTAGTTTCCCTATTTCTAAACTACAGGCAGGGATTTTTTTCACCATTGTATCTCTACTACATAGTGCAATGTCTGGCATATAGGAGGTGACTGATTTTGCTGCTTAAACAAAAGATGGAATGAATTCAAACACCCATCTCTACCTTGAAGTCTTTGCTACTAATTTAATATTGATCCCTTTTTTGTTCTAATCACCAAATTTGGAGGATTTGAATAGTTGCATTGTTCCAAAAATTCCAGTAGATGCATTATATATATTATTTATTTCTCATCTTAATCTTATAGGGTCAAAATTTCTTTCATTATATGCATGACTTTCTATGTTCTACTCCTGTCAAAAGAAAGTACATCAGAAAATATCTTTTAAAACATCTTAAAATTTGTGAATAAGATGAATGCTGTGATGCTATAAATGATAATTTTGCACAGCCAATTAAACAAAAGCACTGTACAAATAGAAAGTGCTCTATTAATGCAGGTGATATCTCTGTTTCTGGTGAGCATTTCTGAAAAATTACAAATTGATTTTATTCTACTGCCAGTTATGATTTTTTAGCATCATTAAAGTTAAGATAGTTTCTCCATTATGATACAAATGTAATTATTTGGGAGGAATAGGGCTAAAATAAATTATTAACACTGATTTATATTATAATTTACTCCCAGGACAAATAATTTTATACATAAGTCTGTGTCAAAAGTACAATGCTTTCAATGTTCATTATACAAATCATTTTTCATATCCCTTTATAATTTAACTATATTTACTAACCTAAATGACTATAAAATAGATGAAAAATAATTATGGAAAATAGATTGTTTCACTTTAGTATGTTCATAAATATATTTGTGAAGTTGCTTTGTGCTGCAGAGATTATATTATTCCATAATAAAATAAGCTTCTTTAAAATCAAAATTATTTTTTATTGGGCCAATTTTCCTGAGATAAAATCTTTAATAATAATGCAATTAACACATTCTCTCAAGATTACTAGCAGATTTAGACAGGGAATATATCTTTTAATTCATGACCCAAGATTACTGTTTATTTGTTTATTTTTAATTAGCTCCCAGAGTGTCTTTTCTATTAGAAGATACTGCTTTTTCCACTAATAAACTTCCTCTTTGATAGAAAAATCGTATTTCCTACACAAGATTTTAAGCAAGTTTAATCCCATAGGCAGTAATGATTGTGCCATCTATAAACAGGGAGTCATGAGGGAAAAAAATAGGATATATGATGGTACAATGCCATCCCACTTCCCACTATAGTTTCTTAGAATAAGATGTTTGAGATAAGTTGATTTCTTCTAATTAAGTCAAAGTTTATGGTCCTCCCAAGAACTGAGTATTAGTCACTTTTTACCTTATACTGATTTTAGAAGAGAGGGAAATGTACATGATAATATGTTACAATGACTTCTAAAGGTAAGATAGTTTAATTTATACATAATAGAAGCACTTGAGACTCAGAGCAGTTAAGGTACATGCTAGAATTAGCAACACATTAGTAAAGAGATAGTATCCCAAATTCCTGGTGTTAGGCCAAAGTTTTGTTATTATTCTATGTATATTTCTTAGGAGATGTGCTTGTACCCTTTCTTTTGTGCATCTAGAGGGAGGAGACTTCCTATTTTTAGGAATGAATATTTGAATGTATGTTTCCTCCCTTCAACTCCTCATTTCCTTCTTTCCATGCAGAAATCAATCTAAGGAGGTATGTTTAACAATAGGTTTCTCAAAAGCATAATAGAATCTATGTATCTCTCTGTCACATTATCCAGTTCTGCTTTACAGTAATGTTGAGAACTCTGCTTCATTTGGCTAATGAGTGTACTTATCAATTTGTTAGAAATTTTAGGAGTGGAGGGGTAGATGATCAAGTGGCACCACATCTCTAAAAGTTGAAACAATTTCACCCATTAATATATCCCCCTCCACAATTCAGATTCTAGAGTGCTTCCCAGTGTTCATCACATCATGGCACAGATAAACAATTGTATTTTTTGGCACACTAGGGTAAACAGATGAGGCTGCCTGGAAATAGTGGGAAGGGGGATCTGGCTGCCTTAGTCTCAGACCACTTCCTCTCAGGTGCAAAGACAATCTCTTACTGAGTGCTTATTAAACTTGAAGCAAGGTGTTTCTGTTATTTTATTTTATTTTATTTTGTTTTGTTTTATTTTATTTTATATTTTTGACACATTCGCTAAAGAATGGTAATCTTAAGGGAAAGGTATTATCAATGCATGAACCTCTAAGATAGTCATAAAGATCTAGTATTATAACATCAATACCAGTAGAGGCCAGTCTTACTTAATTGGTATTTTGATATGCCAATTTTAATTTTTCTTATCCATTCCTTAAAACAGACTTCTACTAGGCAAATAGAGAAGGGTAGAATGTTGTCATTATTTGTGTACTTCTAATAAATAACACTTTATATTTTAAAACATTTCTTTCTCAAATGGGTCCTAGTTAGGATAAAATCAAAACAGAAAACAGGACTATGTTCTTGTTATCTATTCATTTGAGAAGCCTTTTTCATTTACTCAGAAGAAACTGTTTCCGTTTGGTTTTGACCCTATCTTCCTCCAATTAAATTATCAAGTACCAATTGATTTTTTTGGAAATGTGTGATTTATAAATGTATTATCTCTATGAGGCTCTATAATTCGGTGTATGATCTAGATAAATTAGCATTATCTGCTGGTTTACGTGGTCCAAAAAAATGTTTAAAGTGAGTTTTTGGATTTACAGAAACTTAAGGCAGAAAGTCCTAAGTAAGCACCTAAACTAAAGATTAGCAATTTTTTCTGGAAAGGGTCAGATAGTAAATATTTTTGACTTTGTGGGCTCTACTAGTCACCTAGGGACTGCTCAGCTTTGCTTTTGTAGGGCAGCAGTTTTTAGACAAAAGCTAAATGAATGGATGTGGCTGGATTTGGCCCATAAGCTATCGTTTGCTGATCTCTGATCTAAATTTATCTCCATTTGTAGATAGATAGAGCGCTATCCAGAGAGGACATAACTTGCCTCTGGTTTCAGATCAATGGCAGGAAATCAGGGCTCCTATTTCCCAGTTGTTCACTCTTTGCATACTGTTACATCACTTCTATTTGTGGAAAAATAAAAAAAAGTAGGGAAACAAATGGCACTGAAAACTAAAATAATCAAGGCTGTTTTACTTCTGATATATAAATATAAAAATATTAAACAGACAAATACTATTAGCCAATATTTATTTATTCAGTACTATGTATTGTGTAATATGCTGTTTTTACATGCATTTTATTTACTCCCCACCCAAGACTATGAGGTAGATACTTTTATTATCTCTTTTTTTACTAATAAGAAACTGAGGCTCAGAGAGGTTAGGTAAATTGCCCAGGACACAAAGACTATAATTTGGCATAGGTAAGATTCCAAACCAGTTACCAAAGGTGGTAACTCCTATTCATCTATCATCCTATCATATTGTCTCCTTTTACAAATATGGTGAATGTGGTGGACATTTATTGTTTAGGGTCATCAGCTTCGATTTCATATTGTTGATAGCTGTAATAATAGCCACCCAAAGATATTAAGTCTTAATCTCTAGAACTTATAAATTTTATCATATTTGGAAAGATATGGAAAGGATCTTTGCAGATGTATTAAATTAAGGATTTTGAGACGAGGAGATTAACCTAAATTATCCAGGTGGGACTTAAGTAAACACACAGGTATTCTTATAAGAAAAAGGCAAAGGGAGTTTAGAGAGAAATAAACAAGAAAAAGCAATGTTACCACAGAGGCAGACCTTGGAGTGATGTAGTCACCAGCCAAGGAACTCTTGGAGTCACCAGGAGCTAGGAAAAGCCTGGAACAGATTCATCTTTAGAGGCCCTGGGAGTAGGCCCTGCCTGATTTTGGGCTACTTGACTCCAGAACTGTAAACAAATATTTTTGTTTTGTTTTGTTTTAAGCAATCAAAGTTGTGATAATTTGTTACAGCAATTTCAGGAAATGAATACAAGTAACAATAATCTGATTTTCCCCTGGATCACCATCTCTTCCCTACTTTTTACTCCTGTGTTCCTGATTGAAAATGATTACACCCTTGTCCCTAGGAGTGGTGCATTTGGCCAGTCCTAAGCCAATCACACTACATTCCTCTGGCCCTCATGATTGGCTCAGGAATAGATACACAACCCAGACAACCAATTAAAATGAGTATATGAAGTTCATAGCTATTGGGATACTTTATCTTTCCTGGTGGATTGTGGGGAGGAGAACATATAATTTAAGGATTATCTGACATACATCCTACAACCATGAGGGATGAGGGTGCTTAATAATGAAGTTAACAAATGATGTAATGAGCACTAGGTGTTATATGCAACTGATGAATCACTAAATTCTACCCCTGAAACTAAATAATAATAATAATAATAATAATAATAATTATTATTATTATTATTATTATTATTATAAAGTCAACTCAGAAGAAACCAAGCCAGAAATAGGTAAAACTGAGTTTTGATGGTAGTCAAGATTCTCCAGAGAAACAGAGAATCAGAACCAATTGGAGATAAATGATAGATAGATAGATATAGTATATATATAGTACAGATATGGATATATAAAAGATTTATTATAAGGGATTGGTTCATGAGATTATGGAGGCTAAGAAGTCTCATGATCTGCCATCTTCAAGCTGGAAACCCAGGAAAACTGGTGGTGTATTTGCGGTCCAAATGCAAAGTCCTAAGAACCAGGGGAGCCAATGGTGTAAGTCCCAGTCTGAGTCTAAAGGCCTGTGGACCAGGAGAACTGATATCCAAGGGCAGGAAAAGTTCTATGCCCTAGCTCAAGCAGAGAGAAAATTTACCCGTTCTCTACCTTTTCTGTTCTATTCAGGCTCTCAGTGGATTCAATGATGCCCACCTGCTTTGGTGAGGGCAATCTTTACTCAGTCAACTGATTTGATGCTAATTTCTTTCAGAAATACCCTCAGAGACACACCCAGAAATCATGTTTTACGAGCCATCTGAGTATTGCTTAGCCCAGTCAAGTTGACACATAAAGATGTTGAGTCCAAGATGGTGGGTCAGTAGGAAACCTTAGTTTTGTCTGGCCCCAGGAATTCAGCTAAATAGCTATCAAATCATTCTGAATACCTGTGAACTCAACCAGAAATCTAAGAATAGCTGCAATTCTACAAATAGAAAAGTGACCACTTTCTGCAAAGTAGGAGGTGCAGAGAAGTGAATCCGAGGCAATATATCGGAAGATAAACCACAGGGGGAGGGAACTTCTGTAAGCCAGCACCAGAAAGTGATATAGCAGAGGAACACAAAATCAGAACTTTTAGAAGTCTGCTCCAGTAAGGGACATCCCTGCCTGAAATGCATTCAGGTGGCAAAGCAGGGAGGAATCCTAGGTGGGACAATTGTGGTCCAGGATCCCTGGGATTACAGGAAGACCAGGGGTACCTGAGAGTGGCAGAGTTCCCAGGCATTGAAGTAGGGAAGCCAGCTTCAATCAGCAAGCCAAAGCATGGGCTCTCAGCTTGGGGTTGCCATATATCACAAATTGTGACACAGTCAGGTGACTGCTCTCCAAGCCAGGGCCCAGCAAGCAGCAGTACCGCAGCAAGACCCCCTCCTTTCTCCCCCAGGAGGAGGGTCATGGGTGCACACCGCAGGAGTCTGCAAGGTTTGGAGAATTGAAACGGGGTCACATGCCTGAGATAAAAATGCTCAGTCACATGTTGGGTGAGCATGGAGTGCGGACAGATACCAGGGAGCCAGGAATGATTGATAGCTTTTCCCTGAGGGCACATGGAGGAGTGGGGCCCTGAACTTTCAGCTCTGGGGCTGGAGATTGGGAGGCCACCATTTCATTCTCATCCATTCTCTAAAGCAGTGTAGAAAATCTTCAGGGAACAAAAGCCACATAGAGCAATCCGGAGCAGATTACTTAGCCTGGCACCCTGGTAAGGGTGGTGCAATTCTGCCTGGGGTAAAAACACTTGAAATTCAACACAAAAGGCCCCTCCCCGAGAAGATCAGCAAGAACCTCCAACTAAGACCAAGTTTACTGATCACTAGGGGAAAATAATTTTTTCTTTACTTTTTCAATCAATTTCTTATTTTATCAACTCTTTTTTTTTAAACTTAATGTTCATCTTTACAGTTACATTCTATCCTTTCATTGTATTTATTTTCATTTTTGTATATATATATAAGTTTTTCTTTCTTTACAACTTGGTATGCAGTGTCTTCTAACAAACAGATCAAAATACTCCCTTAATCTAGTGTATGGCTCAGTTCTCTTCACCTGTCTGATCAAATTATCTCTCTCTCTTTTTTTCTTTTTCTTTTTCTGGTTAAAGTCTTTTTTAATTTTCATCTTTACAGTTACATTCTATCCTTTCATTGTATTTAATTTTATTTTTGTATATATATATATATATATATATATATATATATATATATATATATATATA
>NW_023270231.1:7101031-7105865 GCF_011800145.1 Mirounga leonina
ATATATATATATATATATATATATATATATATATATATATATATATAAGTTTTTTCTTTCTTTACAACTTGGAATGCAGTGTCTTCTAACAAACAGATCAAAATACTCCCTTAATCTAGTGTATGGCTCTGTTCTCTTCACCTGTCTGATCAAATTATCTCTCTCTTTTTTTCTTTTTCTTTTTCTGGTTAAAGCCTTTTTAAATTTTCATCTTTACAGTTACATTCTATCCTTTCATTGTATTTAATTTTATTTATATATATACATGTACATGTATATATACATATATGTGTGTGTATATATATATGTGTGTGTGTGTGTGTGTGTGTGTGTGTATATATATATATAAGTTTTTTCTTTCTTTACAATTTTGGGATGTAGTTTCTTCTAACAAACCAAACAAAATACACTCAGGATAAGAGTATATTGCTCTGTTATGTTCACCTGTCTGTTTATATTCCTTTTTTCTCTTTCACTTTTCATTTTCACAGTTATATTCTATCCTTTCATTGTATTTAATTTTATTTTTGTACATATCTAAGTTTTTCTTTCTTTAGAATTTTGGGATCTACCTTTCTAACAAACAGACCAAAATATACAGAGGATCCAGTGTATTGCTCTCTTCTGTTCACCTATCTGATTATATTTGGGTTTTTTTATTTTATTTTAATTTTAATTTTTTTTGGTTTCAAGTCTCTTCGGATTTGTTTAGTGTATATTGTTCTAGGGTTGTTGTTCCATTGTATTATTTTGTTCTCAAGTTCATCTATTCTTCTTGGACAGAAAGACAAATGGAAAAACTCACCCCCAAAAAGAGAACAAGAGGCAGTACTGACTGCCAGGGGCCTAATCAGTATGGATATAAGTAAGATGTTGGAACTAGAGTTCAGAATAACAATTATAAAGATACTAACTGGGCATGAAAAAAGCATAAAAGACACTAGAGAATCCCTTTCTGGAGAAATAAAAGAACTGAAATCTAATCAGATCAAAATAAAAAAGGCTATTAATGAGATAATAAAAAATGGAGGCTCTAACTGCTAGGGTAAATGAGGCAGAAGAGAGAATTAGTGATATAGAAGACAAAATGATGGAGAATAAAGAAACTGAGAAAAAGGGAGATAAATAACTACTAGATCATAGGGGAGAATTCAAGAGATAATTGATACCATAAAGCAAAACAGTATTAGAATAATTGGGATCCCAGAAGAAGGGGTGGGGGGGGGGGCAAAAGGTACATTGGAGCAAATTATAGTGGAGAACTTCCCTAATCTGGGGAAGGAAACAGGCATTCAAGTCCAGGAGACAGAGAGAACTCCCCTCAATATCAATAAAAATAGGCCATCACCCCAACATATAATAGCGAAATTTGGAAATCTCTGAGACAAAGAGAAATCCTGAAAGCAGCTGGGCACAAAAGGTCCATAATCTACAAGGGTAGAAACATTAGACTGGCAGTTGACCTAACCACAGGAACCTGGCAGGCCAGAAAGGACTGGCATGATATATTCAGGGTACTAAATAAGAAAAATATGCAGTCAAGAATACTTTATCCAGTAAGGATGTCATTCAAAATACGAGGAGAGATAAAAAACTTCCAGGACAAACAGAAACTAAAAGAATTTGTGATCACTAACCCACCCTGCAAGAAATATTAAAAGGTATCCTTTAAACAAAGAGAGAGCCTAAAAGTAACATAGACAAAAAAAGGAACAGAGACAATATACAGAAATAGTAACTTTATAGGCAATACAATGGCACTAAGTTCATATCTTTCAATAGTTACTTTGAATATAAATGGGTTAAATGCCCCAATCAAAAGACACAGGGTATCAGATTGGATAAAAAAAAAGCAAGACCTATCAATATACTGTTGAGAAGAGACTCATTTCAGACCCAAAGACATCTCCAGATTGAAAGTGAGGGTCCATTTATCATGGTAATGGGCATCAAAAGAAAGCTGAGGTAGCAATCCTTATATCAGACAAATTAGATTTTAAACCAAGGACTGTAATAAGAAATGAGGAAGGACAAAATATCATAATTAAAGGGTCTAACCAACAAGAAGTTCTAAGAATTGTAAATATGTATGCCCCTAACATGGGAGCAGCCAATTATATAAACCAATTAATAACAAAATTAAAGAAACACATTGATAATAATGCTATAATAGTAGGGGACTTTGGCACTCCCCTCACAGCAATGGAGAGATCATTTAAGCAGAAGATCAACAAGGAAACAAGGGCTTTGAATGACACACTGGGCCAGATGGACTTCAAAGATCTATTCAGAGCATTCAATCCTAAAGCAACAGAATACACATTCCTCTCAGGTGCACATGGAACATTCTCCAGAATAGATTGCATACTGGGTCACAAATCAGGTCTCAACCAGTACCAAATGATTGGGACCATTCTCTGCATACTTTTGGACCACAATGCTTCGTAACTTGAATTCAATCACAAGAGGAAATTTGGAAAGAGCTCACACACACGGAGGATAAAGAGCATCTGACTAAAGAATGAATGGGTCAACCAGGAAATTAAAGAAGAAGTTTAAAAAATCATGGAAGCAAAGGAAAATGAAAATGCAACTGTTCAAAACCTTTGGTCAGCATAATACCCTCTAGTTATGCTGAATGAAATAAGTCAATCAGAGAAAGACATGTATCATATGATCTCACTGATATGACGAATTCTTAATCTCAGAAAACAAACTGAGGGTTGCTGGAGTGGTGGGGGGTGGGAGGGATGGGGTGGCTAGGTGACAGACATTGGGGAGGGTATGTGCTATGGTGAGTGCTGTGAATTGTGTAAGACTGTTTAGTCACAGACCTGTACCTCTGAAACAAATAATACAGTATATGTTAGAAAAAAAGAAGATAATAGGAAAGGTAAAATGGAGGGGGGGAAATCAGAGGGAGAGATGAACCAT
Source organism: Mirounga leonina (assembly GCF_011800145.1). Taxonomy (NCBI): domain Eukaryota; kingdom Metazoa; phylum Chordata; class Mammalia; order Carnivora; family Phocidae; genus Mirounga; species Mirounga leonina. The sequence goes on from NW_023270231.1 coordinate 7,103,966, forward strand.
GAGAGACTATGGACTCTGAGAAACAAACTGAGGGTTCTAGGGGTGGGGGTTGGGGGGATGGGTTAGCCTGGTGATGGGTACTAAAGAGGGCTCGTATTGAATGGAGCACTGGGTGTTAGACACAAACAATGAATCATGGAACACTACATCAAAAACTAATGATGTAATGTATGGTGATTAACATAACATAATAAAATTTAAAAAAAAAAAAAAAAAAAACCTTTGGGATTCAACAAAGGTAGTCCTAAGAGCAAAGTATATAGCAATGCAGGCCTTTCTCAAGAACCCAGCAGGAGAACAGAATTAATAAAGATTAGAGCAGAAATCAATGAAAGAAAAACAAAAAGAACAGTAGAACAGATCAATGAAACTAGGAGCTGGTTCTTTGAAAGAATTAATAATATTGATAATCCCCTGGCCAGATTTATCAAAAAGAAAAGAGAAAGGACCCAAATGAATAAAAACATGAATGAAAGAGTAGAGATCACAACCAACCCTGAAGAAATACAAACAATTATAAGGACATAATATGAGCAACTATATGCCAACAAACTAGGCAATCTGGAAGAAATTGATGCATTCCTAGAGATGTATAAACTATGAAAACTGTAACAGGAAGAAAAAGAAAACCTGAACCAGCAAGGAAATTGAAGCAATAATAAAAAATCAGTGCAAACATGTGTTATATGGTTTGTCACCACTTATGTGCCATGGCTTCTCCATTCGGAGGGATATTCTAAGAAGCCTTAGAAAATATCTCCTTAAAACTGTCCAACCAGTGAGGAAAGAAGGAATTATTTATCCATAGACTCCTATGCCCCACTATCCAGGAGGACATTAATTCAAACAAATTTCCAGGTTACAACATTTTAAAGTATCTAATAAAAATCCCTAGAGTTGGAAGCAGATGTTAGGAAATTCTGTCTAGGTGAAATAGGTCAATTAAAACTTGTTCTGAATTGGTCACAGGGCAGTACTAGAATGGAAAACGAAATGAAAAGATTTTAAAGTGGTGTACAAGGGGTATTTAATATACCTTACTTCTACTTTCTCTAGGGAAACCACTTTGAGAACCACTTGTTTCCAAGTAACTTCATGATATTCAGAAAGACCAAAAAGCATATTAGTTTTATATTAACCATAAAGCCTAGCACAATGTCCTGTACATGGTAGGTACTCAGTAAAAAACTGTTGGTTTTTTTATGATTGTCCTATTAGGTTGCATTTTTTAAATGTTTTATTTATTACATTTAACTTGTTATTTCAATTGAAATCTATTTTGGTGCATAATTTATTTTTTTCCTGAATTGATTTTCTCATTACTAAAGTAACATAATGAATAATCCATCTATTTTGCTTTTGATTTATAATTTTTTAATTTTCTATTAAAGACTTAATCTACTTTAATAATTATGATAAAGTCATGGGTACCACAAGAAATATGGCATGAAAAGTGCTAAGCAAAATCTCTGAAACAAAGTATGCACTCAAGAGTAGTTACTTTTTTTCCCTTTGACATACTATCTGCTTCTATCCCTGCTAGCATGTGCTAAGAATGACTTCAGTATGAAAGAACCATTCTGGATAATACGCTCCAAGCCTATGTTTTAGTCCTTTATCACCCTTAATTTCTGCATCTCTTAAATAAACCACAAGAGATTAACCTAAAGCCTTTGGTTTAGAATATATGGCCTTCACATTTCCCTTCTGTTAGAAGGATTTAGAGAATTTCAATATTTAACAATTATTGCAAAGAGTTTTAAATTATTATTTTCCTACTGTCTCTATCAGCAACTTTCTGTATTCAATAATTTCTTAGCACACAATTGAAATACACATTAAAATAAATAAGACTATATATATATATATATATATATATATATATATATATATATATATA
>NW_023270231.1:7105875-7155820 GCF_011800145.1 Mirounga leonina
TATATATATATATATATATATATATATATATATATATATATATATAAAAGACCCTGTTCCACATAAGGAAATAAAGTAAAAAGGACACATCTTTGGAAAGAGAATCATGGTACCAGTGATCAGAAGGATGACACAGGGTGAGAGAATAATTCCACTGATATCTATTCCCAAAGCAACAGGCCAAACAGAAGTCTTCTTTGTTGCATGTTCAGATTATTGCCCACATGTACACAAAAGAACACTGTGTCTATGACATGCAGATAATATTCCCAGTTTTATTTTGAACGTTTGTAAAATGGAACAAAATCTGATATTCAGAACAATTCTGATTATGGTTTTTGAGCCATTAGAAACAACCAACCCAGATTAACCATAGAATCAGTTCACTCAGCTGTGTACAAAGAGGTAAGAACTGTTACTTAAACAATTAATTTAGCTACCACATGCACAACCTAGCTAAATATTTTAAAAAGAGAACCGTATTTCATATGGTCAATCTCTCCAAAGTTTTCAATTTCTTATATTCCATATGGCCAAATTACCATGTGTTTTCAATTTCTTCTGTGCATTAGCAATAGCTGTGATGACAACATTTCTTTGATGTAAGAGAAACCATGCAAGCTATATTATAAAAGCAATTTTATTTTACATGACAATATGGGTATGCCAGTTATTGCAAAGAGTTTTTAACATATTCGTTATTTTTCTTCTCTATCAGTAACTGCCTATACTCACTAATTTTCTTAGCAAACAACTCAAAGAGCCATCAAATTAAAGGCATTATGCTGTAATGATTGTCATATTTGCATATTCAGTGGATGCATTGTTTTATTTCTTTTTTTTTCCAGTTTTATTGAGGAATAATTGACATACCATTTCATTTCTGTAAAAGTTTGTGTCATGTGTTCAGCTGCCTTTTCCGTTTAGGGGTTGACAAAAGAAGAATATTTTGAAACAAATTTGGGAACATATAAATAGATAATTAATTATGCAATAATATTTTAGTTATATACTATCGATTGACATTTACTAAATTAGAAAAAACCCTCTTGAATGTGTTATCCCATACAACAGACATTGATTTTGTTTAAAATAATTTAAACTTCCAGAGTGAATATTTGAATTTTCAGTTAGTTTTAAGTTTTTGGTTATATACCAACTCTGAAGAGACATTGTCATTGTGGAGGCAGGCTACTATGGTGAAATCTTTTGTTTTGATGTAAAATATGTAGGGAAGGAAAAATAAATTTCCCTCTACCCTTCTGGATTCTTGGCTGAAACACCCCCTGTGATAAAAGAGATATTAACAGGAGAAAAACATATTTAACTTAACATGTATAGGGGCCCCAAAGATATGAGACCCCAAAAAAGTGACCTAAGCAGACAGCTTTTAAACCTTTTTGACAAGGAAACAGTAAATTTATGAAGAATTGACAAGACTGGGGCATCTGGATGGCTCAGTTGTTAAGCGTCTGCCTTCGGCTCAGGTCATGGTCCCAGGGTCCTGGGATAGAGCCTCACATCGGGCTCCCTGCTTGGCAGGAAGCCTGCTTCTCCCTCTCCCACTCCCCCTGCTTGTGTTCCCTCTCTCGCTGTGTCTCTCTCTGTCAAATAAATAAAATCTTAAAAAAAAAAAAAAGAATTGACAAGACAAAGAAGTTTTGGCTTGAGGTAGTAAATTAGTAAAGAAGTAACAAGGTTTGTTTATATAGCCTTCTTGGCCTTGGCTTTCCTGTCTCTGGTGATAAGGATGTCTCTTTACCTCCTGGTACAGGGAAGATACCCTTCACATAGGGATTTATTTCCTGCTTTCATGGGGTCAAAGAAGGGACAGAGTGTACTTTTTGCACTGGCTGCTTTTTAAGTAACTTTAATTCAAAATAATCAATATGCCAAAGTGGCATATTTGAGGGTGGCCTGCTCTCAACCCCATCAAATACAAAAGCATCTTTCCAAAATAAATTGGAAAAAGTCTCTTCCTCTGGTTACCATTTCTGAAGGAAATAAAATTAATGCTGAAATCTATGAGTTAAGACTGAAAAAATGAGGAAAAGATAAAAAATTAGAGAAACGGTGACAAAATCCTAAGAATCTCATAAATGCTGAAAGCAAAGAAGTGAGTTTAGAGAATAAATAGAAAGTGATAAAAATTATTTTAAGTTGGTGAGAATCACCATTCCATCCGTTAAAGAAGGAAGAATTAAAGAAATCCGAGGCTCATATATACAATGGAATATTACTTAGCCATCAGAAAGGATGAATATCCACCATTTGCATCAACATGGATGGAACTGGAGGGGATTATGCTAAATGAAATAAGTCAAGCAGAGAAAGACAGTTATCATATGGTTTCACTCATATGTGGAACATGAGAAATAGAGTGGAGGACCACAGGGAAAGGGAGGGAAAACTGAATGGAAAGAAATCAGAGAGGGAGACAAAGCATGAGAGACTCTGGACTCCAGGAACCAAACTGAGGGTTCCAGAATGGAGGGGGATGGGGAGATGGGGTAACCGGATGATGGATATTAAGAAGGGCACATGTGGTGATGATCACTGGGTGTTAATACAACTAATGAGTCATTGAACACATCAAAAACTAATGATGCACTATATGCTGGCTAATTGAACATAATAATAAAAAAATAAAGAAATTCAAAGGTTGTATTTTTCTTTCCCCACAAAATGCACTATGCTAAAATATAAACTAAAATTTGTGTGAAATATTTTGTGTCACATATTTTCCTGGTGTATTATACATTTTTAATAAGATAAAAATTATGGAATAAGTATATTTTTTTCATTTATAGAAAGCCTTAAAATGTCTAGCCTAATACATATTACGAGACTTAATGTGCCATGGCAGAAAACTCAATCCTATTTGCCTGCAATTATTAAAGGGAATTTTGGGCTCATTCAATCAGGAAGTCTAGTGGTAGAGCTGGCCCTATGCTTTATGCCTGGGCTGAAAAGAAGCCACTCCTGAAAGTTAATTTTATGCGTCAACATTTTTCCTTTTTTTTTTTAATTTAAATTCAATTAACATATAATATATTATTAGTTTCAAAGGTAGAGGTCAGTGATTCGTCAGTCTTATATAATACTCAGTGCTCATTACATCACGTGCCCTCCTTAACGTCCATCACCCAATTACCTCACCCCCCACTACCTCCCCTCCAGCAACCCTCAGTTTGTTCCCTATAATTAAGAGTCTCTTATGGTTTGTGTCTCTCTCTGTTTTTATCTTATTTTATTTTTCCTTCCCCTCCCCTATGTTCATTCATTTTGTTTCTTAAATTCCACATATGAGTAAAATCACATGGTATTTTGCTTTCTCTGACTGACTTATTTTGCTTAGCATAATACACTCTAGTTTCATCCACATTGTTGAAAATGGCAAGATTTCATTTTTTTTGATGGCTGAGTAATATCCCATTGTGTATATATATGCCACATCTTCTTTATCCATTCATCTGTCAATGGACATCTGGGCTTTTTCCATATTTTGGCTATTGTGGGCATTGCTGCTATAAACATTGGGGGGCAGGTGCCCCTTCAGATCACTATGTTTGTATCCTTTGGATAAATACCTAGCAGTGCAATGGCTGGGTCGTAGGGGAACTCTATTTTTAACTATTTGAGGAACCTCCATACTGTTGTCCAGAGTGGTTGCATCAGTTTGCATTCCCACCAACGGCGTAAGAGGGTTCCCCTTCCTCCCCATCCTTGCCAATATCTGTTGTTTCCTAACTTGTTAATAGTCTCCATTTTGGGGCACCTGGATGGCTCAGAGGGTTAGGCACCTGCCTTCAGCTCAGGTCATGATCCCAGGGTCCTGGGATCAAGCCCCACATCAGGCTCCTTGCTTGGTGGGGAGCCTGCTTCTCCCTCTCCCTCTGTCTGCTGTTCCCCCTGCTTGTGCTCCCTCTCTCTCTGCCAAATAAATATATAAAATCTTTAAAAAAATATTCGCCATTCTGACTGGTGTGAGCTGATATCTCATTGTGGTTTTGACTGGCATTTTCCAATGCTGAGTGATGTTGAATATTTTTTCATGTGTCTGTTGGCCATTTGGATGTCTTCCTTGGAGAAATGTCTGTTCATGTCTTCTTCCCATTTATTGATTGGTTTATTTGTTCTTTGGGTGTTGAGTTTGATAAGTTCTTCATAGATTTTGGATATTAGCCCTTTATCTGACAAGACATTTGCAGATATCATCTCCTATTCCATAGGTTGCCTTTAAGTTTGTGGACTGTTTCCTTTGCTGTGCAAGCTTTTTATCTTGATCAAGTCCCAGTAGTTCATTTTTGCCTTTGTTTCCCTTGCCTTTGTAGATGTTTCTAGCAAGAAGTTGCTGCAGCCAAGGTCACAGAGGTTGCTGCCTGTGTTCTCCTCTAGGATTTTGATGGACTCCTGTCTCACATTTAGGTCTTTCATCCATTTGGAGTCTATTTTTGTGTATGGTGTAAGGAAATGGTCCAGTTTCATTTTTCTGCATTGTGGTTGCTCAATTTTTGCAACATCATTTGTTGAAGAGACCGTCTTTTTTTCCATTGGATATTCTTTCCTACTTTATCGATGATTAGTTGACCATAGAGTTGAGGGTCTACTTCTGGGCTCTCTATTCTGTTCCATTGATCTATGTCTCTGCTTTTGTGCTAGTGCCACACTGTCTTGAAGATTACAACTTTGTAAAAGAGCTTTATGTCTGGAATTGTGATGTCACCAGCTTTGGTTTTCTTTCAACATTCCTTTGGCTATTTGGGGTTTTTCTGGTTCCATACAAATTTTAGGAATGTTTATTCCAGCTCTGTGAAAAAAGTTGATGGTATTTTGATAAGGATTGCATTGAATGTATACATGCTTTGGGTAGCATAAGCATATTAACAATATTTATTCTTCCACGCATTAGGAATTCTTTAGCAAATTCATTTTCTAAGATTCCTTACACTGTCAACATCTCTAACATTTCTAAGGGCAAGTCTGATCCTTGAAAATGGAAAGATGGGCAATGTTTGGGAGATGATAGGAAATAAATATGTGATTGATACCCACTGAAATATTTGTTCTGTACTCTTTCATTTTCATTTTTTAGAAGAACCATAGAATCATATTTTCTTAAAACTAATGTTTGGTTACTTATTAAGTGACCTTTGTAAAAAAAAAGAAAAAAGGGTCAAATCTTCATTTTTTAATGTAGCAAGTGTTTTCTAAGAACAGCTGAAATAAAATAATGCTTCTAGCTCTTTGTCATATTTGACAAACATTTATTCTTATTTGCTGTAACATTTATTTCCCCTTTTCCCAAGGCCTGATATGATGACAGACACTGCTAAAGCACATAAAACTCAGAAAACTTACAATGACACATTTGTAGACTTGGTTTCCCAATTATTTCATTGTATGTATTCACTTGTTGCCGTTAACTGTTTCAGTGAAAAATGTGCAATTTTTAATTGGTCTTATTAGAAAATTGGATTTTCTTTTTTGGGCACCTGGGTGGCTCAGTTGGTTAAGCGACTGCCTTTGGCTCAGGTCATGATCCTGGAGTCCCGGGATCGAGTCCCACATCGGGCTCCCTGCTCAGCAGGGAGTCTGCTTCTCCCTCTCCCTCTCCCCCCTCTTGTGCTCTCTCTCTCTCTCAAATAACTAAATAAAATCTTAAAAAAAAGTTGGATTTTTTTGTTAATATATATTAAGTTTTGCATTCATCATTTTCTGCTATGTTTTAATTTTGGGGTTATATGGGTGTTAAAGATGACTATAACACTACTTAGGTGGTACAGACTAATAAAAGAATTGTTGAATTTACTTCATAGTTCACATGACAACTGCAACTTAATAATGTGAGGTCTAAAACCATATACAGAACAATAATTTTGTGCTAATTTTATGCTGGCCTAATGGCTTTTCTTTACATTTTTGCTTTGATACATAAACTTTTTCATAATTCTGGTAATCAACAGTAGGATTTACAATTTTTCACTTTCATTGTCATTTATGTTTTTTATCAAATATCTAGGTAAATTCAACAATATAAACCTATAATCCAAGCCTTAAAGTTGGTGTATATATTAATGAGAAAATTGATCAATTTTTCTTATATTTTTTGATAAGTACACCAACACATATTTGGATGTTTTAAAATTCAAGCCATCATTCAAGTATTTCCAATATAAAGAAAAAACAACTTACACATTTTAACTAATTCATCTGTTTCACATAGGTTTTTATTTTGGTTCAATGACTTCTTCAAAGTATCATTAACAATTGAACATACCAACACTTCATTTTGTTTTTCCAGCTATCTTCATCAAAAATTTTACCTGAGAAATCATACACTTGTGAGTGAAAAATCAAAAATGGAAAATTTATTTTTCTCTTTAACTCAGTAATACTCAACTCAGACAAAAGGCCATTATGTTCAAAGATATAGAGGAAAAATATAGTCATCGATTGCTGAATATTTCAGCTCCTATCTTCAAAGGCATAAAAAGCTCAAAGAAAGTCAATATAAATAAAGCAATTAATTCAATATTGTGTTTTACAAAAGATTAGGTGGAAATTAATAACATGAACACTATACGCATAATAATACAAACACAATAGCTATAGATCTGGGTGGTGAAAGCTACATTTTAAGAAATCTCTTAGCCATAAAGCCCTCCTTTGTTTTGCTTCCAAAGGATTTATATAAAGGAAATAATTCTTTTTTGGAACCACAATTTGCCATTTTGCTGTCAAACAATAGTCATTGACAAGCCAGAGTTGGGATCTGAGGTGTGAAAATGGAATGATGACTGTGAAGAAAAGTACTCTTAAAAATTTATGTAGGTGTTAACTCAGTAGTGTTACTAGCCTCCATTTACACTTTGGCGATGCATCCTTAGACCATATGTCCACCATCAAAGACTATTCCCTGAAACATCCTTGGATCAAACTGAAGTCGGGTGACATGTTTCAGGCTGAACAGACCTGTTAGGATGACATTTTCAGGAACAGGAAGAGCACTAAGACTTGAGGATCTGAGATGTGAATCTCTGTTCTCATGCTCTCAGTACTGAAAGGACACAGAAGGTGCTGAAATATCCCGTGTCATCACTTCCTGGTGAGACTGGCACATATTTGAGTGATTTTAGAGACTCTACTAAGACACTTCTTTTGATAGAACTATGTTGGTGAAATTAACAGAGTATCTAATTTTTCTCATGTAAAAATCTTATTTGTCTTTTTAAAACCCGTATCTTTTCTGAAGTGCAAAAGAAGGAAGTTTCTTAGCCAAAACAAATTCAAAAGTAGATTGAGGATAAACCAAGTAAAAGATTGCAGAAATGCTTGCTTTCCATCCTTTTACACTCTCCCCCTCTCACATCACTTTCCTTTCCTGGGGCTCTCTTCTGAGGCAAGCAGCTTCCTTTGAGAAATTGGCAAGAATCTTCCTTAAAAGTACTGTGAACTTGAAAGGAAAATGGGATTTGTAGCTATTTCAAAAGTATCACTCACCTCTCTGCCAGACCAAAAGTGTTTCTTTTCTTCAAATTTGATTTCCATCCAAATAGAACGAAGAACTATAATGCCAGAATACTTCAGGCTGATATACCTGAGTTACCTCATTGTAACCAGTCCTTAAAAGCCTTTTCAATGTTACAGGTACAAACTATTTAATTGCTACCAAGTAAAGATGTTGTACTTGGTATTATGATCAGTGAGAAGAGTATTGAACGGCCCTGAAAAAATGTTACAAGGGTTTGAGAAACACATGCATTTGAATACAATTTACTAGGGATACTAGGGATGCTCATCACAGAACTCTGAAAGAACACTTTGTTATAATACATTATGCAAATAAAACAGAGAATAAAATTATTCCATCTCTGGGAGGGAAAGAGCTCTGCACCGAGTTCTCACAACTGAAGCATTGATTTGTAAGGGAGTACATGCTTTTAGTAGGGTAGGCATAGAAACAGGAGAGAATCTCTCCCCCCCCCCATTTTCTAGAACATATAACATATAGCCTGCCAACAAATGGAAGAACTATCCACAGCCTATGTTTTCTTCTTTTCTTCCATCCAAACATCAGTGATAAGGCTGGAATTAAGTTCTAGAAAGTCATCAACTTAAAATACCTGATATATGTATTTTTCTTGTTAGCCTTTGGCCTGGGAATTCATTTATCATTGTTTTATCAGACAAAGAGCTAATATTTGTTTACATTCTGGAGTATAATCTAATAGAGCAAAATCCCATGATAGCTAGGCACTACAGAGTACAAAGTAATGAATTTAGGAACAGTTTTATTAGGCTTTCAAAGACTTAAGAGCCATAATTGGAAAAATGTAGTAGCAAAAAAGAAAAGGAAGAGGAAGAGGGAGGAGGAAGTGGAGGAGAGAAAAGGAAAGAAGAAGAAAAAGAAGAGATAGAAAAATGATCGCTCTGCAACTGACAATCTAGTACTGAGTAATCACTTGTAATACTATGGCAACACCAATATGCCAGGGCACTATATATAACTGGGAGAGAAGGAAGTGGGGAGAAGGTGAGCCAAGGTGCAACAGACTCCTTTAATTAAAAAGGGAGCAATATTTCATAGCTGTAAGATATGAGCCCAAACTTTCAGACATGCAGATCTGAGAGTGAAACCTAACTTTCAGGTATGTGAAGGGACATGATTTTGGGCAAGTTCTGCACAATTTATAACTGTGGCTAATAGTAAAATAGGAATAATTCTATTTGCCATGCACTGTAAAAAGCTAATGCAGCATAACATAACACCTGGTACCTAGCATGTATACAAAGTGATTGCTATTAAAGTAACTCTCTAAGATGCCTTCTGATTCTCTAATCCTAAAATTCCTTTTACTATGAACCATCTATATGAATGAACCTACCACATGAATGAGGAAATAACAATACAAAATACATCAGTAGAGTTAATGTATCTGTGACAATATTAAGAATTATTAATCAAAACATAAATCTGCCATGTCTGGAGATGAAAATGCATTATTTATTTAGTATAAAGAACATTTTGAGTTCATGAATTCAAAATAATAGGAGATAATATCTGGGGAGACTTTGGAAAGAAATGGAAAGATAAGAAAAAAGGAGGCTGAATAATGTTTACATTCTTGCAGACAACAATAAACTTTCCACATTCTTGCAGACATTATGATTGTTCTTTAGACAAAGAGTAAGTTCACAGAGATGCTAATGATGGTCTTGGGAATAAGCAGGTGTGTTGGGAAATTCTGCTACCCCCTATATGACTTGGGTTTTAGTGAGTATGAAGAAACCTATGCTCCTGCTTCTGTTGCCTCATTTGATCAACCAGGTGTACATTTATGATGGAAGGAACATGTCACATTGGGCTTTGATAGATGTATTCCTCACATCCAAAGAAGCAAAAGTAGTTTGATCACAATTACAAAAGTGGAAGCAGCATATTTTGTTACAGCTCCAGTGGATTCATATATTAAGTGGTGAGAAGATGAAGTAGTACTTGTCTAATTGTTTCTTCTTTCTCAGTGAAAGAAGTACCAAAGTAAACCAAGCAGCTTGGGGGGAGTCAGGAAAATGAAGTTTAACTATAAGGTAAAGATATGAAATAGTCATGGCATAAAGGGGACAACACATTTACTAGGAAATTCAATGGAATTGTTAGGGAGTGCTGCATCCCCACTTGTGATCTGTGGTCATAAATTTAAAGCACAGTTGATAGTTTTCTCCTGCCACATTCACCTCTCCAGAAGCAGGAGTTCAATATATACAGGTGGCTTTAACTAGGGGTAAGAATTTACCTGGAGAGTTTAATTGAGAGAGAATGTCCAAGGAGTAAGGAGTCAATGTAAAAGAGAGATTGAAATGTTGGCAGCAAGAGGCAGGTAGGGTAAACAAAGAAGCAAGCTACCAAAATTGCTTGTAAACAAAGCCAATTCAAAGAACTACTATATCATGAGGAATACATGCCTCCTTAATGTCCACCACCCAGTTACCCCATGCCCCCACTCTCTCCCCTCCAGCAACCCTCAATTTTTTTCCTATGATTGAGTGAGTCTCTTATGATTTGTCTCCCTCTTTGATTTCATCTTGTTTTATTTTTCCCCTCCCTTCCCCTATGATCCTCTGTGATCCAATTTCAACCCAGAACCTGAATACGACACCAAAAGCACTGGCAAGTAAGCAAAATATTAATAAGTGAAATTACCCCAATCTAAAAAGATTCTGCACAGCAAAAGAAACAATCAACAAAATGAAAAGTCAATCTATGGAATGGGAGAAAATACACATCTTCTACATGATAAGGGGTTAATATCCAAAATATATAAGGAACTCATGTAACTCAGTAGCATAAAGACAATTCCATTTTTTTAAAAGGACAGAGTTACTAAATGGATATTTTTCCAAAGAAGACATGCAAATGGCCAAGAAATACGCGAAAGATACTCCACGTCACCAATCATAAGGAAAATGCAAACCAAAACCATAATCAGATTATTACCTCACACCTGTTAGACTGGCTATCATCAAAAAGACAAAAGATAATAAGAATTGGTGAGGGAACCCTTGTGCACTTGTGGTGGGAAGGTAAACTAATACAGCCACTATGGAAAGTAGTATGGAGATTCTCCCAAAATTAACAATGGAACTGCTATTGCATCTAGCAACCAACTTCTAGGTACATAGCAAAAGGACGTGAAATCAGGATATCAAAGATATTTATGCACTCCCATATTCATTGCAGCATTAATCACAACAGACAAGGTATGGAAACAACCTAAGTTTCCAAACAGATGAATGGGTAAAGAAGATGCGGCATACATTTGTAAAGGAATATTATTCAGCCATGAGAAGGAAGGAAATCCTGCCATTTGTGACAACATGGATGGACCTTGAGAGTATCATGCTAAGTGAAACAAGTCAGAAGAGAAAGACAAATACTCTGTGATCTCACATAACTGTGGGATCCAGAAAAGCTGAACTTGTAGATACAGAGAGTAGAATGGTCATTGCCCATGGTGGAGGAGTAGGAGAAGTGGGAGATGTTGGGCAAAGAGTAAAAAACTTTCAGTTTTAAGTAGAAAAAGTCCTGAGGAGCTAATGTACAGTATGGTACATGATTCATGTAGTTAATATGATTGTATTACAGACTTGAAAACTTCTAAGAGAGTAGATCTTAAAGGTTCTCACCACAAAGAAGAAAGGGTAATGATGTGATGTGATATGAGTGTTAGCTAGGACTACAGTGGTAATAATTTTATGTATAGATATTCACATTTTCTACTCCTAAAACTTGCTCATGTTATGTCAGTTGTATCTTAGTATATCTGGGGAAAAAATAAATAAAAACAAAAGATATCATTTAAAAAAGAAATTACTTTTGTTAACATCAATAATGGCTTTCAATCTTACCAAATTTAATTTCTGAACCTGTCTTATTTCCTCAGTATTTAACCCAGGTGAAGAATTTTCTTTCCTAGAGAATAAGCATTTGAAATTAACATAGTCAACATTGACCTCTTTATTTCTTACCAAGTTTCCCCTCTTCCCAACTGTGCCTTCCTAAATTCCATCTCTCAGTTAATTATATATATTTCACTTAATTATACAGGTCAAAGAACTAAGAATTTCGGTTCCCCTTTTTTCTATCCCTTGATATCCAATTAATGAGCAAGTGCTCTTAGCTTTCTCCTCAAGATATATCCTGAATCTGACCACATCTCATCAACTCTTCTACTTTTGCTTTGGTCTAGGTAAATATCTCCCTCATTTATAATGCAATAATCTTCTTAACATGGCCTATTGTTTTGTTTCTCACTACACACTTTTCCTGGTATATTCCTATCATAGTAGTTTGATTTATCATTTAGAACTATAAAAAAATTCATGTAACTTCCCTAAATAAAACTGCAATGGCTTCACACTGCACTGAAAATTAAATCTAAACTTTTTTCTGTGACTTATGAAACCATTTCTAAGAAAAATACGGCCTCTTTCTTTTCCTCTCTGATCTTACAACCTAGTACTCTCCTCTCCCATCACTCTCCAGGCATGCAGAGTTTCTCTCTGGTCATAGAATATTCTAGCCTTTTCCCTGTTCTGTGGACTTGGAGACTCTACTTGACCTTCCTCTGTGAAGAGGGTGACATTCTGGAAGATCTTAATAGCTGTGGCAGAAATTATTTATTACATTATTCAGATTCCATTTCTCTCTTTTTTATGCAATTTTGGTACAGCTGTAAATCAACATATTTGTGGCCTGCTCAAGAGGTAAGCATGTTACTCAATCCTAACAAATCAGCTTCTTTCTTCTGGGAATTTGTATTTTGAATTTATGTAAGGGTGGACAGAGTTTACACTTATTTAATACAAGGGCTGCAATTCTGAAATAATTATTCATTAGATTTTACAGCAATTCCTGGAAATAACCTTATTTGCATTCTTTCTGAGACTTAGTGTTCAGTAGTGTATTTGTCAGGGCTGCCATAGCAAAGTACCACAGATTGGGAGGTTTAAACAATAAAAATTTATTTTCCATAGTTTTATAGTCTAGAAGTCCAAGATCGAGGTGTCAGCAGAGTTGGTTTCTTCTGAGACCTCTCAGGGGCTTGTGTTTTCACATGATCTTACCTTTGTGCATGTCTGTAGCCTAATCTCCTCTTTTTATCAAGACATCAGTCATATTGGATTAGAGCCCACCGATAAGACCTCACTTTAGTTTAATTGTCTCTTTAAAGGTACTATTTCCGAACACTGTTCATATTCTGAAGTACTGGAGGTTTGGGACTTCAGTAAGTGTATTTTGGGGGAGACACAATTGAACTCATAACAAATAATCTCTTTGATTTTAAGACTGACCTGTAATCTCCCAATACACATAAATGTTTTGTTTTGCTTTTTCTGAATCAGTCTCTGTTGCTTGCAGGCAAAGTGCTCAAACAACTATAATGGACATTAGTTTCTTTTAATATATATATATAATATATATATTATATATATTATATATATATTTCAAGTTGGGGACTCATTGAATTGAACCATTATGCCATTTTATGTTCTGTTTACAGAAAATACAAGAATATATGGTCATTTAGTTGTGTGGAAGGAACTTTATGAGGCATAACTGAATATGGACACTTTTGCTACCTTTATTTAGGGCCAAACAATTTTTTTGAAATTTTGTAAATTAGCTTTTCTTTTTTTCCTGGCAACTGTGGGAATTTTTACTTGTTCAAGGAGAAGGGAAAGTCATTTAGGGAACAGTGGAGAGATAGCAGCCACCTTTGATTAAGCTTATACCAGCCTAAAATGAGATTCTTAAATTTGTACAAGTTTTACAGATCATACTTCATTTTGTTATTGAAAATCTTATTTCCCTAACAAAATGAAGAGTGATTTTAGCCAT
The DNA here is from genome assembly GCF_011800145.1 of Mirounga leonina. NCBI lineage: Eukaryota > Metazoa > Chordata > Mammalia > Carnivora > Phocidae > Mirounga > Mirounga leonina. The sequence continues at coordinate 7,119,278 of NW_023270231.1, forward strand.
TTATTTAAATCTTTATTAAAGCATTATTATTTATTTATTTAAGCTCAAAGAATGACAAAATACCATATTACATTTGTTATTTGAAGCAGTGAGTTACACACTGAGACATCTGGTCTATTTTACACAAGGATTCTTGCAGCTGATTAAAAAAAGACATTATATGTACATAAAACTCCTAATAGTATATAAAATCAAAATATAAAATACAAACAGAAGGCTCTTCATTTCATAACCTTTGTTCAATAGTTTCTCAATATGTATTTCTTTTTAGACAACCCCAATTAATTATCCCCATGCCACTTGAAAGTCAAATTATTCAAAACTCGCTATGTTATCCTACTCTTGCCTTAAATTTACTCCTGTTTCTATTTTTACATTTATCTATTTTTACTGTTTTTACATATACTCAGTTATCCAAGATACATAGCTTGAAATCACACAATTTTTTTTAAAAAAAATTGGTCCTTATTCAATCAACCATCAAGGGCCATTTCCATTGAGTTACCACTTCACTGTCCGTCCTGTCCTTCCATGAGGATTAATTGGATATAACTGCATTATTCTGTTCTGGAACATCCCACTGCACTTTACAAGAGTGATAAATGAAGAAGAAGCTGGCGTAATGAGACTCAACTGGATTTATTTATTTATTTATTTACTTACTTACTTACTTATTTGGAAGGGGGAATTGTATTTTCTAGAGATGCTGCTGAGCTGGGAGAGCCTGCAGCTGCCGTGAGGGAGAAATCTGAGAATAAAACCAGAGTAAATCATGGATTGACTATAAAGAAATATAGATATTAAAAACATTTTTGATCTCTTAGTTCTTGTCCATTCCTGATGTTAGCAGCTATTTCTGATCTTTGCAGTTCCCTGAGCAAATAAATTCTCATTTGTTGATTCAATTTGAGTCGGTTTCTATTAATTGCAGTAGAAAGAATCCAGATTATTTCAACAGAGGATAAATGAAAAGCTTTATTTTAATATTTTGGAAGCCATTTTCCAAATATACTAACATGGGATTGCTGATTTCATCATCTCTACTTCTCCTATGGTATATTCTCCTATGGTATATTTAGATTATTATCACAACCTCTATTCCTTTTACCCTATGACCCAGTTTACAGAAGATATCCACATTTGGACTCTGGCTGTTCTTTCATGGTACAAAATAAGAAACATCTGTGTGTGTGTGTGTGTGTGTGTGTGTGTGTGTGTAAGGAGTGGGAATTATGCTCCATTTTCCTGAGGGTGGAGTACCTACGAAAATTATCTAGAATTTTCTGCCTGGGAAATGTGTCCACTCTCCCCCAATTACTTATTCAATTATGTATTTTTTTATATTGGCATGGACTCATGGATTTTTTTTTATTCTTAGAATTAAATTCCAATACTAGATTATTTTGTGGCTCACAATGTTCCAGCTTTGGTCATTGGGTTATCTTTCAGTTGGCTTTTGTGTCCCTTTGAAATATTTCCATTGTTGTGTTTGTTGTTTAGAGTACTTCCTTACTTTCTCTAATTACAAAATGCTCCAGGCTCATCCTGTGTATTTCTTGCTTGTCCTAGAATCAGCCCTTTCTCCAAAGAGTCCTGGCCCTTTTATTAGAGAATGACAGTGGCAAAAAAGGTGTAGATACTAAGTGTGCTCATTATATATAATATTTACCCATCTGTATCTATATTGAGCTAAACATGAGATAATGTGGGTGTCTCCAACTCTAAACCATTATCATATGGATTATCCTAGCCTTTTTTCCTTGTTTGTGTGTAATCTCCCATTCCAAGACTGAGAAACCTGGCTTCCACAATTCACCATCTATTGAAATAGATGTTCAATTCCAGTACACATGTAGAGTGGTTGCCAAATTGTTAGTCATACCCCTGTAGAGGAAAATAAAATCATACCCCTGCAGAGGAAAATAAAATAATTTATGTGCTTATGTACATTTCCTTCTGCTTTAGCCTTAGATGCCACTCTTTTCCAATGTTAGGTCAGCATCATTTGGGCCAGGACCTTCAATGAGAGTGTTTCATATACTTATAATACAGTTTAATTTTTTTCATTGTCTTCATTCCATTCTGAGATCCACCAGATTCTTAAATAATTATTTAATTTATATATGTTAAGTCCTACTCTTTTGGCTCTAAATTTCTATGGGTTTGTAAATGCATAATGTCATGCATCCACCATTACAGTATCATACAGAATAGTTTTATTATCATACAGAATAGTTTTATTATCCTAAAAACATATAAACTTTTCACACAAAGGATGGCTTTTTCTTTAAAAAAGGTCTTTTAAATTTAGAATAGATTTAGATTTCCAGAAAAGTTGTGAAGGTACAAGAGAGTTCCCATATAGCTCAAACTAAATTTCTTCTTTTTTAGAGATTATGGTTTTTCCTTTTCTATGACCTTAATAGTTTTGAGGAGTAGTGATTAGGGTATTTTGTAGGATGTCCCTCAATTGGAATTTATCTGCCATTTTTTCTCATGACTAGACTGTCATTGTGTGTTTCTGGACCCAGTTCCAATGTGGAGTGGGGATGGTTCTCCACACCAACAAGCAATTCTCAGGATACCAGCTGGGTGCCCTATAATTCATCTCAATTCTGATATTTATCTACTGAGAGATAGCATTAAATTCCACAGGTTAAGTGTTCAGTCTACAAGATTACCCTCTGCCTCCCACCTCAGATGCCAGTTACAATCCCAGATTGTTACCTTTGCTTCTGATAAACTGGCTATAAATCGGAGGTTCCCAAAACTCACTCCTTGGGTTCTCTTAATTTGCTAGAGCAGCTCATAGAACTCAGGAAACCCATTTACGGACTAAATTACTGGTTTATTATAAAAGCATACAACTCAGGAACAGCCAAATGAAAAAGATGCATAGGGCAAGATATGTGGGAAGGGGTGCAGAGCTTCTATGCCCTCTCTGGGCACAGTGTTGTCCCCACAACTCCACATGTCCACCAACATGGAAACTCCCTGAAACCTGTTCTTTTTTTTTTTTAATGTAGGTGTCAGTATATAGGCATGATTAATTAAACCATTGGCCATTGGCAGTTGATTCAACCTCCAGCTCCTCCCCTCTCCCTAGAGATGGGGTGGGACTGAAATTTTCAACTCCCTAATCACCTGGTTGCCTCTATCGACTACTAGCCCCCATCCTTAACTGCCTTCCAAAAATCACCTCGCTAATGTAACAAAAGACATGTTTATCATTCTCAACACTTACAAATTCCAAGAGTTTGGGGAGTTGTGCATTAGAAACTGTAGATGAAGGTCAAGTATATATATATATATTTAATAATAATAATATAATTATTAATAATATAATTTAATCTGAATGACCAAATACATATTTCTTATAAATCACAATATCACAGCATTCTATTCTCATCCATTAATCTGTCTACTCTTCTGCTAATACCATGCTATATTGATTATTACAAGTTTATAATAAGTATTGAAGTTGGTTGGTGTGAATCCTCCTGCTTTGTCTTACTTTTATATTTTTGGTATTGTGCTGCTTATTCTAGGTTTGGCATTTCAATTTCAACTTTAGAATCAGTTTGTTGTTATGTACCAAGTAGGGATATTTATTGGAGATCTGAAAATGAGGTTTGGAAGAATTGACACTAATGATATTGAGTCTTCAAATCCACGGGCACAAAATATATCTCCATTTATTTGGATCTGCTTTGACTTCCTTTATTAGTTTTTTGTAGTTTTTCACTTACAGATCCTGTACATATTTCTTGGATGTATATGTAAATGTTTAATGTATTTTGATTTTACTGTAAGTTTATTGTCTTTTAAATTTCAATGTCTAATATTCATCACTAGCATATAAGAAAGCAATTGACTTCAGTTTATTGACCTTGTATCTGTGATTTCACAATACTTACTATAAGTTTCAGGAGATGGTTTCTGATTATTTTGTGTTTTCTATACAATCATGTCACCTATGAATAAAGGCAGTTATTATTTATTCTTTTCTAATCTGTATGTCTGATATTTCTTTTTCTTGTCTTATTGTACTAGGTAGAACTTCCAATATACTGTTAAATAAGAGTGGTGAAAGGGAAAATTGTTGTCTTTTTCTTAATCTTACAGGGAAGTCCTTAGATTCTCACAATTATTATGTTACTTGTGGTGGGTTTTGTTTTTATAGTTATTCTTTATCAAGTTTAAGTTTCCCTCTATTCCTAGTTTGCTAAGAGTTGTTATCATGAATGAAGTGTTGGTTTTGTTGAATGCTTTTTCAGCGTCAATCAATGCAATCATATGATTTTGCTTCTTTATTTTGTCCCTGTGGTATATTACACCAATGTATTCTCAAATTTTGACACAGTCTTGCATGCTTGGATAAATTACACTTTGTGGTCGCATATAATTCTTCTTATACAGTTTTGGATTCAAGTTTTTAATATTTAGTTGAGGATTTTTATATCTACATTAATAAGAAATATTGGTCTGCAATTTACTTTTCTTATAATCTATTTATTTGGTTTGGGCTTAGGGCAATGCTGACCTCATAAAATGAAGAAGTGTTAGGCCTTATTTCCAAAAGAACGCATCATTGGTATAACATGATAAACCCATCTTTTTTTCCCTTTTACATAGAAATTTTACTTTTTAGAACAGTTTAAGTCAGCTGCAAAATTGAGCAGAAAGTACAGAAAAGTTCCCTAAACCCTTGTTCCTCCCCACAGTCTCCCCAAGTATCAAAATCTTACACCACAGTGGTAACTTTGTTGCAATTCAAACTCATTTTAAAAATTATTTGACTTATCAATTTCTACCATGAAATGTACAGAGTTATATTGGAGGCAGTACCTCTTTATTTATGATTTATGTTTTATTTCAAGGAGGTAAAGTCATGATTATAGTAAAAATTTATTGAAATCACAGAGTATAATCTCTTTATAACCCTCATTCATTACTTTATAAAATTCTTGGGAGCAAGAACCATGACCATATTTTTTTCATATCTTTCTGGTATATATGACTTTGCAGACTGCAAAGCATGATGTAGATATTCAATAAATATTAATTGTCTGGAAGTGAATTTATATATTTTAACTATAATATTAAAATATGAAGCAGCAAGAAAGCACTTTAACAGTTTAAAATTATATATATTTTCCCAACTAGATTGTAAGCCAATTAAAGACCAAAAAAGTACACTTCCTCATTACCTTAACCTAGCATTCACTTATAGAATGCACCTAATAATTAACATGTGATGACTTGAGAAATGAATGAAGATTGAAATACATTTTTATCCATATATTTTTGAGATAACAGGCATTGTCTCTGACTCTTAGAAGGTTATAGGCCAAAATACCGAGAATTATTAATACAGTATTGTGATAAAAATATATTCTACCTAATATATTTCATTACATTCTAGTCTATAATGTGACTGGACTGAGGAGGTACAAGAACTCTTCAGGAATATTTTACAGTGTAGTAATTAATTTATAGGATTTACAGGTCATGGATGGAGGAATACATGGTTGGAATGAGGGTTAGTATCTGATCTCATTTACTTTTCCTGTAATCTAGTTTGTCCTTATCAGGAAATAGGTTCAGCTTATGTTATCTTTAAGAAACTTTATGGATTTACCTTTTTTTCATGTAGATATATGATCTATCTGGAATTTGTTGAGGTGCAGACCAAAGTTTATTTTTTATATTAATTTCCAATTTATTTAGCATCATTTATCAGAAAGACCATCTTTTCAGCATTGCAATGGTGCCTTCCTGATAGATAAATCAGGTATCCATATGTGATAGGTCTAAATCTGAGTTTACTATTCTGTTCTAGTGTTTTTATATCCCAATGCCATTTCACATCTTGTAAATTATGGTAGATTTGAAATAAGTTTGATATATGATAATATAAATCCTTTAGCTTTGCTCTTCAAGTTTCTTCTGGCTTTTTTGCTTGCATTTTCATATAAATTTTTAAATCAGCTTGTGAAAAATGCTTGGATTTTAAATAACATTGCATAAATCTATAGATCAAATTAGAGAGATTTGATGTCTTTATCACACTAAGTTTTATAATCACTAAACTTAATATAATCCTTCATTTGTTTAGATCTCCTTAGGTTTTCACATAAATGTTTTGTTAAATTTCCATGTAGAGATCATTCACATAATTTTTAGGTTTATTCCTAGCTATTTGATTTTGATACTTTGATAGATACATTGCTTTGTAAAATTTCACTATTTTCAGATCACTGCAGTATTAAGATATATAGTTTATTTTATATATTTAACTTGTATTCAGCAACCCCCTTTAAATCATTAATTAGAGTTTATTAGTGATCTTTTTAGATTTTTCAATATACACATTCATGTTGTATGAATAATGACAGTTTTATTTCTTCTTTCCAATCCTTACATTTTTACTTTTTGGGGGTGGAGTGGGGTTTATCTACTAGTTTGATTTTCCAATATACTATTGAATAGAGTTGGTGTTAGTGAACATCATTGTCTTATTTTTTATCTCAAGAGAAAATTTTCAATATTTTACAACTAAATATGGGATCATGTTTAATGAAAACTTTATAGATTAAGAAAGTTTTTTTTTTTTCCTACTTACCTGACAGGGTTTTTCTTTTAATTATCAAATGGGTAATGATTACTATCAGATGCCTTTTTCAGATTACATTGTGATTTTCCTACTTTATTTTGTTAATGTGGTGATTAACATCATTTTTTTTTTAAATTTTTGGATAACCTTGCATTGCTGGAATAAATTCCAACTTCTCATGATGTATTATCCTTTCTACATATTGCTGGAATTGATTTGCTGATATTTTATTTCAAATTTTTGCACTTAGATTCATGAGAAGTTTGTCTTATGATCTTACTAACATAATATCTTTGTCAGATTATAATATCAAAACTTGTCTCATAAATGAGGTTGAGGATTTCAGAAATATAAGTGGTGGTGGCCTTCTATATCTACAAATAAAAGCAGGTAGAGCAATTATATAACAAAACCAAAAGCCCATAGTCAATATTTACAACAAACCTTGGAGACAAACTCCATGGACACTAAAATTCTAACTGGATACAGAAAAACCATCAAAAATCTCAAGACCTGAATGGTATTGGCATCAGTGCTGGAGAAATAAGGATAAAGGAACAAGGTTGTCATCTGAGGACCTCAGAAAGGGATAATCCCCAAATAGCCAATTGATATTCACTGCAAAGTAAGGGGATTGTTTTGAAGACAGTGACTAAAATGGGTGGGATTGTGTTCCCCTTACTAGTGAGTAAGTACAAGGAGTTCCAGTGAGGACTAAATGAGTTGCCTTTAAAGCAGTTTTGCTCTTATGATTTCTCAAACTGACCATCAGCGTTCCTTTCTACAATATAGCCCATGATGAGAAACTATTAAGGGTAGAATAAAAATTGAGCAGGATACGCACAAGAAAGAGAAAGGAAACAAAATGTCAAACCAAAGTTTGTGAAAGAGTAGCCAAAAAATCCCAGAGAGCAAGCTTCCTTGTTTTTGAACTTTACACAATAATAACAAAAGAGGAAGCTCTGTAAAGTTAGAGCTGCTTTCCTAAATTCCACTTCATTCTAAAAGTTTAGGAATGTTAATTTCACACAAAGAAGAACAACAGAAAAGTATCAAGATAAGATCTAGTACAAAATTATTATAAGAAAAAAATCATAAGAAGCAAAATAACCTACTTGAGGAAGGCTGTGTGCATGAAGCTAGATCAAATCAGTAACCCATCATTTTAAAATAAGCTAATAGATACTTAGAAACAATGAAGGGTGTAAAGGGATAATATAAATCACAATTAGAAAAACTCAGAAAGGGATGAGAGGACTCAGAAAAGTTTTGGTGATTTTTCTTTTACCTTTGGCTTTTAACAGTTTCACTATTATGTGCCAGGATATATTTTATTTTGTTTTGTTTCTTTATTTAATTTGTTTGGGGTTCATAAGTTTTCATGTCTATAGATCGTTGTGTTCACCCATCTTGGAAGAATCACAGCTTTTATTTCTTCCAATATTGCTTCTTTTCTATTCTCTTTCGCCTCTTTTCCTAAGCCTCTAGATACTCATATGGTAAACTTTTTTCACTGTATACACACATACACACATTATATACACACACAAATACACACATATACATATTTTATATTCTCTTGTGTATCTTAAAATTCTTACTTTTATATCTGGGTATTTTTCTACTAATTTATTTTCCAGTTCACTTATCCTTTCTTCTGCCACATCAAATCTTCTCTTAAAACTGTATGTTCAATTCTGAATTTCAATTGCTGTAATTTTCAGTTCTTGGTAATGACTCATCTTTTTAACAATTTCTCTGCTGAAAATTTCCAATTTTTTCTGTATTTTATTGAAAATATTAATCATAGTTATAATGTTTCTCTCTGATAACTACAATATCTGAACCAATATATGTCTATTTCTATTATTTATTGTTCTTGGAGTTTGTTTATTTGCTCATTTTTGGGCATATCTGATAATTTAAGAGTGAATGCTCCATATTAAATATGAAAAATAAATGGTTCTGGCTGATGTTATCTTCCTTCAAAGTTAATTTAAAATTTTTTTCTGCCAAGCAGCTAGGGTACAGCCAAAACTAGGTTTTAAGGTGGTGTTAAGAATGTTCTTTGTCGGGCGCCTGGGTGGCTCAGTTGGTTAAGCGACTGCCTTCGGCTCAGGTCATGATCCCAGGGTCCTGGGATCGAGTCCCACATTGGGTTCCCGGCTCAGCGGGGAGCCTGCTTCTCCCTCTGACCCTCTCCTCTCTCATGCTGTTTCTCTCTCGCTCGCTCTCCAATAAATAAATAAATCAACTCTTTAAAAAAAAAAAAAAAAAGAATGTTCTTTGTCTGGTTTGCTCTTAATCCTAGGGGGATATTCCATGTATCTAGGCTGTGGCATTTTAGAGCCTGAACTGAAAGCCTAGGGATTTTGCCAGATATTCTTTACCTTTGTAGAATGTGAATTCCAAATTCAGTCTCCCCAGCAGTGCAAGACTGAATACATCTTTATTTAATTTTTAGACTTCTAGCTTACTTTACTTAGACACTATAAGGGCTATCTGATCCAGATGGCATCCTGGAAGAGATGGTGCCTATGTTGAGTCTTTTTAATTTAGTCATTATATTTAGTAAAATATTAAGCAGTACAAACAAGTTATGGGAAGATAGATCTTGCTCCTCTAAAGCTGAAGTCATTAGAAAAGACTGAGAGTCTGAGGGGTAGGTGTTCTGCAAAGGTCGGGACAACGCGGACAGGGATGTGAAAACCAATAGTGCTGCGGTATTTGAAATTCTTGCTGCAAGCAAAGAATGAATGTATTCCTCACCAAAAACATCAACTTAATGGATAACTCTTTCCTTTGGAATGAACTCCAGGTACCTTCTCCCAACTGCATCTGTCCCATGGTAGATGAACTTAAGACCTATGTATATGTGAAAACAATTCACAGACATTACACAACCCACAAACATTCCTGGGAACCTTTCACACAGGTTCTATATTTGTGTGCGCCTGATATCTACATAAGAGATATATCCCTTGTTATTCTTACCCAGAAGATTTGTTTCTGCCTTTACTCGGTGTTATATTTGTACTGCCAGTCTAAAATTATCAGTTTCACTTATCGCCACATTCTCCCCTGGAACAAGATCTATCAGTTTGGCTAAGAAAATCTCATCTATAATCTATTTCCTTGGGCGATGATTTTCTTCCTAATCTTCTAATCATTCTTTTCATGGTCTTCATTTTCTCCTTCAGTTGACACTTTTTCTATGCAACTAATTTCTTTTACATTAAGTAAACATCAGTTTTGCTTTCAGAGACCATGTCTAGTAAGATACCCACTACTCACCACAGAAGATGAACTTCCTCTTCCAACAGATAGTTCTATTCATGAAGGCACAAAGTTAGATATTGATATTGGGAAAGAATAAGTTATACTATATATCTATTCAAAGATGCTAAGGATTTGTAGGTAGAAAATCCTGTGGATTCCATGAAAAGTCTTTTGGAACTGATAAACAAGTTCAGTAAGGTATTAAAATATAAAATTAATACAAATCTATTTTATTTCTATAAACTAACAATAAAATGAAATGTATGTCATTGTAGTTAAGAAAACAATTTCATTTACAATAACACCAAAAGAATAAAATTCTTTGAACTAAATTTAGCAAGAGTAAAAGACGTGTACTGAAAACTACAAAACACTGTTTTTAAATAAATGGAAAGACATTTCATGTACAACAAGTCTTCCAAAGATGATAACTGTCCCTAAATTTATCTTTTATGCAATCTCTATCAAAATCCCTGCTGGCTATTTTGCATGGGTTGATAAGGAAATTGTAAAAGTCATGTGGAAATGAATGCAAGGGACACAGAATAATTAAAACAATGTTAAAAAAAGAACAAATTTGTAAGACTCATTCTTCCCAATTTCATATCAAGACAGTGTGGTATTAGTTTAAGGCTAGGGATATAAATCAATGGAAGAAAATTAAGAATCTATAAGCAAGATATTGTATTTATGGTCAGTTAATTTTGAGAAGGGTTCCAAGATCATTTAATGGGAAAAAATGTCTTCTCAACAAATGGTCCTGGAACAACTGGATATCCACATGCAAAGGATATTTATTTCACACAATTTATAAAAAGTAACTCAAAATTGACCACAGATCTATATATAAAATTGAAATCTAGGAAAGTCTTAGGAGAAACCATCAAAATAAATTTTCACTTCCTTGGATTAAGCAATTTTTTAAAGATATGACACCAAAAAGCATAGGTAACATCAAAAAAATAAGTACATTGGATTTCATCAAATTTAAAAAAATTGTGCTTCAAAGGACACCTTTAAGAAAGTGAAAAAGCAACCCATAGAATGGGAAAAATATTTCAAAATCATGTTCCGATAAGGGACTTGTATCTAAAATATGAGACTGATGTGCTGCCTCCTGTGCTAAGGAGGCAGGTCGGACTTGTATCCAAAATAAAGAACTCTTACCCTCAATGATAAAAAGACAAACAAACAAAATTAGTTAAAAGATATGAATAAACATTTTCCAAGAAGATATATAAATGGCCAATAAGCATATGACAAGATGCTCAAAATTATTAATCATTACTGAAATGAAGATCAAAACTAAGGTAAATTGAAACTTTGTACTCACTGGGATGGCTGACATAAACAGACAGAAAATATTAAGTATTGGCAAGGATGTGGGAAAATTAGAACCCACATATATTTCTGGTGGCAGGCGTTGTAAAATGGTAAAGACACTTAGGAAAAGAGTTTAACAGTTCCCCAGTATGTTAAATATTGATTTACTGTACAATCCAGCAATTTCACTTTTGGGTATGTATCCAAAGGAATTGAAAATGCACACCCACACAAAAACTTTTATAAAAATATTCATAGCAACTTTACTTATAATAGACCAACCCCCTAAGAAATAATCCAAATATACATTTATTGATGAATGGATTGAAAATGTAGTATATTCTGGGGCATCTGGGTGGCTCAGTTGGTTAAGCGTCTGCCTTCGGCTCAGGTCATGATCCCAGGGTCCTGGGATTGAGTCCCACATCTGGCTCCTTGCTCGGTGGGGATCCTGCTTCTCCCTCTTCCTCTGCCTGCCACTGCCCCCTGCTTGAGTTCTCTCTCTCTGTTGAATAAATAGATAAAATCTGCAAAAAAATACATAGTATACTCATAAAATGGGATATTATTCAGAAATAAAATGAATAAATTTCTGGTATAAATAAAGTTTGAATAAGTAAATAAATGAGGGAAAAGGCTATTCTATGCAGAAAAATCACAAATAATTTATGTAGATACTGTGTCTTCAAGCACATGGATCATAATTCCCTATATTTTAAATGTGGCCTGCACATAGTGACTACCTTCCAAAGAGTACAGCACGGAAAGGCAGGGAAAATAATAACTTTACAGTAGAATAATCTGACAAACACTATTTCAGCCACATTTTTCAAAGTTGACATAAATAATAATGAATCCTGTTGATAGTAAGTACCTTTGATGTACGATGAAAATGGCACTTTATTTTTAGGTTCTCACTCCCCACGCCTATGTCCCCAATCTAGTAATATGAAAAACATCAGACATATCCTAATAGATGGACATTCTGCCAAATATTTGAAAAGTACTCTTTGAAATGGTGCAAGTAATTGAGAACAAGATTGAGCAACAGTCACAGCCAAAAGGAGCCTAAAAAATCATGGTGACTAAATGTAATGCGATAGGCTGGATGGGACTGTAAGGCAGAAAAATATCATTAGGTATAAACCAGGGAAATAGAAAGTATAGATTTTAGTTAATAATGATATATCAATATTGGTTCACTGATTGTAACAAATGTACCATACTTATGTAAGATGCTAATAGAAAGGGGGGCTAGATTCAGGGTATACGGGATCATGCTTTATTATCCACTTTCACAGTTTTTCTGGAAATCTAAAACTATTCCAATTATAAAGAAGAATTAAGTACTGATACATGCTACAACACGATGAACCTTGAAAACACTATGTTAAGTGAAAGAAGTCATTCCAGTTGGCCACATTTTGTATGGTGCCATTTCTACAGTATGTTCAGAATAGGCAAATTCATAGAAGTAAAAAGTAGACTTGTAGTTACCAGGTGCTTGGGAGTGAGGAAAATAGGACTAAATGCTAATGAGTATAGAGTTTCTTTTCAGTGTGAAAAGTCTTCTGGAATGAGATAGTGGTGGTGATTACACAACCTTGTCATATACTAAAACTATTGAATTGTATTACTTTAAGGGTGAATTTTATACTCTGTGAATTTAATTATATATCATTAAGTCTGTTATTGAAAAAATATGGAGGTCTAAGATTAAAATAAAATTGAAAATGAACTGATCAGAAAAATTTAGATCTGTTCCACTGACCCAGTCTTTAATGAATCTCTGATGTGGGGGGCTTTCAGTAGACTCATATCTAAAAAACCACTTTCTTTTATTCTTTTATAGCCAATTGAATTAAAATATCTATATTAAACAAACAAGGTTCATTTCTTGGGCACATTTACAGCCGTCTGTGAACATGAGGTAAAGTGGGAAAGGTATAAAAAGTCCACATTGCCTCACTTCTCCATCTGATATAATAACCATAAAATTTGGATTTTTGAGGCATAGCATGAGGAGCTAAAAAAACTATTCATGAGTTATTTACAATATTAAGGAAGGGGAAAAGACTTCCCAGTACAAAGAATTAAGGTTGTGAAATTTCTTAATGTTTTTCATTACACTCCCTTCCCTTATTGTATGTGAGCGTTTCTGGTGTTAAGTTCTGTATTACCCAATAGGTAACTTAAACAGCTGCATAAATTCCAGCAAAACAGAAGCACCAAAGTCATAACAATAATTGAAATCATTTCATATACTTTTTAAAAGTCACAAGAGCTGTCATGAATCAAAAATAATTATTGGTGGTCCTCACTCTTAGTTTTTGAGTTATGTAATTTAAAATCTATAAACAGAAACATGATCTTTTTTTTTAAAAGATTTTATTTATTTATTTGAGAGAGAGAATGAGAGAGAGAGAGCACACGAGAGGGGGGAGGGTCAGAGGGAGAAGCAGACTCCCCGCCAAGCAGGGAGCCCGATGAGGGACTCGATCCCGGGACTCCAGGATCACGACCTGAGCCGAAGGCAGTCGCCTAACCAACTGAGCCACCCAGGCGCCCACAGAAACATGATCTTAACTCACTAAGTTTAAGGATGTCTTTGGGCAGATTTTATTAGAAGGGAAGTATAAGAATTGGAAAATGATTGTGATATTGAAATTTATATAATCTCCTTGAATGTCTGTTTTTTTCAGTCTTGGAATGCATCACATGTTCAATAAAATCTCCTGAATGTCTGTTTTTTTCAGTCTTGGAATGCATCATGTGTTCAATAAATCTCCTGAATTTTTACTAACCAAGTACTTCCTGTAGAATCTTTGAGTACAGAGAGAGGATGGGCCTAGCTGCTAAAAAAATGAAGCCTTAGAATAGGCATTAGAGAATATGAGGGCTCAAACTGACTAAGAATTAGTCAAATGAATGATATATGCACAGAGAACCATGATAATTTTGGACACTCTGGAGTTAGCATGTTTATAATGATGGTTTAAAATTTTCTTCCAACAGTGAACAGCAATCTGAGATGTTTGGTGTTCAGAACAGAGTTGTTTTCCAGACAAATGTTGTTAGATAGACTTACCTGCCAATTGGTACTACTGGTGAGAAACAGTTAAGACAATCGAGCTTAGGGGCACCGGGGTGGCTCAGTCGGTTAAGCATCTGCCTTCAACTCAGGTCATGATCGCAGGGTCCTGAGATACAGTCCCGCTCATATAGTCCTGCTCTCGGGCTCCTTGCTCAGCGGGGAGACTGCTTCTCCCTCCGCGTGTGCTCTCTCTCTCTTTCACTCTCTCTCTGGCAAATAAATAAATAGAATCTTAAAAAAAAAAAATCAAACTTATGGTTCCATTAGTAGGGAAGCGATACTAAGAAGAGGTGTATAGGTTGAGGGAATCCAACAGATCAAAAGTGAAAATCTCTATGAGAATCAGAATCAGAAGCAACAAGAATGAGATGAGAAATTTAGACTGATGAGGCTGGTGTTTAGAGAGTAAATATTGTTATATATTTCTGAGGTAGGGCTTTTCTAGGTCATGAAGTTTCCAAGATGTGTTCCTGAAAATAGATGGCTGAAGGAGACTCAATGAGAACATTGCTGAAGTAAAATAGATCCAAGATGAGCCAGTTACATGAATAGCAAAATATCTCATCATTATGATAGAAGTTTTGGTCCAGGAGGAAGCTGTGCATGTTTCTAAGTGAATAAGGCCAAGAGACTCAAAGGAGAGTGGCTGACTTTATATTTCCTGTCATTTTTCTATGCAACTGATATTTGACCTTCTCCACATGACTCCCTCTCTGTGTCAGCCAGTCATGCTGTTTGTCTAATTCTTCTGACTCTCTTCCTTATAGGCCCATGATAGAATTGCACATCCTGGCTCTCTTGAAAACCAAGATAGTAGATTTCAGATGCACTCAAACTTTTTTATTTCTAGTAATGTTAATAATGGTAACAGCAGATACTACTCATTGAGTGCTTGCTGATGAGGCCTGCATTGTGCCAGGCAATTTAAATGTATTATTTCACTTAAATCTTATAACAATCCTAACGATTATTATCTCTGACATAGATGAGGGAAAGTGAAGGCACAGAGTATTTATAACTTGAAAGTAGTGGAGCAATTTTAAACCCTGGCATTCTGATAATGAAGGATATTAGGAATAAAATAGGGTGTGATAGTTAATTTATACACCAACTTGAGTAGGCCATAGGATACTCAGACATTTGGTTAAACATTACCTCTGCATATGTCTGTGAAAGTGTTTCAGCATTTGCATCAGTAGATTGGGTAAAGCATATTGCCCTCTCAATATGGGTGGCATCATCTGATTTATTAAGGATCTGAATAGAACAAAAAGGCAGAGTAATGCAGAATTCACTCTTTACCTGACTGTCTTTGAGCTGGGAATTAGTTTTTTTCTTGCACCTGGACTGAAACTTCCATCATCGGCTCTCTTGTTTCTCAGGCCTTTGAACTCAAGACTGGAACTTACACCACCAGCTCTCCTGAGTCTCCAGCTTGTGACTGCAGATTGTTGGGCTACTCAACCTCCACAACCATGGGAGCAAATTCCTTATAATAAATCTCTTTATATGTTGTTGATTCTATTTTTCTAGAGAACCCTTATAAATACAAAGGAGTAACGAAATATGGGTAGGTCTTTTTGCCCAGTATAAATCTCTCTCCTTTCCTATTCTCCTACTCCCCTCTTTCCACCTTCACGCAATTTCTAGGAATATCATCATTTCTTTTACTGAGTTTCTGATCTATCAGTGGATACTTGGTGGGTACCAACCAAGTAAGACTGTAATTTAATAAAAATGCTTGGGATGTGATTCTTTTCCAGCTTTAATGTAACATTGCCTATAGCTTTCTGGGATGTTTTCAGAGTACACAGGGGTGTCATATGGCTGATTCATCTATATACTTACCTAAAAACAAGAATCCACACTAAATAAAATAAGCACGTTTCAGGTAATGCAATATTGTAACACCCTTTGTGATGTCCTTATAAATAACCCCAAGTGAAGAACATTAGAAATAGGTATACATTTATATCTACCTTTCTATTATAGAAAAAATAAAAATAAAATACTGATAAAATATCTAGTTTTCTTAATAATATCCATATACCCTTATATTCTAATTACTCACATTGGCATTTACTAGAATGCTTGAATAACCTGATTTGCAACCAAGTAAATATTTGTACAGCTCATTGCTTATATTTTCAATTAAATACTCAAATTATATCCTATTATTATGCTATTTCACTGACATAAGCAATAAATAAAAGTAAGATTTAAACAGAATATAGCAAAGCTTAAAGGAAAGATGAGTGTCTTTTGAAAGTTGTTTCCTCATCTTGTGGATCAGAAATAGAAATAAAACAGAAATGACCAAAGTTAGCTTAATGTTTTTACATTTACTAGGACACCATACTCAGTAATGTGTTTATGGAGTTTCTAATCCTGAGGACATTACATAGAAATGAATTGCCTGTTACTGGGTTTCACTTCTAAAATAGATATATTCTAAAATGAAGGTACCGCTCTTGAGCAATAAGGTACTGTAGTCTAAAGTGAGATCATCTTTCATCATTTACAAATCTTAAGGGACTTGTGTTTCCAAGACCTTCAAATGTAACCGAATGATGTGATGTGACAAGTTACAAGTAATATTTAATAGGTTGTTTTGGACACTTTGGGATTGCATTTTTCTTTTGCTATATTCATGCTCCTTCTTGACAATGCTTTCTGATATTCAGATTCTGCTACACAACACACTGTGAGTTTTGGAGGTACGTAATTAAATTTTTTCTCAATTATTTTTTTGCATAAAAAGCTAAGATAGAGCCCCACAAATCTCCCTCAGATGTGCAAATACATGAGCACTCCAGGAGAGAAGTATAACTGAATAGCAATCTGGAATTACTCATCACACCATGGTTCTTATCTGGTCACGTAGATCTCTCTGCACATGTGTTATTGGAATATTAAGCAAGCCTGGTCCAACAACACAGATTGTAGAAAGGAAAGCAAAAAATCCTTCATATAACTTGCAGTTTTTCAATCTACATTATTCTCGGATGAAATGTTACCATATAAGTTTTTTCTATCCATTGTAAAATGACAGTTATTAAAATGTATTCTTTTAAGGAATATATGCATGTGTATATTCATATTCACACATATATTTATATATGTAAATAATTGAGAAGAATGGAAACAATAAACTGAAGTTTATTCATTCATATTTTCGGTCAAGCAATATTTACTAAATACTTATTATGTGTCAAACATTGTACTAGGTGCTATCGAAATAACTCTTTAAACAACAGCTTACATTCTAAGTGGGAGAAGGGAGATCCTTTGCCAAAGAATTATATAAAATAAATTTAACTACTATTATGAGAAGTGCACAATATAAGTGCTATGTGCAGCAAGAATATATAACTGGAAAATCAAAACCAGTTATTCGGGGGGAGGAAATTGGGAAAAGGTAGATTTAGTGTTGAAATTGACATTTTAAGTTGCAAACTGGAGTATGAGTTGCAAGGTAAAAAGGATTAACAAGTGATATTCATCATAATAGATCCATTCCTTGGATTATAAATTCAGAAATCTCTTAGGGATATGCCTCAGCAGAAAAGACTAGGTAATGAATGAAAGCTAGGCATCAAGTCTGTGAATGATTAGTAATCCCCCCATGACCATTGCATATGAAATACCAATTTGCAGCTAAAGACTGAAGCAAAAATGTTTTTTTGAGAAGAAAACTAGTTTATTGCTTCTATTTCTCTGATCCAGCTCCCATTTTCTCCATAAATCCTTTTCTCATCTTGACCCCCCACAGAGTCCTAAAGAGTCCCATAGAGTCCTATAACACAGTGAAAGAAGCACTATTTGAACAAAAAGCAAATAATAAACAGGAGACCATAATATTATACATTTGTTGTAGACATAACATAAATCTCTGTTGACAAATTCTGGTATGCAAAAAATGAAACCTCTTCTTTCCTGATGCTACAGCGGTAACATTTTATTCAGTGCCAAGACATTGATTGAGGACAGGGTATCTGTTCTCAAACATCAGCTCAGAGTTGACAGTGAAATCTCATTGTCTCTGCTTGCATGGCCCTGTGAAATCTAGTGGTTCTCCATGGTTTCTGAGTTATTCCTGGCAGACAAACATCTGCTTATAGTCCCATTTGCCTGATCTACCATGCCACCATTTCCACACTGGTTCTTTGCCTTTCAGATGTTGTTCTGGGAAGCAAGGCACAGCAATCATATTTTTCCCAGATGTATATGCCCATGTTTCTCTACTCCCTTAGCCTGGGGGAATCTACTTGGAATCTGAATGAAATCTTTCTTTTTTCATGTTTTTTCAAACCACCTTGTGTATGCCTACCACTATAGGGCTTTCTGGACACAAAATTTAGGAACTAAAGTGTACTCATTGCTTTCTGCCCTGCCACAAATCTCCTGAAGCAAAGAAGGACAAAATTTGCCAACTGCTTAAAGGGGGGGAGGATAGAGGTAAACTGAAGGGGAAGAAATAAAACACAAATTAAGATTTCAAAATATTTTCCAAGCAAATATGGAATAAGAGTGGTCTACAATAGATGATTAAATTGAAAAACAGATAATCCATTGACATGTGGAATAAAGTTGAGCCTTCAAGTCTCCCTAATCTAAATGTCCACTGACTCCTGCACCTCCACATATCCCTGTTGATAGTCTGTTTGCAACACAGTCATTGCATGTTTGTCATGTTCTCCCTTGAGACAAATCCAGTATCTTGCTTTTCTTGTTGTTTCCTCCTTAAAAACCACTTCAGTATTTGGCATATAACTACCACTGACTGTTTGCCAAACAAATTACTGAATACAAAAAAAGGAATATTTTACATAGCATTTCAAATACATGAAAATCAAAAGAAATATTGGCATAGTGGTTAAAAAGAGAAGCCAAACGGTGGGTAATGAGCTTCATGATGACAGTACCCAGACTTTTTCTTTGAATCTCTGGAATCACATGTAAGATCTAGTACATACTAGATCTAAGTGCTTGTTGAAATTTTGAAAAAAACTGCATAGTGTATATATTTCCATAATAGGTTCTTTCAAAACACTCTTTAGTGGTATTTTAAAATTTGCATATATGGTCTAATTCCTTGTTGTGGCATACCCACAGATCTTCTCAAGAACAGGTAGCTTACAGCTTAGAAATATAAGATATAAAAACATATATAGAGAGGGAAGTTTGTGCAAGAGGCCAGAAACTGGCAGGTTGCCAATGAAATCTGCCTTTAGTCACAAGTTTCATTCCCTGAACAGCAGATTATAAGACAAAGGATGGCATGTAGGCAGTTTTTTAGGGAGTGTTTTGGGATTACCACCTGTGGAAAGGGAAGGATTGGAGTAGAAAATATGCAGTCTCAACAATGACCCTGGACAAGCTCATGGCAGTTCTGAAGCTGAGATGGTCCTATACATTTGTCTCAAGTTCTGGGGAGGGATATAAATATTTGTATCTATGTTATTGAAGGTTGCCTACTCCAATAAAGATTCATGCTGAGTACAAGACTCTTCAGCTGAGGAAATTTGGGAAAGGGCTCACAGCACTCCCAGCAGATAGAGAAATAAGTCCTTTATTATTAAAAATTTACCAGAGGAGGCATACCATAACATCCATTACACATAATATTTAAGGAAAAGAATGAAAAACAATGGTGTGCATATAAGTAAATAAGTCAATAGAACAGAATTGGGAGGGGCGCCTGGGTGGCTCAGTCGGTTAAGCGTCTGCCTTCAGCTCAGGTCATGATCCCAGGGTCCTGGGATCGAGCCCTGCATCGGGGTCCCTGCTCAGCGGGGAGCCTGCTTCTCCCTCTGCCACTCCCCCTGCTTGTGTTCCCTCTCTCCCGGTGTCTTGCTCTGTCAAATAAATAAATAAAATCTTAAAAAAAAAAAAGAAAGAATTAGGAGCCCAAATATATCCCCAGCAAAAATGGAAAATTGTTATATTGTAGAGGGGATATTACACATCTGTGAGGAAAATACAGACTATTCCACACTTGGTATTAGAACAATTACATTAGAATTAGGACAAGAAAACAGATCCTTAATAATCCCCATTCACAAAAACATATTCCAGATAATTAAGGGTTTAAATGGAAAAAATAGGGCGCCTGGGTGGCTCAGATGGTTAAGTGTCTGCCTTCGGCTCAGGTCATGATCCCAGCGTCCTGGGATCGAGTCCCGCATCCGGCTCCCTCCTCCTTGGGAGCCTGCTTCTCCCTCTGCCTCCCTCTCTGTCTCTCATGAATAAATAAATAAAATCTTTAAAAAAAATAAAAATAAAAAAAATAAATGGAAAAATACTTTAAAACTATTAGAAGAAAATGTATTAAATATTTTTACTCAGAGGAGGAAATAATTTATTAGATAGCAACTTAGATCACATGTTATTAAGGAAAAACAAAATAAAGTTTACAACATTAAAATAAAAAATTATATGACAAAATATACTGTAAACAAAGTAATAGACTCAGAGAAGCCACTGGTTGAACATATAAGGGCAAAGTAATATATACATAAATACATATATACTGTAATAATAGCCTATTGTTGACTAGAAGCTTTGCCAATAACATAGTCAATTAAGACATATTTTGTATATGTATTATATGTTTTATTTGTAAAATAAGCTAGAATAAAGAAAAATGTTATTAAGAAAATAATAAGGAAGAGAAAATACATTTATGGTACTGTAAAATATCTGTATATAAATGGATCTGCCCAGTTCAAACCCATATTGTTCATCTATATGTGTATAAATTATAACATAAATTACTATGAAAAAGATAAACAATGAAGTAATAAAATGGATAAGGGCTATAAATAGGCAATTCAAATATGAAAAAATCCTTTGGGATGCCTGGGTGTCTCAGTCAGTTAAGCTTCTGACTCTTGGTTTTCAGCTCAGGGTCATGAGATTGAGCCCCACATTGGGCTCGGTGTTCAGTGTGGAGTCTGCTTGAGATTCTCTCCCTCTGCCCCTCCCCTGTTCACTCTCTCTTTCTCTCAAAATAAATAAATAAAACTTAAAAAAAAACCCAAAATATTAAGAAATCCCAAAGGGTCATTAAACTTAAAAAAAAAAAAAAACCCTCAATCTTAATAGTAAATTTAGGGAAATTAAAACAATGAGATATTTTGTGAAACATATCAGATTAGCAAAAAAAAAAGTGAAAATATCAAGATTTGGTATGTTCGAGACAAGTTTTTTTCATATAATAGTGCTGATGAATTGATGTATTGGTAAAACAAATTTGGAATTGCAATGTCTAATAAAGATGAATATGCACAAGTATAAAATCCTTCAAGGGTATTCTGTACTTGTGTTAGGGACATATAAAAGGATATGCATTATAACATTATTTGTAATCTAAAAAACAACCCAATTCAAATGTTTATCCAGTGGTGAATATAAAATTGTATTGTGGTATATTCAGCATGTCTAGAAAGCAATATTTAGTGAAAGAAATATTGATACAGTGTAACAACATTTTTATAAATTAAAAACACAAAGAAGTCTACATATGCACACACAGTAAAAATACAAAAACATGTACTATAAAGTATATAGCATATTCAAGATATCAGTTGACTCTCTCAAGGGAGTAGAAAAAAAGGGTCAAAGGGAACAAACAGAACTTCACCTTGATCTGGAATTTCCTCTGTCTAAAACACTTTACCTAGAGAGAAAAAAACATGGTTGTAATTCTCGTGCTAGGTAACAGAGTGTATGGTAACTGTTCTCTATACGTTTCTGTATTTTAAAAAGCTCTTCAAAATAAAATAAATATTGACAAAGGTTGATTACTTCTAACTTGATCTATAGATTTATAAAGTCATCAATGCAATCCCAATAAAAACTCCACCAAGTTATTTTATGGATATTCACAAATCAATTAGCTCTAAAGTTTTTATGCAGGGGCAAAAGATCTAGAACAGTTACAAAACACTGAAGAAGAATAAAGTTGGAGGACTGATGTTAACAAACTTCAAAACTTAATATAAAGCCACAGTAATCAAGACAGCATGGCATTAGTGAAAAGATAGATCAGTGGAAGAGGATATAGAGCTTAGACTAGACTCCCATAAATATAATCAACTGATATTTGACAAAGAGCAAAGGCAATTTAATGGAGCAATAGTCTTGTCAACCAATGGTGGTAGGACAATAGACATCCACATGCAAGAAAATTAATCTAGCCCAAAACCTTACGACATTCACAAAAATTAACTCAAAATGAATGTTACACACAAAACTAGAAGATAACATAGGAGAAAACCTGGATGACCTTGGGTATGGTTCTTAGATACAACACTAAGGACACACTCCATAAAAGAAATAGTTGATAAGCAGGACTTCATTAAAATTAAAAATTTCTGCCCCACAAAAATAATGTCAAAAGAATAAGAAGACTAGCCACAGACTGGGAGAAAATATCTGCCAAAGACATACCTGACAAAAGACTGTTATCCAAAATACACAAAAACTTTTTAAAATTCAAAAACAAGAAACAGATAACTTGATTAACAAGTGGACAAAAAACCTTAACAGACACCTCAGCAGATATAATAAATATTACACGGATGGAAAATAAGTATATGAAAGATGCTCCACATCATATGTCATTAGGAAAATAAAATTAAAACAACAATGTGATACCACTACACACTTATAAGAATGGCCGAAATCCAGAACACTGATAACACCAAATGCTAGTAAGGACATGGAGCAACAGAAACTCTCATTCACTGCTGGTGGGGATTCAAAATGGTACAGCCACTTTGGAAAATAGTTTTGTGATTTCTTACGAAATTTACGTTGACACAAAAATCTGCATACAGGTGTTTATAGCAGCTTTATTCACATTTCCTCAAATTTGGAAGCAACAAGATGTCCTTCAGTAGGTGAATGAATAAATACACTATGGTATATCCAAACAATGAACTATTATTATTATTTTTTTTTTAACAGCGAGAGACACAGCAAGAGGGAACACAAGCAGGGGGAGTGGGAGAGGGAGAAGCAGGCTTCCCGCAGAGCAGGAAGCCCGATGCGGGGCTCAATCCCAGGACCTGAGCCGAAGGCAGACGCTTAACGACTGAGCCACCCAGGCGCCCCAGTGGACTATTATTTAATGCTAAAAAGAAACAAGGTGTCAAGTCATAAAAGGTGTGGAGGACACTTACATGCATATTGCTAAGTGAAAGAAGCCAATCTGAAACTCTAGATATTATATAATTCCAGCTATAGGACATTCTGCAGAAGGCAAAACTATGTAGACAGTAAAAAGATCAGTGGTTTCTAGGGGTCGGGCAAGGGAAGGTTGAATAGGTTGAAGACAGAGGATTTTGAGGACTGTGAAAATACTCTGTAAGATACAATAATGATGGATACATGTCATTCTACATTTGTCCAAACCCATAGAATGTAAAACACAAAGAGTGAACTAAAATGTAAACTATGGACCTTGGGTGATAATGATGTGCCAGTGTAGGTTCATCAATTGCAACAAATGTAACACTCTTGATAATGAGGGAGACTATGCGTGTGTAGGAGTATGGGAAATTTCAGTACTTTCCTCTTAATTTTTTTGTGAACTTAAATAAAAAAGGGTCTAAAGAAAAGAGTATTTTTTTTTATCACATAAATAAAACAGTATTTCCTTCTTACCTTAAAAACAAGAAGATATATGACATTTTGCTAAAGTAGTTTCAAAGTATAAATTGGAAGGAATTTCAAAGTAACTAGGTCTTTTCTGTAAAATATATTATCTCCAGTTCTGTGTCTGATTTTGCTGAGTCTTCTGGTTCCAACTGTCCTCTTACGGTTAATGTCTTTTCCATTTGGTATTATTTTATTTAATACTGGATTTTAGTTCAAACAAAACACCAGGTAATCAATAGATAATATGATATAATTGATCCAAACGACTGAGTAGTCCCAAAAAATCACCAATAACTGTTTCACTTATTAGTATTTATTTATATTCTTTTTCCCTAGAAGTTTTGAGGAGCCTCTCAGAAAAAAAAACAAATGCAAAATATAGAATAGAAATAGAAAACCAGGTACAAGAATAAAAGAAGATTAACACACACAAAAAGTCAGCTATCATTCAGTTCTGACTTTGAGTATCCAGGCAGCAAGGTCAAAAGGAGAAACATGCTCATTTATATAGTTTGTGGAAAGAAGAATAGTATTTTAGTTTCTCATCAAGACAAATATTTTCCTATTACTTAATTTTACAAGAAATTTCCCAGGTGGGAATGCAAGCTGGTACAGCCACTTTGGAAAACAGTGTGGAGGTTCCTCAAAAAATTAAAAATAGAGCTACCCTATGACCCAGCAATTGCACTACTGGGTATTTACCCCAAAGACACAGATGTAGTGAAAAGAAGGGCCATATGCACCCCAGTGTTCATAGCAGCAATGTCCGCAATAGCCAAACTGTGGAAAGAGCCGAGATGCCCTTCAACAGATGAATGGATAAGGAAGATGTGGTCCATATATACAATGGAATATTACTCAGCCATCAGAAAGGATGAATACCCAACTTTTATATCAACATGGATGGGACTGGAGGAGATTATGCTAAGTGAAAGAAGTCAAGCAGAGAAAGTCAATTATCATATAGTTTCACTTATTTGTGGAACGTAAGGAATAGCATGGAGGATATTAGGAGAAGGAAGGGAAAAATGAAGCGGGGGAATCGTAGGAAGAGATGAACCATGAGAGACTATGGACTCTGGGAAACAAACTGAGGGTGTTAGAGGGGAGGGGGGTGGGAGGATGGGTTAGCCTGGTGATGGGTATTAAAGAGGGCACATTCTGCATGGAGCACTGGGTGTTATATGCAAACAATGAATCATGGAACACTACATCAAAAACTAATGATGTATTGTATGGTGACTAACATAACATAATAAAATAAAATTTTTAAAAAAGAAATTTTCCAGGTGGGATTTAATATAATGGATACTAATAGATGTAACAGGTGTAACATCTTTTGATTCCTTCCTGTAGGAAACTTTAAAAAATTTTACCAGCTTATAGCTTAGAAATGCAACCCAGGAACCCAGCTCCTATTCTATAGGCACTAAACTAATGTGCTTTAACCATTTGGGCCTTTGATGGTCTAAGTGTTTTAATTGAATGTCAGGTCTCTCATTCTATTAGCCTTTTGGACAGTGGCTGTATTATCCATATTAGATGACAATGGAATTCAGCAAAATATCTTTAAATTATCGAGAAAGATATTAAGAAAAATACTGAGAAAGGATTTTTGCAAAATTCTCACAAGCCTGTCACAAGGCTTCTGCACATATTCGTGCAGATTGTACCTGGCCCAAAAGCTGAGTGTGCCAATGGCAACAGAAATGTAACCTGCACTCTACTCCCTAAGCCATCATACCAGAGTACGGGGTATCTTGCTGTAATTAATCTATCTAGAGGCAGATCCCTGCCTGTGACAGATAGCCCACTTAACTTCCATTCCTAATCCTCATCTTTATTGGCCACCTACGTTATAAAGGATGACAAAACTAAAAAAGAATATTCCTTGCTATTGTAATCAGTTCAGTTATCTAGATTTCTACAGCAAGTATCAAAAGATTTTTGTAGGATTGATATGAATATTTATCCGTATTTATTCATTTCCTAAATCGGAAAGCAAAGAATATCTTGTAAGTTTCTCAACTTCCTCTGTAGTTAGACAGGGCTACATGACCCTATTCTTTATTTCTTCTGTTAAATGCAGATTGGATGACTGAAACTGAGGTAGCCATAATGCAACCATGCAGGAAAGCAACATGAAATGCAGCCTAGTCCTCTCTGGCATTACTTAGCTACCAAAGCCAGGAGCTGCCTACTTCCATCCTTTTCTCTACTTTTGTTTACACAACTGCAAGTTAGGTTTTTTGTTTTTACATCTAAAACATTCCTACTGATAGAGTGCCATAATAACAAAACAGGCAGCAACAACAATATGCTCACAGCAAGTTCACAGAGCTATATAGCTCTTTTAATTCTGACATATTAGATATACTACTTCTACCACACTCTCTCCAAAGCCTGTTAAAGTCTATGTTAAAATAATTTGTTTCTTTGATGGTCAGGGTGTGTAAAAGAGCATTTACCAGCATTGTGTGTTTGTGTGCACGCACGTGTGTGTGTGTGTGTATACAACATCATTCAGTCACTGCTGAGTCATTAGCTCCAAACTGTGTGTCAAATACCTCTAGCCTCTTCTCAGAAAAGCCTCTCCACCCCATCATTTATTTTTCCTCTCAGATTAAATAACACATATATAAATAGCAATCCTCTTATATTTTATTCTGAGAAGAAACATAAAGTCATTTAATATAACAACATGAAGGATAAAATTATTCCATGAAGGCCTCTGACCTTTCCATGGCACTTTCAAATGTTTATTTTTATCACTTGCTTTGAGAATATCCCTCTACGTGGCGATAAGTTTGGAATTTACATTTTATCCAATAGAAACCATGTTAATAGACTTCCATTTTGCTTGCACTTCTATAACATTTCCCCAGAGCTCTTCACTGGGCTTGAACCCAAAACTCTGTCCTCCTTTTCCTATACTCCAAGCACCTGATAAATAGGCAAACAGATTCTGGGGCATGGGCCAGAAGATGATGCTCAGTAGTCCCCTAGTGGCCTGAAAGAGTTCATGCAGTTTACTGAAATGCTTACTCTACTCCACGGAGGTGTGAGAGATCCATTAAGCAGCAAAATCACTATGTATTTGCCAATTAGCACCTTCCTTCCCAGAAGGCCCAGGAAGTACACTCATGATTCCACTTTGTCTAGGTGTGCTCTCCAGTGGGTCATGCAGTCAGTCCATCCAGGTGTCATACTGTATCATCATCTGAAATTTTGCTTTCAAGTTTGGGATGTAGTCTTCTGACTACATTAACCCACTTACCTGGAGCAAAAATAAATAAATAAACATAAAAATAATCTATAAAAAGGATACAGTGCTTTCAGGGAGAACTCGGGGCAGCAATGACACCTATATTATGAAGGAATGGAATCAGGGATGCCATCAGAAATTTGGCAGCTGCTCTCTCAGATTTTGGGGTTGCAGTGATTTGTCTCTGTTTCTTTCTATAGGACCACTGCATTTCTGGTTTCTCTCTGTCCGTAGATATTTCTCTGATGTAGCATGAATTCGGTCAAACATGCCTTCCTCTAACACTGGCAGCCTCAGCAAATGACACAGACCAATCTCTAATTTTTTTGCTTCATTTCTAAAAGCTGGAGGAAAAAAAATCGGTTTGGCCAAAAATGATAACAATGATGATTATGGGTGATGATATTAGTAGTCATGTTGATGGGTGTTTTTGTTTCTTGTTTACCATGGGCAATTTCCTGTGATAAAGGCTTGAATGCATTTTTAACGTAATCCTCATCAAGATTCTGTAATTCCATTTTATAGATGATGAAGATAATACCTCAAGATAATAAATAATTTGCCTAAGTAACTTGCCTGCTAATGAACCCAAGTTAGCTAATACCAAAGTGGTATAATCAACAGAAGCTTGATACAGGATCAAGCAGTACAAGCATGACAAATTAAGTCCCTACCCCTAAGAAATAGTAGGGCAAGTCTCAGAGAAAAAGTGTGATATGAGTTCCTTAGACAACTCCATCGTAGTCTGCTACACATGGCCATGGGTTTTCTAAAATCCTCCAGTGAGAAGCCTGAAATCTCTATTGGACTATGTTTATCTTCCAGACTTTTTATCCATTGTGTTCTTTGTTTCCTATTTTCTAGTCTCTCAGACATATTTGCTGTTTATAAACATATCATGAATTGCCACCCCTCTAAGTTCATCATGCAGCCTGGAATGGCATTTCCTAATCTATTAAAAGTTTATTCAACGTCTCAAGCTCAGTCCAAATGTTGTGTCTTTCATGAAATAATCACTGACCACCACCCCCACACACAGATACCTTTTTACTCTGTTCCATTGCACATGGTTAGTAATTAACCATGTTTAGTACTCAGTATCTTATCAGTTCTATTATGTTGATATTAACATCTAGAATATGAACTTCCTGAGGGTAAGCATTGTTTTTTAAAATTTCTATATCCTCAGCATCAAGTGCTAGTCATCAAGCACTTAGTAAATAAGCATTAAATTGAAGGGTATAAATCATGAATTTATAGACCTGTGATCTTTTGGACATGACTATTGGTCCCTCCATGTTTGTGTTTTAAGATTTGAAATTGATATTGCCTGCCTCTACTTCCATGCCCTAGAATGTGTTCAACATTCTATTGGTAATCAAGCCAGAACAATTTAAAGCTGGTGACCAGAGGACTCTCTCTTTATCGTCCTTTGTCTCCCAGGGCAATTTTATTCTTATTGCACTGGATTCCCAAACAGTATTGCATTGAAATTTTCTAGTGCCCACAGAGAGGTCAAGTATCCCTTAACAATATAAAAAATATTATTGATCCAGGGAGTTTAAGAGCCCCAACTTCAGAAAACAGAATCAGTTATCATATGTAAAGCATCAAGTATAAAAGCGTATACTTTGGAATTAGAGATAATTACTAGCTCTGGGACATTAAGATAGTTATATATCTTTTGTGAGCTTTATTTTACCCTTTTGTAAAATAAAGATAAAAATTGCTACCTTGCAAGGTAGTTGCACGGATTACAGATAATATCAATGTACATGATTGACATATAGTAAGCATTCAGTAACTATTAACTATTATCATATTCTACCACTTTTTTTCTTCCTTTAGTACAGCCTAGCAGTTATCTCTCCATTTTTCTCCTCCGGTGTACCACCAAGATACATTTTACCACTAGGAACCTCTTTAAATCACTCTTCTCACATCATTTCAGAGAAATTCCATCACAGAATCTTTGAATCCAAATATTCACTCGAGGTCTCTACCAAACAGCTCTTCCTCACAACGACCCGAAATAGCCTCAATCTCCTACTGTATGTTCTTAGGGATTATGTCATTTCCTCCTGAAACATACATCCATGAAACCTACCCATGGTGTTCTATGCTATACTTGAATATTTTGTTAACAGGTAACTCATTTTCTTTTATGGTACTCGTTCTATCTTGGGTAAGTACCACAGTTAGAAATTATTTCTTTAATAGAATGGAACCTTATTTTTTACTGTGTTCAGTCCAGTGGCCTTAGCTTATACCCAGTTTTGAATTCTGATTCTGTCATTTTTTAGCTGTGAGATTAGTCAAGTTAGACACTTACTGATTTACAAAATGGACTCAATTATAGACAACTCATATATTTTTGTGTTAGCCATGAATGAGTTGGAGTATATGGACTTCTTAACATAATTCTAGGCAAATAGTAAATGTTAAATATTTGGTAGTTATTATTAATATTATGTTAATTTTCACTGATAAAGTCTTAAACTGCATTTATTATTTTTAGACTGACTTGCTCCCCATAACAGTTTCTAACACAGACAGGAAATGTTTCAAGTTCTTACTAGGTGGGAAGTACTTACATAAATACCGGAATCCTTTGGTTCAAGCCCCTTCTATACATGAGAAGACTAATGGCTTTCTAATATCATAGAAAGTACTACTTAGTGTTTGGTGCCAAGTTTGCTTTTTCTGTGCAACAATTTCCTCTAATCACCCCTGAGTCTTTATAAGTTATTTTATACACAAACCTTGTTGGTGCTGATAGTAGAAGGAGTTAATCTTCTTTTTAGAGACAAATGTGACCTATTATTTGTTTCTTTTAAATAAATAATTTTAATGAGAAAAACATGCCCATTCTATAGGAGGACGTACAACTCACCCATGATCATTTTTTTTAACCATATAAAAAAATCCAGTCTTAAACACCTCACTAAGTTTTCTCACTGATGATAGAAATCAGAGATGGATAATACACATAAAAAAAATCATGCAAGTTTACAGAGATCAATACAGAGTCCTATGCTTGAATGAAAATAGTAAGCTGTAGTAAAAATGAACAGAGAATTATTTAATAGCATCATATATACCAGATAGTTAGGGTTTAGATTGTAACTGTACAATCAATGGGAGCTGAAAATGTGTTGTGGTCATCAGTTAGAGTAAGTTTAGAGTGAAAAGAATAAGAAGATATACAGAAACCAGGACTTGTAAGGAACGAGAGAAGATTTTAGGAATGTTTAGCTTAAATTTGAGAGGACATGATAGATATATTTGTTTAAATGGCTGCCATGTGCTCTTTCCCTGACAAATTATTGTGTATGGTTTCAAAGGTGAGAGCTAGGACCAGGGTGCAGGTTTCAGCTTAGCACAAGTAAAACAATGTAAGAAAACTTAAAATATATATATACATATGTATATGTATATATATATTCTCTCTCTCTACATATATATGTATATGTAGAGAGAGAGAGATTCACAATGCTTTTCTTTATTCTTATTTTAAATTACTTAAAGATTAAAATTTTAAGGCTTAAAGTGACTTCTTTTACGTCAACTTCCATCTACCAGACTAGGCAGAGAATGCTATTTCTTGGGTTCAAACATTTTGCTTTTGACCTGTGGCAAGCCTAGTGAAATAGTGCCAGCAACATCATCATTAACCATGTCCATGGATGTTTTATTCTTACAGTATTTCTACATGGATAACCTTAATCAGATATTTCTGGACATTGTCTCTAATAGGCCGCATCCATGAAACTGGCCAAGTTTCTAAAGATAGCGGTAGGACCCATGTATGGCTTAGCTTGAGATGTTGTATCTTAAGAAGGATCAGCAAAGTACTTAACCAAAAAATATTAACCCAATAGCAAGACAGCCAGGCATTGTTCTAGTATATTATAAATACTTTTCAAAGAATAATAAGGGACAATTTTTAAATGCGGAGGAAAGGTGTGTCTGATGCATTAAAGATGATGAAATCAGAAAGAGAACCCAAAAGGATCTCAATATTGTTAGACTTTTTAAGCAGTAAGAGCTGTGTAGGAATCCTTCTGTGAACCACAGAAATAATAAATGCTGAGCCCATTGGAACATAATCTCACTCAGCGAGATGCCACTGCCTTCCAGATTTCCTCACAGGGCCCTGCTAATTCCATGCCAAAACTAGCAGTGGATTTCTTCCTTCTAATCTCCCCTAATGCCTTATTCGATTATTGTCACCGCTCTCCGACCATACACTGTCCCTTCAGACTCTCCTTTCCCAACTGAGTCCACCAGAAGAGTCTGAGTGTCCATCAGGATGTAGTCTAAGACCACAAGCCACCTTGTTCTACATGAAAAGGCAGAAGCGAGAACAAGAGAGCAAGGGGAACATTTAAAGTTTTGCTGGCAACCTCTTCATCTACAGATTACTGGCTGGACACAAACAGGAAAAAGAGATATGAGGGGTCTGGAAGATTACTCTAGTTGATTGGCAAAGGGGGGGGGTTGTTAAGAGGGAGGAGAACCCAGGAGGAGGGTGAACTGGGCATTGCAGAGCACTGCAGGATGGCGTCGCCTCTGTCCTGGCTGTACCTTATTCTATGGTGAGTAAGATTTTTTCTGATTTTTCCTTTTAGTTCAGAGGAAAGCGAAAGCACATACCTACTGGGTGACTTCTATACCAAATCATGGAAGAAGCCTGGGTGGTGTGGCATGTATTTGTGGTGGGATAGATGAGTAGATTGAACAGCCTATTCTCTCTGAGCCTGGGAGTGAGGATCATGGACTGTTTACTCACAGGGTAGAAAATACCCTAGGGAAACTTGAAGATGAAGGAAACTTCTACTCCAAAAACATCAGTCGTATCCTGGACAACTTGCTTGAAGGCTATGACAACCGGCTGCGGCCGGGATTTGGAGGTGAGAGGCAGCATCCTTACTAAACCAAACGTCTCTACTCTCTTTCCCCCTTCCCTCTGTTCCAAGACCCAGATGCTTCATAAGGATAGCAGAGCGGTAAGGTGCAGGGGTACTGGGAGAGGCCATGTGTTCCTGTCCAGTCTCTGTCCCTTCCTCTGTTTGTGACCTTCTATGCATGTTATTTGAACCCTCTAAGCCTCAGCTTTCTCATCTGTAGTGTGGGAGTATGAACAGTGCTTGCCTCATAGAGTTGTGTGAGTGTAGAATGAGATTCTCCATCTAAAGCACTTTTCTAAGCATTTGTCCCCAAAAAACTATAAGATGTGTTACTTATTGTTATAATTTTTATGAGAATACTTAGTTCTCTTCCATTCCTTAAATTCCCCAAATTGACCAGAAAAAATTCAAAATAATGCAACTCGTATGAGTTTTCAGAGTTGAAAAACCCAAAGGCTCCTGCTACTGGATTCCTTTAGGATGGATTGCAGGTTCTGACCATGAGAAGGGACTTTGTGCTAGGGTCACTAAGTTTAGCGTCCTTAAAATCACTGGTGATATTTGCCCCCATTCTTCTGGGCTAATTTCAGGTGCTGTCACTGAAGTCAAAACAGACATTTATGTGACCAGTTTTGGGCCCGTGTCAGATGTGGAGATGGTGAGTGAGCTCTGAGTGGGGAGGGTAATTTTACTTATTGGGAGGGCAGAGTCCCAGAACTAAGGATCTTGGGCATTGTTACCAAGCTTGGCTCCAGAGTCCTAATGCAATATGTGTACTCATGCTGGGAGGGCATGGTCATTAGAGCAGATTACTGGCTTAATCTCCTTCACATTTCACTAAGGGCTCTGCTTGAACATTTTAACCTGAGGGACTTTCTAAGATTCTATTCTCTCTTTGGGCCACATATCATGCACTGATTCTTTTCTACAAAGATAAGATTTTCCCCATCTTTATGAAGTCCTGGTAAATTTTTAGAATAGAAAAAAGAAAAATCAACAAAGATATGTCACATAAGAGTACATTGAAAGTATCTATGAAACTTAAAATATAGCTGTTTCCTGTAGCACGTCATTTTCAGTATATTTTATTAAAACAGTAAAGGGCATCATTTGGAAAAGCTAGTGCTTTGTACCTTTTGTGTTGCAAATGGACCAGTAGGTGTTCTGGGAACTCTGTTCCAGCTACAGATGGCTGTAGGATTCATAAGAGAGTATTTATAGCAAGTGGCAATGAAAATGTGAACTAGTCTGCTAGGACGAAGTGCATCATGATATTTTTTCACAGTTCTCAGGTACCATTTCCCCCTAAAAGTAAAATATAAATAGTAAAATCAAAATGAATATAACTCTTTAAATAGTTGAGTCATTAAAGTTTATTAGGGAAATGCTGCTCTGGATAAATAGTTATTGGAGACTTTTTTATCTTCTGATCTTTGAGTTGACAAGAAAAGAAAGAAGCAAGAAGGGATTAAAAAAAAGGAAGGAGTACCAGAGGAAGGGAAAGGGAAGGGAGGGAAAAAAGTAAGAAAGAAAACGAGGAAGTGAAGGAGAGGGAGAAGAACTTTATTTAAGAGATAAATGTCTTAAGACTTGAAAGAAAGGAGGGTCAGCATTATCCAGAATCCTCAATTATTTTACTATCATATTTTTCATTTAGTACTGATTCACCCCAAATATAAATAACCACAACCATACCATACTATATTATTGAAGTCTGGGGAACACTTGGCACTTCATTTTATGTATGTGTCTCATTATTTAAGTATATTTGTACAGTGGAGACTTGTTATTGCCTGGATCATTATTATATGGATATACTGTGTGTCAAATTATATTGTGAAAATCTAATCACAACTTGCAGTAATAGGTCTCATACAGGAACATATAAAGTAGGCGAAGCAATTATTGGCAATATTTTGTTATATTTACAAGCTTTAATTATCATTGACTTTTGCAATGGCTCTCACCATAATTCTTAAGATTTCTAAAGTTATTTCATAAAAGCCACAAATTAAAACTCAAAATTTTAATTATGGATACTTAAATGATGCTCTAAGTAATCATGGTAACATTTGCTTTTATATCCTCCAGAATAATATAAAATTATTATGATGTGCAACCAGAGTACACTTATCAAGCAAAGTTTACCTATCCTTGGAAGTTTGCTAAATGGTACCATGGTGTTAGGAGACACCTTTGAAAGTGAACAAGGCATTGGGGGGAATGGTTAGACTAAGTAATGGTAGGAAGACCAGCATAAAACCGAGACTGTAAATCTTTTCATATTTTTTTTCTAAATTTATGGAGGGGAAATTGATAGGTCAATAGATGGAGAGGTGGATGACTGATAGAAAAGAAGATTGTTAAAGAGGGTCAAGGTGCAGGAGGGAGGTTTGCACAACACCACACCATCTTTTATGGTAATATTACAAACTTTGAGTTTGAGAAAAATAATAATTTCCTGAAATCACAGGTTCTCTGAAGGTTATTATCATAAAAAATTTTTTATTTCTTAAATTTTAGAATTGGGTATAAAAGCTAGTGAATAAACTATTCTTAATAAACTATCTCCCCAGCTTTCATGAATATCTTATTTTCTCCTAGGAGTATACAATGGACGTTTTCTTCCGCCAGACTTGGACTGATGAGAGGTTGAAGTTTGGGGGGCCAACTGAGATTTTGAGTTTGAATAACTTGATGGTCAGTAAAATCTGGACACCTGACACTTTTTTCAGGAATGGCAAAAAATCAATTGCACACAATATGACAACCCCTAATAAACTCTTCAGAATAATGCAGAATGGAACCATTTTATATACCATGAGGTGAGGTTTCCCCAATTCAACTTCCTCTAACCCAAATGATTTGTCCAACATACTAATTTGGAACCATTTATTTCAATGTCCTTAGGCTTACCATCAATGCTGACTGTCCCATGAGGCTGGTTAACTTTCCTATGGATGGGCATGCTTGTCCACTCAAGTTTGGGAGCTGTAAGTTACAAAAAGCTTCTGAGAGTCAAATAATGCATTCAAAATATATAATTATTGGAGCACCTGGGTGGCTCAGTCAGTTAAGTGTCCAACTCTGGATTTCACCTCAGGTCATGATCTCAGGCTCCTGGGATCAAGCCCCATCTCAGGACTCCCTGGGCTCAGTGGGGAGTCTACTTGTCTCCCTCTCCCACCTCTCCTCTCCCCCACCCCTTTCTCTGAAAAAAATAAATAAGTCTAAATAATTAAATAAAGGCAGCAGTCTTTAAAAAAATACATATATACAATTATTTGATTGTAGTCAGAGACCAGAAAGCAAAAGAGAAATATTGCTATGATACTCTCAGTGTGATTCCAGGAATATACTTACTTAATCATGTCTGTCAATCTTGTAAATAGTCGGAGGCTTTAGTCACCCTGATTAAGAAAAACATTAAAGAAAATTTATGTTTGTATTTCTTTTTTATATGGAAAAAATTTGCTTTGAAAAAAAAAGCACAACTAGTCAGATTCACTGCTATGTTTAATTTGTTTAAAAAATTCAGATGCTTACCCCAAAAGTGAAATCATATATACATGGAAAAAAGGACCACTTTACTCAGTCGAAGTTCCAGAAGAATCTTCAAGTCTGCTCCAGTACGATCTGATTGGACAAACAGTATCTAGTGAGACAATTAAATCTAACACAGGTAAGAATTAGACCAATTAATGAATGTAATTCAGCAAGGTGACTCCCATGCACATTTTCAAAATATCTATTTTTTTCTTCTCTGCATTAGCCATCCTCAGCTATGCTTGCTGTTTTGAAGTGATGAGTAGCATTCTTTAAAATTGATTTTGCAACCATGTGCATATAAAGATTTGTGTAACCTTGGAATAAATAGTTTTGTATGTATATAACACAAAGAACCCGACCAAAAACAATGAGCTGATGTATCTCTCATCTGCTTGATCAAGTATCTTTGTCATACAGTGAAATATGCCTTCACTTGTTTTATTCCAGCCCATGTTAATTTAAAGATCTGCAAGATTTATTTCCAGCTGCATTCTTTCTGCACACTGTCAACAGCAATAATACTGATATACGTGTTTTCCAACAGGTGAATACGTAATAATGACAGTTTATTTCCACTTGCAAAGGAAGATGGGCTACTTCATGATACAGATATACACTCCTTGTATTATGACGGTCATTCTTTCCCAAGTGTCTTTCTGGATTAACAAGGAATCTGTCCCGGCTAGAACTGTCTTTGGTATGCTTCACTCTTTGGCTATACTTCCACTCATCCTCCAGCTCTTATTGCTTGTGATATGTTGGGGGAATTGTGAATGTTCGGGGCATATTCACACTAGGGCACTTTTTCAATCCACAAAGGAAATAGAGTCCTATCTCATTA
>NW_023270231.1:7155830-7189631 GCF_011800145.1 Mirounga leonina
TAAACAACTAGAATTATTCATGAGTTTAACTATATAATAGTTAAACTAAATCAAATCAGAAAATATTTTTTGAGCAAGTATGGTGTATATGGCACCATACTAGGTATTGAAACATACAAACATGGTAATACCTATGATAATAATTGTGAACAATTATAAAACAAGAACAAAAATTACATTTGCAGAGTGTTTAATCCACTGACACATTCTCATTTGATGTTGTTATTGGATTCCAAATGCTAATACTGCATTTCTTATTCTTTTTCACTTTAGGGATCACCACTGTTTTAACCATGACCACATTAAGCATCAGTGCCCGGCACTCCTTGCCAAAAGTGTCGTATGCAACCGCTATGGATTGGTTCATAGCTGTTTGCTTTGCTTTCGTCTTCTCAGCTCTTATTGAGTTCGCGGCTGTCAACTACTTTACCAATCTTCAGACACAGAAGGCCAAAAGGAGGGCACAGATTGCAGCCTCACCCCCAGTGACAATATCAAAAGCCAGCGAACCGTTGGAAGCTGAGATTGTTTTGGTAATTGTTTACTTTTCTAATGTTACCCATCAATATAGGAAAAGGCAGCCTAACAGTGATCACAAACAACTAAATAGTCCAAAAGTACTATTAGTTGAGTACAAGTTACATAATTCTGATTTTAAGACCAACTTCTTTTCCTACTTCATAGCAAAAAAACAAGCAATAATCCTTCATTTATCTTTGCTCTAAACTTTTGGCATTCTTCTTTTATCATCCTCACTGGTACTAGCAGATTCTGAGCTCTCAGAGAAGATGAGAACATTCTTCTCAGCCTTTAGATGTTTCCTTTGAACAGGTTTACTTATACCAACTAGGGAGAATAAAGTGAAAAAAAAAAAAAGTTCCTAATGAGGCTTCAGAGTCTGAGGGAAATAAACAGGGACTCCTATAGAATGGATTTGTTAGAAATCTGCTTGCTACTTCATTCCATGAAGGCAAGATGTGAATATTAGGTTCTACGAATGCTGAATCATAAGCCCGGTTTTTGATTTTCATGAAAACACTCATGTTCACATTTGTATATTAAATACATGTATCTTAAAGTGTTTTTATTCAAAGACTTATAATCAGTGATAAATAGCTATAAAATTAAGAAAAAAAGTTTCCCATCCAGTGATCCAGACTAATTACCTCTGCTTACAAATCAAAAACAGTATCTTGGAGAGGGAAGATGTTATTTACTAGTCGGTAGAAAAACTAGGAATTGATCGCAGAAGTCCAATACACACAGATTTACAGAGGCAGAGACTATCCCCTCTCCAACAATCCTCAAAGGCTGATATATAAAAGAGTGCACACCACAAGATAAAACATTTTCAGAATGTGAGGTCATTCCCAAAATTCTTCCCTTGACCTAATGATGTTTTCTTTATATATGTGTATTTTTAAAGGCCGTAAAAATATAAATTTTATAGCAAAAGGATGATAGTCTGAAGACTCAATCCAAAACACTTGAAAATAATTTTTTTCAGAAAATGTTTTTGAGAATTAGTTTATGTTGGTAAAAATAAAAGTTATTATGTTATAAGCCATCTGTATTAATATGGGTATATAATCAACATATTGCCCAGTGGTCACATATCACCTTAACATATATCTATAAATGAAGAATTCATATTTATCAGAATGCAGTTTAACAGTTTCCTTCCAGAAATGCAGTAAAATTGAAAAGAGAAATTCATGAGAAACAAGATAAAAAAATAAGTCCAATGATTTTGAATATGTTCATTGATCTGATATTGAGATAAAAAGAAAGACCAACTTCCTTACTTCAACTTTTTTGAAATATGTATTCCTGAGAGAAATATGATTTCAAATCCTTGGAGAAAGCAGAGAGTTAGTATTCTCTTTGTCTTTTATTTTAAAGATATAATTTATTAATAAGATGGAATTTAAGATCTCAGGTCTTCATATAGCTATCTTCCACAATTCTAAAATAGTAACATATAATGAGCAGGTCCTTTGGGAAGCTAGATTAAAAAATGCATTTAAATCATCTCAAAGTACTTTTTTCTTGCAAGTTGACTTTTTTCTTATGAAAAATTTTATTTCTAAACCTGGCTTCACTTGAAACATTTTAAGGCATTGAAAAGCAGCATTTTGTTTCTGAAAGGGTAGGTCAAAGCATAAAAATAAAAACCAAAATAAGCAAACTTAACAATACAAACCTTGTAGGTACCAAAAATAAATATAGATGATTACAAAGAACATTTTCATTTTATTTATTCATGTCAAACCTTGGCAATTTGTTTTATATAATGTAAAGGAACAAACATAAATTATACATTTGCAATTTATACAACACAATGTATATATTATGATTGCTAGGCCATTTTTTCTTTCAAATACCATGACATTTAAAAAGGCCTATTCAGTTGTCATCAAAATAATGTTATTTGAGTAAGTTGGACATTGAAATAGCAAACCAATGTGGTGAGGTTGAAATAAAATTAAGTGCTTAGATGTTTCATGTGATTCTAAGTTATATTTTAATGTCCTAATTGCTTTTCACAAGAAACTACTTAGAATGAATATGGGACAAAGTTTATCACTTTGATTTTGGCCTTGAAATTTAATATAATAAAGACAAAGAAATTCAGGAGTTTTAAATCTAATACTCAAACCCAAAGAGACATCTAAAACTAAATCCTCAGAAGCGCTTGGTTTACTAATGATCTTTCTGTTTTAAGGCATTTGGAACTAGATACCGGGTTTTTTTGTTGTTGTTTTTTGTTTTAGATTTTGAGAACAAATTACCCACAGCTTCTTTCCTGCTTATATGGTACCTTTCCTTATTGCTTTTATCTGGTATGCTGTCTTGGCATTAGAGAGTTATTCTTATCTTCATGTATCATAAATTAATATGTGTCTGGGGTATACTTACTCTGCGTGTGAGACCAAGTTTGGACCTCAATCACTTTTTGGATGTTTTGCTAGTTTCCTTGTTATTTTAAAGGTCTAAACTCTCATTACTATGTTCCTAAGAATGAATTCCCCCCACCCATCGACACATCCAATGTGGCTTTCCTTTTTCACAGGAGATGTGACATTCTTGGTAAATCATCTACAAACAAAATTGGCCAAAATTTCATTCGTCAGGACAATAATTATATTTATACTGATTACATTGTTTATTCACTATTTTTTTTTTCCTTTTCATCCGGCATCCATGTAGTGAGTAGCTATGACTTCAATGAATTATTCATACTATAAGCACTTGTTAGGTGCGCTTATGTTCCATATCCTTTGCAGAATGCTGGGGATACATTAGTGTGTCGCATCAGTATGGCCTCTTCCCTCACTAGCTTCTTGCTGAACAGGAAGAAAGACAAACCAATGAGCCATAACAGTACACTATGATAAAGGCTGTGGTTAGAGATGTATAGTGGTTAAAGACGAGCCATGCAAGAGTACTGAACACAGCCTGGAGGGATCATCATTCTGGAGGAAGTGTTTCCTCAGCTGAGAACAGAAGGATTAGCCTGGTCCTGTTCTGGAAACACTAAGTCAGTTGCTAGCAACCTGGAAATAGAGAGGGAAATAAGACATATCCTTTCTATATTCCCTTTCAAGGTTGGGATGATCTGCTGGGTCATTATCATGTTGCCTTCCACCTATGTAGAGAGATATGAAGCATAGAATACTGAAAGATTTACTTCCCATTTCCAAATATTGCCGAGATTTCTTTGAAGACTGTCATTACTCTGTAGAACTAAGGGCTGAATTAAGCCCATCAGAGACTGAGTCCCTTCACCATGGTTGTGCTATTTCATAACTTACAGAGAGGGTAGGGTGGATTAGATAAGGGGTGTAGGTGGTTAGTTCTTTCCCCATACCTTCTATCAAATCCCCATCCAGTATTCCCTTCTTTACCCTCCAAACATTCCAATATGGTTTCTAGACATGTACTTAGCACCACAGACCCACCAGATTGCTGCCAATAAGCTGCTTCTTTATAGAAATTCTGGAATTGTCTCTGTCCCAATTCTACCAGCTATTATTTAGATGCAAGAAAATTTGATTTGAAATTCTTATTTCCTCCACAATAATTAATATAATAGTTTTTTAAAAAATATTAAGTACTAAGTATTTTCAAATTTATATTTAGTGCCCTTGTTTGCTGGTTCTAAAACCAGGTGCTTTGTTTGTCCATTGGATAATGCAGCCATGGTTAGAATATCTCTCTTGAGAGGTAACCCATTGCCCCCTCTTCTTTAACATATTAGACTCACTGAATGTTGTATAAAAATTGCTTTAAGTACTTTACAAATGTCTTATATTTACATCAAATAATTGATTGTCATAAAGTCCAGTTTGACTCAAAGTACCTTTGCAATATGGCATTACTTAAAACAAAGCAATGCTCTATAAATACCCAAAGTAGGATGGCATTCAGCAGCAGGGGAGCCCTGGAAAAATTCAAAACCACAGGCGTTCCACTCAAAACAGTGACAGCCCCAAGCTGAGCCCTCATCTGGACTCTGACAAAAACCTATTTTACCATCAGCTGAAGCTGCCGGGGTTACAATAGAACAGGCGGGGTCTGATGCAAACCTGTATCTTGAATGGCTTGCAAAATTGGCTTTCTTTTCACTTCAGAAATTCAATGTGATTCTTCTAGATTGGGGTCCAGTTTCCTGTACTGCCAATTCCCAATTATGCAGGAGCTGATTATCCAGCATGTAGGTTAGCCAGGCCTCTTGCATTTCCTTGAACATATCATATTTGCTGCCTGCTGGAAACACCCCCAATTGCTGTTGGACAGTGAGATATCTGTAACTCTAAGCCAGTGATACTCAGTGGTAGGTGACTTTTCTCCCCAGAGAATATTTGGCAATGTCTGGAGATATTTTTGGTTGTCACAACTTGGGGGGGGGGAGATGCTACAGGCATCTTGTGGGTAGAAGTAGAACCCAGGGATGCTGCTCAACATCCTATGATGTACAGGACAATCCTCCACAACAAAAAAGTATCCTACCCAAAATGTCAATAGTTCTGTGTTTGAGAAACCATGCCCTGAACCTTAAAGCTGATGGGAAGAAACCATAATAATTATTAAGAGTGTGATCTTAACATCCGAGAGTTATTACATCAGACACTGCCAGTTACTGCGTGAGCTTCCCACTCAAGCCTTCATTTGCTCATCTTTAAAATGAAAATAAAAATTTTATATTTTATAGTTTTTTTTCTAGGAATAGGCAAAATAATGCATGCAAAATGCTGTGTAGTGCTTGTCAATTGTAAGCATTTATATATGGTACTTGTAATATGAAACAATACACTAAAATATAATGTAAAATAATCATCAAAATTTTTATTTTCTTCTCCTTGCCTGATTACTCTAAGAAATCCTGGAAATGTTTATATTTTCATTCATTTGTTGATTCAGCATATGCTTATCAAGCACATACTATGTTCTGTGCACTGACTAGGCACTGTGGAACACTTATACTTGAAAATAATATGCCCTCTACCAATAAGGAGATTTCATGTCAGGAAAGGAGATAAGGTGCAACAGAAATAATATTTACAAGGAAGAATGTGATAACTGCTGAACAAATTATAACACCTAAGTAGGCAAAAAAGTGTTCTCTTCCTAGTATATCTATGATATATATTATATATATCTAATGTCCATCTATCTTATCTATAAATTTATACCTTACATTTTCTTTCTCAAATTCTTAAAGAAAAGAAAAACTTATAGAGAAAGTAATAATCTTCCCTAGCTTTAAAGATGGGAACTACATATAGCAGGT
Source organism: Mirounga leonina (assembly GCF_011800145.1). Taxonomy (NCBI): domain Eukaryota; kingdom Metazoa; phylum Chordata; class Mammalia; order Carnivora; family Phocidae; genus Mirounga; species Mirounga leonina. The sequence goes on from NW_023270231.1 coordinate 7,161,625, forward strand.
AAGTAGTATATATGGAATTGCAATCGAGGGCTTTCTGACTCTCTTGTCCTCTCTTAACTCTTACTCAACCCTCCATAGAGACTGTTTGGAAAAGTAGATGAGGAAAGGGTGAATCCTGTGGTAGGGGATCTTTCATTCCAGCCTAGTGCTATTAAATTTTTCATGGTATTTTTGAGTGATGTTGCTGAACTCTGGACAAGGGTCATTTGGTAATTCTTATTAAGTCATGTGTGACATTGTGACAATGCCAAAAGATTGACAATTAACTTTTTTCCCCCACAGCTCTAAAGAGGGGAAGATAAAACAATGCCCTACATCTTTATGGTAGATTATGTTTTATAATTACTTTTTTGTCTCAACGAACTTTTTCATGTCTGCCCTCTTTCTCCTTAAAAAAAGAAATAAACACAGGGGATGCATGCTATTAAAAATCATGAGTTTAGAAAGAGTATCTGCTCCACAGGCTTGCCCTCATTTTACTCCATCATGATCCTTAGAAATTTTACTAAAGTAAAATATTTTAATATTCCATGTATCTGGGAGGAGGATAACTCTTTTTGGAAAATGAAACAGTAACACATTTTGCTCTTTCAGGTGGAGAATATTTCAATAACATTGTTAATGGCTGAAAATTCAAATCAGAGTCTGAGATACATGATAGAAACTCTGGAAAGAAGGTGCTATGTTTATTCTCTAAGACAGGCAGCGTGCACTGAGACCAAAATATCACTACTCTGGTCCTATCCACATGCTGACTCGTGACTCTGGGCACAGCAGTCCTTAGCTGTCACATGTTTTTAGTAGGAAGTGCCACTTATTTCCTAAGATCAGCAGACTGAGGCCTCTACTATTTTAAATTATCTTCTACCTTCTATCTTCTTTATTTAATTATGTCAAGAGACCCTAGCACAATCCTGGGCCAACACATAACAAGTAAAGGTATTCTTTCCTTGCAACTCACCACGGTCATAAGAAATCAGAGACTCATTTGTGTTTTCAATGAAGAGGGAGATTTTCCCATGGCCTCTAAATGCATACTGGGCTTGAACTCTCAATGATGACTATTATTATTTAGATACTCAGTAAATTCCATGACAAATCAAATAGCAAAATTCGAAAGGGGAATACAGAGAGAAGAGGTTCTTGGAATCTCTGTTTCTCGCACTCCAAATGTCACCACATCGGCAGGTCATTCTGGTCCTGTGGCTCAGCCGGCACAGGGGAGGTGGCTGTCTCATCCTGTTTCTGCGGGGTTGCTGGCTAAAGCCACGGGAGTCTGCCCATGTGAGTAACATACCCTGCCAGGCATCAAAGTGGTGATTTTGTTGCCAGGGAGAAAACAAGGCAGTTTTACAAGAGCAGAGATAATGTACAGCAAGTGTTTGAAGGCAGAGACCCAGCAAGGGCAACCTGGTCACAAGGAGAGCGACTATTACAGGATATAGACAAGAAAAGATACAAATCAGAGCAAGGTCCTCTAGTCTCCACAGTATGAAAGGAGTCTAAAGCAAACAGAATTAGAGTCTCTGAACTACACCCAGTACTTTAGAGTGAAGACAAGAAAATGTGGGGATGATGAAACAAGCATTGCATTTGACCAGGGTAGTTTATTACTAGCTGTGTGACTACGGGCGAGGCATTTCCAGCTCCACTCTCTGGACTTAGCCTTTTCACCTAACAATTAATGTGCTAAATATCCTTTTCAGGACTAAAAATTGTTGTCTTATGATTTCTAATGATAAAAAGGAACATATAATAATTCTGACAATTCTGAGGTCAGTAAATGAATCATATTTTGGTGACTTAGGATGGAGGGAGATGAGACCAGTGGAGAAGTTCTGAATGGGAAGCAGAAAGCGCTCAATATAGAACTTCTGGGCTTAAGAGGCAGTTGTATTTCAAGGGATGAACAGTCATCCCACTCAATTTAAGGGTATTGACACTTTGTCACTGGTTTTCACATAAATGAGCACCTTAATATTTTTTGTTGCTGTTATCTCAGCTGGTTCAAATATATGAACCTGTGAAGATGAGGATGTAGGCTAGAAGAACGATATCAACTAACTGAACTGTTATATTTTCTTGTATTAATTATTTGTCCATATATTCCAAATTTAAATGCCCTCTCATTGCCCACACACATTGCCCTATAGGCTTATGCATCACCGGTGAGGAGAAGGGGGTGGATAAGCCTATGCAACCTGGTTCATTTCTTCCTAATGGCCCAGTGGTCAACACAGTTTCTGGGACGTGGAATATGCTTGGCATCAATTGCTGATGTATGAGATTATAGGATGTTGGATGGCTGCAAATCATTTTTTTAAATTTGTTTTACCACTTCCTTGGAAAAGTAGCACCATCAAATACTAAGAATTTGCTAATATTAAAAAAAGGAATTTGCTAATATTTTATCTTACATAGTAAGTAGTCAATAAATATCTGTTCATGGTGAAAAAGTGAACAACTAAGTGATCTCTAGTCTTTTACCTAGGCTGAATATTTATGTCTTTTCCCTACAGCATCCTGATTCCAAGTATCATCTGAAGAAAAGAATCACCTCTCTGACTTTGCCGATAGTTCCATCCCCTGAGGCCAGCAAAGTCCTCACCAGAGCTCCTATCTTACAATCAACACCTGTCACACCCCCACCACTCTCTCCAGCCTTTGGAGGCACCAGTAAAATAGACCAGTATTCTCGGATTCTCTTCCCAGTTGCATTTGCAGGATTTAACCTTGTATACTGGGTAGTTTATCTTTCCAAAGACACGATGGAAGTGAGCAGCAGTGTTGAATAGCTTGAAGCCAGGACAACTTGTATTCTGTAAGTTCTCATTTTCTGAAATTTTTTAAATAGCATTAACACTTGTATAGATGCTTTTCTGAACACTGAAAATCTGTAACACATAGCTTTGAGTAAGCACGTCTGGGCCAAAAAGCACTAATGTTACTCCTCAAAACTGTAAGCTGAAGGTTGTTGAAAAATATGACTTTTCTGTATGTTAGAGAAAAAATTGGTAAGAGAATAAGATGGACTCAAGATGAATTTGCCAATCTTTGTCCTTCATTGTTCAATATTTTAATTGTCACTGTGAATAGCATTTACCACAAAGAAGATAAAATAAGAAATGCTGACACTTCCAAAGGTTGCCTTAAACTATGTTTATTTCGGCTTAGTTGTCAAAGAGAGCAAAATATAAATAGTCTAAATATTTATCAGTAGGTTAATACCAGTATGTTGGAGGCCCTTATGCTAATAAAATAGTTTTCAGTATCAAGCCTGTATTGAGCTTAGCCATTTGTTGTGATGCTATTTTACCTCAATAAGTAAATGAATAAATAAATAAGTATGCATATGTACATAGCTTTAGTTGGACTGCAATACAGTGCTGTTTTATCTCAGTAGGCTCTTCTTTCAAAATAATATGCTCATCATAATCCCATGAAATTGTAGAAAAAATTGTAACTATAATGAAGACTTGTTCTATTATGACTGTGGCTATATCTCATATTTTCTACGTTTCTATGTATACCACTAAAGAAAACAACAATAAACATGGTTCTCTCTGTTTAATAAAGCTAGGGAGAAGACTTTTCTTAAGCATGAAGAAATGAAGAGACTACCTCTACTCAATGTTAGTGTCCCTGGTGATTCTGACAAGTAGAAGGTACAGGACAGGTGGGCTCAGTCACCTCACTCTAAACAAGGAGTCGAGTTTATATTCAGAATCAATCTTTCATCTCCTTCCTGCTCACTCAACACACTTTCAATTATAAGATGAATACAGTCTGAGTATCCAATAAATAACATGGTAACTATAGTATAACACTGTACTGTATAATTGAAGTTTCGTAAGAGAGAACTTAACTGTTCTCAAGAAAAAAAAATTAAAAAGGTAAATATGTGAGGTAATGGATATGTTAATTGACTAACTCAGTGAGGGGAATCATTTCCTAATGTATTCATATATCAAATCATCACATTGTACACTTTAAGTACCTTACAATTTTGTCAATTATACCTCAATAAAGCTGAAAAATAAATGAATGAGATTACTTTTCTCTCTTTCTGCTATCCCCGCTCTTCCTGATGCTGACTCTAGCCATGTTTCTCCCACATAGAATAAATAGTCTTAGGGAAACAGGAACAAGGCATAGGAAAAAGCATGTAGTGTGGTTTGTCCAAATTGATAAACCCTTCATTAGCTGTTGTTGGGCCTTAAATATCATTGAGGTCACCCTGAGCTATGAATCCAGAAAGAAATATTTTGAGATTACTACTCTTGACTTAATCCAGAAAAATGCAAAAATTCTACAGCCCAACAAATTAGAGGGTAATTAAAATAGCGTTTTGCTAAGGGCGAGGAGACCGAGAGCTCCATCCAATGTCTCTATGAATTAGCTCCCTGACCAAATCTTGGTCTCTGGGAGACTTCCTTGTATTCTCAGCTATAGGATGAGAGGGATTGATCAGATGCCCTTTAGAGTCCTTCCATTTTGAACTATTTATAGTTGTTTCATTACTATTCTTTTCTATGTAAATTAAATGAGTCTAATACAGGGCCTGCTTCCGTTTTAGGGAGTATATTAAATATTAGGCAAGTGTTATCATCTTTTTTTTTATTCTTATGTTAATTCCCATACATTACATCATTAGTTTTAGATGAAGTGTTCCATGATTCATTGTTTGTGCATAACACCCAGTGCTCCATGCAGAATGTGCCCTCCTCAATACCCACCACCAGGCTAACCCATCCTCCCACCCCCCTCCCCTCTAGAACCCTCAGTTTGTTTTTCAGAGTCCATCGTCTCTCATGGTTCATCTACCCCTCCAATTTACCCCGCTTCATTCTTCCCCTCCTGCTACCTTCTTCTTCTTCTTTTTTTTTTCTTAACATATATTGCATTATTTGTTTCAGAGGTACAGATCTGAGATTCAACAGTCTTGCACAATTCACAGTGCTTACCAGAGCACATACCCTCCCCAGTGTCTTGCACAATTCACAGTGCTTACCAGAGCACATACCCACCCAGTCACCCCATCCCTCCCACTCCACCCCCCACTCCAGCAACCCTCAGTTTGTTTCCTGCAATTAAGAATTCCTCATATCAGTGAGGTCATATGATACATGTCTTTCTCTGTTTGACTTCTTTCACTCAACACAATACCCACCAGTTCCATCCACATCGTTGCAAATGGCAAGATCTCATTCCTTTTGATGGCTGCATAATATTCCATTGTATATATATACCACCTCTTCTTTATCCATTCATCTGTTGATGGACATATTGGCTCTTTCCACAGTTTGGCTATTGTGGACATTGCTGCTATAAACATCGGGGTGCACGTACCCCTTCGGATCCCTGCTTTTGTATCTTTGGGGTAAATACCCAGTAGTGCAATTGCTGGATCATATGGTAGCTCTATTTTCAACTTTTTAAGGAACCTCCATACAGTTTTCCAGAGTGGCTGCACCAGCTTGCATTCCCACCAACAGTGTAGGAGGGTTCCCCTTTCTCCGCATCCCCGCCAACATCTGTCGTTTCCTGACTTGTTAATTTTAGCCATTCTGACTGGTGTGAGGTGGTATCTCATTGAGGTTTTGATTTGGATTTTCCTGATGCCGAGCGATATTGAGCACTTTTTCATGTGTCTGTTGGCCATTTGGATGTCTTCTTTGGAAAAATGTATGTTCATGTCTTCTGCCCATTTCTTGATTGGATTCTTTGTTCTTTGGGTGTTGAGTTTGATGAGTTCTTTATAGATTTTGGATACTAGCCCTTTATCTGATATGTCATTTGCAAATATCTTCTCCCATTCTGTCGGTTGTCTTTTGGTTTTGTTGACTGTTTCTTTTGCTTTGCAAAAGCTTTTTACCTTGATGAGGTCCCAATAGTTCATTTTTGCCCTTGCTTCCCTTGCCTTTGGCGATGTTTCTAGGAAGAAGTTGCTTCGGCTGAGGTCGAAGAGGTTGCTGCCTGTGTTCTCCTTTAGGATTTTGATGGACTCCTGTCTCACATTGAGGTCTTTCAACCATTTGGAGTCTATTTTTGTGTGTGGTGTAAGGAAATGGTCCAGTTTCATTCTTCTGCATGTGGCTGTCCAATTTTCCCAACACCATTTGTTGAAGAGTCTGTCTTTTTTCCATTGGACATTCTTCCCTGCTTTGTCAAAGATTAGTTGACCATAGAGTTGAGGGTCCATTTCTGGGCTCTCTATTCTGTTCCATTGATCTATGTATCTGTTTTTGTGCCAGTACCATGCTGTCTTGATGATGACAGCTTTGTAATAGAGCTGAAAGTCCGGAATTGTGATGCTGCCGGCTTTGCTTTTCTTTTTCAACATTCCTCTGGCTATGCGGGGTCTTTTCTGGTTCCATACAAATTTTAGGATTATTTGTTCCATTTCTTTGAAAAAAGTGGATGGTATTTTGATGGGGATTTCATTGAATGTGTAGATAGCTCCACGTAGCATTGACATCTTCACAATATTTGTTCTTCCAATCCATGAGCATGGAACGTTTTTCCATTTCTTTGTGTCTTCCTCAATTTCTTTCATGAGTATTTTATAGTTTTCTGAGTACAGATCCTTTGTCTCTTTGGTTAGATTTATTCCTAGGTATCTTATGGTTTTGGGTGCAATTGTAAATGGGATCGACTCCTTAATTGCTCTTTCTTCTGTCTTGTTGTTGGTGTATAGGAATGCCACTGACTTCTGTGCATTGATTTTATATCCTGCCACTTGACTGAATTCCTGTATGAGTTCTAGCAGTTTTGGGGTGGAATCTTTGGGGTTTTCCACATAAAGTATCATATCATCTGCAAAGAGTGAGAGTTTGACTTCTTCTTTGCCAATTTGGATGCCTTTGATTTCTTTTTGTTGTCTGATTGCTGTGGCTAGGACTTCCAATACTATGTTGAATAGCAGTGGTGATAGTGGACATCCCTGCCGCGTCTCTGACCTTAGGGGGAAAGCTCTCAGTTTTTCCCCATTGAGAATGATATTCGCTGTAGGTTTTTCATAGATGGCTTTTATGATATTGAGGTATGTACCCCTATCCCTATACTCTGAAGAGTTTTGATCAAGAAAGGATGCTATACTTTGTCAAAGCTTTTTCTGCATCTATTGAGAGGATCATATGATTCTTGTTCTTTCTTTTGTTAATGTATTGTATCACATTGATTGATTTGCGGATGTTGAACCAACCTTGCAGCCCAGGGATAAATCCCACTTGGTCATGGTGAATAATCCTTTTAATGTACTGTTGGATCCTATTGGCTAGTATTTTGGTGAGAAGTGTTATCATCTTATATGCTATGTTACATTTAATCTTCCTCACAAACTGGTAAAGTATATACTACTATTATCTTCCATTTAAAGATGAGAAACCAAGATACAGAGAAGATAACTCATGTTCTTCAAAAGCAAGTGGCACTCAGGTGGCAAAGCTGAGAATCACACCCAGGCAGTGTCAATTCATAGCTTGTTCACTTAACCATAACCATACTTATCCTCATAGAACCCATTGTGACTCTATTTTTTAATCCCCTCCAGAATTCTCTCATCTTCTCTTTCATTTCCTGTAATAATTTTCCTGGTGTTCTGACATCCTTCCCGCCCCTTCCTCGGCATTCATTCTACATTTCACTGCAAAAGACATTACTTTCAGTCAACATTTATGCTTAGAGCTGAAACAGGTAAGTGAAACCAGTTTATTGGCATTAGATTTCTCCTCAATAAAAGGATCTTGAAAAAACTCATAAAATTATAAAACTTCTGAATTTCTAAGTATTCTAGAGAATACTATTCAATGTATGTCATGGAATGGTGATAGAGGTTAACTGAAAATAAAACAGTTTTCCTAGTCAAATAATTTGGGAAGAGATGTTGAATCAGAGTAAAATAGGTTTTGTTTCTGCTGGACCTCTCAAAGCCTTTATTATGCTTATGTGCACGATGATTCTCTCATAGTTTGCTATCATATTTAACATTTCCCAAATCCACATGGCCATAAGTATTATTTTGCAGGGAGGAAATGTTGGGACTAGTATTCGCCAGAAAAGGTGGTGAAACACTACCTTAATATTATTTGAACTATCCCTTCCATAACCACACATGAATAGAATAAGTAAGGAATTGAATCTGAATGGTGACATGACTTACCCCAGCCAACACAAATTAGGATTGTGTAAAACAGAAACCAGATTATGTATTTTAATAAAGAGAACTCAATATAGAAGGAACTGATAAACAAGCAACACAGAGATAGTAACTATAGGAGTAGACACCAAAATAAATCTGATAGGGTTCACAGAGCCTAAAACGTTAGGCAAGCGGCTTTATAGAGCTGGACTCAGTCATCTGAAGAGAGGATATCACCTGAATGGTGAGAGTAGCTCAGCAGCTCAGAGAAGGAAACCCCAGAGGTGGGAATCAGACCTCCAAGGACAGGGTACCACATGGCTGATGGTGGAATCACAGGTAATCAGAAGAGGGGTGCCTTGGCGCTGGGTCTCAGACCTCTGTGGTCTGTCCACATGATGCTAGGATCTCAGCTGTGTGCAGGAGAACACTTGCACATTTGGAATCAGACTTGCAAGGAAGAGGTGTTGCTTGACGGAAACCAATAACCCTGGGAAGGCACAATGAGGCTGGATCTGGGAATGCCAAACACTGGAGACTGGAATCAACTGTTTTCACAAGGTGAAGGGTAACATTAAAAGGCAAAGTAAGTCAACAAAAAGGAAAACGTTCTTTTCCCTTTCCCTTTCTACATGCTCTCTAAGCTTCCTCGGTGCCTTCTATTGGAATAACCTGACAGTGGAAGAGAAGAAATGAAAACTAAACAGTCCCAGCTCCAGCATCACAAAATAGAGTATGGAAGGTTGGATTTGGAGGTGACAGATAAATGCTTAATACCTGACAAACTTCACCCCGTCAGTTATTTGGTACCATACATTCACTTCTGTGCATATGTATACTGTCTCACAACAATAAGATGCAATTATCCTTCATACAAACAAAATGCTCTCAGCATTTGTCCAAAAAATCCAAACAGCCATCAAAACCATCATATCCATTTCTAGGCAAGAATCACAGCATCCATTTCTGAGTGATGACATGTAATCTTCTAATATAATCATGGTCCCATTTGAATAATCTGTTTCCCAAAGATTGTAAGCCTGTCTATGATGAAAATACCTTTCTATAGAACAGTAAGGGAATAGGAGAAGGGAGATAAAAAAAAAAAAAACTATTTACTCAACATATACTCAAATATAATATATACATATAATATATAATACTCAAATATAACCCAATTTGTTGAAATTTGTTTAAATACCCATGTGAACTTTACAGAAAGACAGAGCTCTTTATATGTCTATGAAAATAATAGCTAGTAAGGAATAAAATGCACATACCCTCTATAGTCCCCATATGTGTAATGAATTACATGAGTGTAGTTGATATAAATAACTTCCTTCTTCTACTACCCTTTTCTTTCAGCCTATCAACTGTTTGATTTACAATTCTTTACATGACAGAATTACTGAAGGGTCTTAACCGAAGAGCAGGATAGTCATCTCACATCCAGGAAGGTGGATTGCTTCCATTACTAAGACTGTCTTAGAGGGGTGCCTGGGTGGCTCAGTCGGTTGAGCATCTGACTCTTGATTTCCGCTCAGGTCATTATTTCAGAATCCTGACATCCAGCCTCACACTGAGTCCCCCATCCGGCTCCGTGCTCAGTGAGGAGTCTGCTTGTCCCTCTCCTTCCTCCTCTGCTTCTCCCCCTACTCACATGCGCAGGCATGTGCTTATTCTCTCAAATAAAAATCTTTAAAAAAAAAAAGTCATAGAAAACCTTAGAGTTCTAAGCACAGTAAAGTCCTCTCAGATGTCACCATACAAGTTTTAGCCTCACTTTCCTTCCCAATTAATGTTTTTCTCATGAGAGACATGGCCAATGTAAGATTTTGAATTACATTGTAATTCTACAATCAGCACAATTAAAATATGCATCTACTTTTTAAGAGAAGCCAGGCTTGTAGCTACAAGAAATGAGATTCTTTTGAGACTGCCATAAAAGCTCCTCTGTTCTCTATTACTTGAACTGAGAATTAAAAGCCCGAGCTTATACTTTCCTGCCTGTTGATTCTCCAGCACAGTCAGAAGACGACCAACCATGCACAATTCTTATATCCATCATAACTACTATAAAAATTAGGAGGTGAAGGCACTTGATTCTCAGGATTATTTCATTACAACCAACAAGAGTGATGATTTAATTAATTGTGATGTGACTTCATATTATGAATTACTAGTATGACAGGTCCTTTTGGAAAGGAGAGCAGTACAATATTAAAGGACATGGACATGATCAAATAAACTTCAGAATCTCCTGGTATCAAGTGCAGTTCAGCTGGAGAAACACCTACTATCCTTAAAGCTAGGGAAAAAAAGAGAAGGGGCTGGGAACATCATCCTGAGAAAGATTCCCAAGAAGCTGGGGCCCAGACTTTTAAAGGGGTCAATGCCTGGGGCATGATGGGGCTAGTCCTGGGGATGCAGTAAGAACTTAGAGGCCAAAACAAGGGCTTGCCAGAGTGGAGGGCCATTATCAGGACAGTCCTTATAGAACAGACTTAGAATGGACTGAGGAAGTCCCTTCTTCCTTTTCTCTTCTTTCTTCTCATCTCCTTAGAGGACTTCCTATTCCCAGAACTGGGTAGGAAGCATCTTAAAGGAAGGAATAAAAGCTGTGTGGTTTAGTACCAGCGTTACAAAATATAAAAGGGTAGATTTGCAACCAAGAGATAATAGCTTAAACATGAGCACAGACTGGGACCTAAACTATTCTGATGTCCAGTTTAAGCTCTTTAAAATACTTCCTAATGGTTGGATTTCAGGAGCCATAATGAGCTGGTGGTGGAGCCATACAGGAGCAGAGGGACTTGTCAGAAAGCACTTACTGGTAAAAACCTATTTCCATATGTTATCATCAAATGAATTTACATGCATAAATTGTGCAGAACAGTGTCTAGCCTATATAAGGCACCATAATGAAAGAATGTTTATAGTGTCATCATTGTTGTGATCATCATCATACCATCTCACTATAGGCTAGGATTAAGCATTGGTATACAATTGATAAAAATAAAGTTAAAAGCGTTCCGTATCAGGTCTAGGAAATCTGTAATCATACACTTGCTTATAACAAATATTAGCTGATACAGAAATGAAATGTGTATTACCACACCAAAAAACAAAAGAAAACCACAAATTGCTGTAGAGAAGTTTGAGTGATGTGAGGTGCTAGTAACATGAAGTGTACATTTTCAAAGAGCTTCCCACAAAGTTTGGCTATTTGACTATGTGTTATGGCTTAAAAATGTCTTTAATCCAGATTTTGGCAGTCTAATGCTTTCTGCCCCGGAAACACTGAAGGCAATTATTGTCTTAAATCCTCCAGAACCTGAGCTACATTCAGCTTTCTGACTGTGTGTGTTCCTGAGCATGTGGGTAAATATTGGGGAAGACCTGTAGACCAGCACTATGCTAATTTAATGTCCCTTTGAATGGGAAGTCTTCCAGATGAGATGCTTTATGTACAGTCATAAAGATAATATGCAAATAGACTTTCCCTACATTTCTAAAATTAATTTGCTTGTTTCTCAATTATTACAAAATGAATTGACAGACAACCTTCTCTGTTTAACTTCTACATTTTAGTTCTAATTGAACACATTAAAATCTCATAATTTAGTTACTATTCTTGGATTATTTTTTGTTGGTGCTGGTAGTTTACTAATTCATTCTCAATGACTGAGTTTTACATTTATCCAAATGTTAATGTAACAATGCCTCACTTTTATCTGTAATTCACTTTTCTAGGGATTTTAATTTTTTCAAAAAATTGATAACCTGATGCAGGGCTCCTGGGTGGCTCAGTTGGTTAAGTGTCCAACTCCTGGTTTTGGCTCAGGTCATGATCTCAGGGTTGTGAGATCAAGCCCCACGCTGGGCTCCCCACTCAGTGGAAAGTCGGCTTGAAATTCTCTCTAACCCTTTCCCTGTGCCCCTGCCACCTATGCTCTCTCTCTAAAATAAATACATCTTAAAAAAAAATTGATAACCTGATGCTTAGCCCAGAATTCCCCTCAACTCCCACTACCATCCACAAAGTAAATTAACCAAAATATAGGTATTGAAAGGCAAGTGTTTTACTCACAGCAGAGTCACTCTATTTTCACTCAAAGCCTGTTCACTCCTATTTTAAACCTAGTTCACCCTAATTTGTTTCGTCCAAAGTGGATGAGAGGAGTAAAATGTGGAAAAATAGGAGGCGCTGTAGAATCAGGCATCCAAAATAGAAATGACAGTACATGGAAAGCAGTGAGGCAGAGGAATATAAAAATCAGCTTCACAATTGTGGGCTCACTGTGCATCAGGAGCACACAGCCCTCCTTTGTAAGAATAAAGTAGTGTAGCCTTAATGCCTTAAAGTCTACAGCGCACTGAACAGATTCCTGCACTAGGTTAGGTGAACCATGAGCAAGTCACTTCCTTCTCTGCACCTCCATTTCTGCATCTCTGTAATGGGGAGGGAAATTTGATGAGATGATTTCCAAAATCCTTTAACAACTTAAATTTCTATTATTTTATAGTAATTGTATAATGAATTTTCAACGACCTCCATGTAGAATGTCATGAGAGTGAGATAAAATATTTTAAAGTATTTCTACCAAAAATAGTCAAAGTAAAAATGGTTTAGTCGTAATCTTAGTAAATATATGTTACTTAGTATGAGTCAAGCATTTTTGTAAATATTGAGATATATTATTTGGTTTAATCTTTACAACAATTCAGTGAAGTACATTCAATTGATGCACATTTTACGAATGAGGAAACAGGTTCACACAAGTGATATTAATTGCACGATATCCCATGGTGAGACAAGACCTACAATCTAATTTTGTCTTTTGCAAAACTTTGTACACTACCTCTTCAAGTAGTACAGATAAGCTCCATATACTTGCATGGGTGGTTCTGCTTTATTCCTGGGTCACAGGCAACCAGCACATTTCTGGTTTGCAAAGTTGGACATGAAACTGTTGGTTACATGGTGCTATTCCCACCACAGCTCATTGATGAGGAGCATGGCCCCTGACTGCCCCCCCTCCCCACCCCATATATACACAGCTATAGATTCCATTGTTTGGTGGCCCCAGTTTCTGCAAGAATATTCAAGTGATTAAACATAATTCCCACTCCTGTGCAACCATATGATTTGAATACCAACTTATCACTAAGGGATTGCTGGTAAATGGAGAGTTTTCTTTTTTGAATATGGCTAATTGTCTATTTTTTAAAATATATTATGCTGTGTATTTGAAGTGATCAAGTATGCACAAAGATCTCCCCATGACATCTTGATCAGATGTTATTGACCTTTTTTTTCCACCTAAGCAGATATGTAAGAATAGAAATCACATGTAAGAGGCAATATCTCACAGCAGGGATCATGGATGTGAAGGCTGTCTGGTATATCTAAACACTTGAAATATGCCATTTTTAGGCAAATTACTTAAACTCTCACAACCTTGGTTTTATCATCTAAAAATTGGCAATATAATAGTTCTTAGCTTATAAGGTTGTTGCAAAGATTAAATGAGTAAAATAGCATCTGACATAAGGTAAGTGTTGAAAAAAAATGTTAGTTACTACTAGCTGACTACAGAACTATGACTTAGGAGTCCACTGATAGTTTGAGACAACTGAAGGCTATTTGGAATCTATTTCTCTTTATTTATCTAGCATCTAGTGGAGTATCTGATACCTTACAGATGCTCTATAAATTTTTGAATGAATGTCATTTACTTCTCCAAGGTTGTCTGTTTTTCCCATCTCGAATGGAACTAAATTGTCACCCTTGCCTCATGGAAAGGGTTATTACAGGTCATATAATATACTAAGTAGTTTGTTTTTATGAAATCTGTTTTATCCCCCCATGTTTTACGGACAAGGAAAGTCATATAACTTGCTCACAGTCAGCAAAGAAAAGCAGAGTCAGAATCTGCATCCAGGTTTGTCTTGTGTCTGAACCAGGATACTTTGTTGCTTCTCTCTGCTAGCTTACATATTATAAGCTAGTTTATGAGAAAGGGCTTAGGATACTGAAAAGCATATGCTTATATAAGACATTTGCATATGTTAGCAAGTTTGTGCCAGTAGCCTCTTAACTAGTTCTCTTCAGCGAATCATGCACTCTGTTTCCTGGTTTATGAGCTATCCTAGACACTGAGAAGCATTATTCTTACCCTTTCATCTTTCTAGCAATTGTCCAACTGCTGGCTCCTTTCTCACTATGAATAGTAAAAATATATTTTGATCAGACCATTGTGACATTCATTAGCAGATCATCTGAAAGTCACTTGGAGAAAGAGAGAAACACCAGCATATTTACATAATCACCTATGAATTTAGTATCATCAGTTTCAATTCATGCTCCAATGTACTCATTTATAAAATAAGAATACCAAAATTATTTCACTATAATCGTGAAGTTTAAAATTTTAATGTAGAGATCCCTCTACAGTGCCTGGTACATATGTGGAGATCAATAGACCATAGCATACTGTGAATAGCAATTAGAATAAAGGTTGCAAATTTAAAACTAAAATATCCATAGAATAATCATTGTTAAAGTAATTGTGGCTCATTCTTCATTTATCCTGCACATATTTAATTCATATCAAGTGTGGCCATCAGGCTTAAAAGAAGGCTCACATAGGCAGGACTATAGAAAATTCACATAAGTTTAGTATGTATGGTGACAATAGATTATATATATCAAAGTCTCTATTCCACATAGATTGATTTTTTTTTAAGATTTTATTTATTTGACAGAGAGAGAGACAGCGAGAGAGGGAACACAAGCAGGGGGGAGTGGGAGAGGAAGGAGCAGGCTTCCTGCAGAGCAGAGAGCCCGATGTGAGGCTCGATCCCAGGACCCTGGGACCATGACCTGAATTGAAGGCAGACACTTAATGACTGAGCCACCCAGGTGCCCCCATAGATTGATTTCTACTTCCAACCTATATATGGTTGTCTTTTCTCTTTTTTCTAAATTTATTTCCCACATTAATCTAACATAAACTTCATTCATTCAGACTAAATGACACTATGTGTCAGAGCTGTGCTGAAATTTAAAAAAAAGTAATATATATCCTATGCCCTCAAGGAACTCAGTCTAGTGAAAAGAAACATCAACAGATAATTAGAATCTAGGGAAAGAAGTGCTAATAGAGATATTTGTAACACAATATGGTAGTAATGAAGAAGACATGGGTGAGTGAGTGCCATGCTCTGCTAGGGGCATTAAGTAACACAGGAGGAGAAGAGTGATCTTTGCCAAATTGGCTCACTCCCCAAACTTGTTCATTTTGTTTCTCAGTAGAAACAACAGCAATGGAAGCTAAGAGATATGAAGGCAAAATAGAAATATCCAGAGGTCAATGCCTGTGCATTCTTTTTCTGTGGCCTCATCCAGAGCAGAGGGCATCAGAAAATTGAATCAAAGAGAATTCTTTTTTTTTTAATATATTTTTTTAATATTTTATTTATTTATCAGAGAGACAGAGGCAGGCAGAGGGAGAAGCAGGCCCCTTGCTGAGCAAGGAGCCCGATGTGGGCCTCGATCCCAGGATCTTGGGATCATGACCTGAGCCGAAGGCAGACGCTTAACTGACTGAGCCATGCAGGCGTCTCCAAAGAGAATTCTTAAAAGACCAAAAGGGAGAATTCACCTAGTAGCTCACTGGACAAAGAAACACATCATTTTATCTCTTCTCAGCCTCTGTCCCTTCTTTTATTTTCAGCATATCAAGTGTTTTGAATACATCCCTTAACTTAACTAAAAGTTCAATGAATTAGAAATCAATCATTCAGTTACAAAACTGCAAAAAATTAAGGTCTAGGTTTTGGCCAAATCTACAGAGCTATTCAGTGGTAGTCAGTAGTCGAAATTCAGTGTTTGTCTCCAAATACTCTCTCCTAAATCACTCTCCTACACAGCATGAATACATTATAGGAAATGAGGGAACAGAAGCACATTCTTTCTAGGATCATGTCCAGTTCTATAATTCTGTAAATACTAAATACTTTGAGAAAATTCCTAATTTTATTTCTACCTTAACCATGATTCACTTGCTCAATGAAAAATAAAAAGAAAGACCTAGTTAGATGTACACTTTGTACATACCTTGTACATACATACAAATGTCACTTTGTATACACATTTGTACAAAGTTGAAAAAGTTTTAGAGCATTGGGGTTTAAAGAGCTGGTCATTGTTTCCCCTGGCAGTTCTCATTTTAATGGACAAATATTGATATCAGACATAATGGCAATAATATTATTTTGAATTTGTACAACACATATAAGAAATGTAAATATTAACAGAGCAATTAAGTTACCAGTTTCTTACAGTGAGGCACAAATACGTTAATGAATTTGGGCAAGAACACACAGCAAATTAATGGAAGAGCTGATAAGTTCATGAAAACTGTGGATTCAATTTAGTTATTAAAGTCGTCTTATTTGGACAATCAGAAAATCTTAGAATTCACTACGCTGTGATACATAATTACTTCTTTTGAAATACCATCAAATTCATGAAATAAATCAGTAAGATAACCTATTTTTGACCACACGAAAAGAACATACATGATATTATTGGTATACTTCAGCCTACTCTAGATAAAGAGGTAATTGGTGTTAAAAATAAAGCTGGGCAAGATACCTCTTAAAGTAAAAATGGGCATCTTAATTCACCTAGTAATATTAGCTACTTAACGCCCTCAAGGAGATATGATGATGATTAATTGGTTCACGATGGAGAGTAATTTATGAAAAAAAACCTGAGTACTCAAAATTATTAGCATGATTTCACCACAATTATCTCCAGTTTTACTCTTTCTTGACTTAAATTTCAATTTTATTGGTTCTTTGAGGAAAACAGAAAAGCCAATCAATGCTTGAGGCTCACTCTTTTCAGAAGCTACGGAAAGGATTAAAAGAGGCAAATTTTAGTGAATACATGGTGCGACTCTACTCCTCAGAATAACCCTTGAGGAACCGAATTTCCACTGTTTAGCAGCTGCATCTCAAAGGATTCAGCAAAATTTCAGACACATATTACGGAATGACAAGGCAGGAAGGAATCATACACAGCAATTAATCCAACATCTATTTTATATGAAAAAAATGAAAGCCAGAGTAGTAAAGTGATTCACCCACATAACACTACAGCTTGGTATACTCTCAACTTGAGCTCCTTCACTTTCTATTGTATTGTTCAGTGGTTCTCTCTGGGCATTTGGGGTTTGGGCACTCACAGAAGCATCAGGATATATCGACCTTTCAGTACAGAAGAGGGATGGCTCCTGAAACAATCTTTCTGGCATCTAAAAACAAACACCATTTATATTAATAGTGAGATAGGTATGCCAACCTGAATGCTTATTTATGGCATGCAGATTGCTCAAGTGATCACTCCTGACCAAAATTATGACCATTAATGAGAATTACAAGAGGTTGTCAATCATGAATCTATGCACAGTGATGTAAAAACCATCCTGGGCTTTGGTAGGAAAGCATAGAATATACTTATAGTAAAAATAAAAGCCTTCAAATTATAATTAATGTAGCTCACCAGCTGCGGTGAGCTCAACAAATCAGTGATATCAATTATTTCTTCTCCAGATGACATAAGAAACCAAAGTCCATATTTCATATTTACTATAATGCCACATCTAGGAAATAAATGTGTGAACTGTTTTTAGGAGTATAAATCAATAGATGAAAATGTTCCTCCATTTGTTAAGTGCCAAAATTATTTCCTTTTTTGTTTTGGCATAAATTCCAGACTCATGAAACTGCAGTGGTGCCTACCCTATTTCCTTTTTAAATAAACCAAGTATTTACCTATGAGGTCAATTACTCAGAAGATAAGCTTAGTGAATTCAAATAGTTTTAAAAGAATTAGTTTTAAAGACTAACATTTTAAATTAATGAACAAAGCAAACAAACCTAAATAATGCTGTGCAGAATATTTCTTTCAAGCAGTCAGATCTATAAGCTTCCTGTTTACCTAACTTTTTTAAATTTACTTCCATAGCAATATGGATTAATAATAAAACAACTTTCTTGCAAACTTTGTTAAAAGTTTCTTTTCAATTTCTTTTACTCTTCTTTTTGTTTTAAAATCAGTTTCAATTCTCATAGTATTTAAAAGGGTTTTGGAATATAACATCAATAATTTGTAATAGTGGGTTATTTATTTATTTTTGCATAGTTCAACATATCCACTGGATGTCGTCTAGTGTATTAGTGTGTGTGTGTGTGTGTGTGTCTATGTCTATGTGTCTGTGTGTGTACTCTAGTTTTATTTAAAAATTTTTTTGCAACTGTATTGAGGTAAAATTTATATACAAAAACTGCACACATTTAATATATACAGTTTTATGAGTTTGGACATTACATACATCTGGGATACCATCATCACTATCAAGGTTATAAATATATCCATCACCTCCAATATTTTCCTCGTATCCCTTTTCCCCTCCCTCCCTCCCTCCCTTCCTACCTTCCTATTACTGTTGTAAGAACACTTAATATGAGACCTACCCTTACCATTTCTAAGTACATTATACTGTACTGCTAATGATGCTGTATAGCAGATCTCTGGAATTGATTCATCTTGGATAACCCTAGCTTTATGCCCATTGAACAACTCCCTATTTCCTCTCCTCTTGTACCCTGGCAACCACTATTCTAGGTTCTGCTTCTGTAAGTTTGACTACTTCAGATATCACATAAAAGTGGAATCATGGTTTGTCCTTCTGTGATTGACTTATTTATTTTACTTAGAACAATGTGTTCCAAGTCCATTCCTGTTGTTGCAAATGGTAGGATTTTCTTCTTCTGTTAAAGCTGAGTAATATTTCATATTTTGTGTGTGTGTGTGTTTAGATACCACATATTTTTATCCATTAATGTATTGATTTTTAGGTTGCAAAGTTGCAGGATACAAAATCAACATAGAAAAATCAGTTGCATTTCTACACACTAACAATGAAATATATGAAAAGGAAATTAAGTAATCAATCCCATTTATAATAGTGTCAAAATGAATAAAATACTTAAGAATATACTTAACCAAGGAGATGAAAGAGCTATACTGAAAAGTACAATACATTGATAAAAGAAATTAAAGAAGACATAAATAAATTGAAAGATGTTCATGTTCATGGGTTGGAAAATATATTAAAATGTATATATTTCAAACAAATTCAAAGGCCTTCCTTTTGACATAAATCTCAATGTTTATGTACCAGTTATTAAAGTGTAAGAAAAAAATGATAAATTTTCCTAAATTTAATCACAGAAGCAAAATAACATAGATCTCTATTTGTTGGTCTATTCACCTATAAAATTTCATTTATTTTCATCATTTTATTGATAATATCTTATTTCTGTCCTCATGTTTTATACATTTCAAAGCCCTTGAAATCTACCTTCTGAGCTGAGTCTCTTGGAATCTCAGTAAAATCCACATGAGCAAGTACCATTATTCTCATTCTGAGGATAAGAAAATAGAAGACACAAGTGGTCAAGTGATTCTTTTTTGGTTTCCATAGTGAGTCAGTGCATGGTTTGTATAGAACTGAACTCTGTGGGTCTCAGTGTTTAGTTAATTTTATAGCATTCTACCTCATGACATTATATTTGATACCAAATCTGGACAAAATTCACATAAAAATCAAATACATAAAATATGATAATATGGTTCAGACACACTATAATAGCTAAAGGCAGTATTTCATAGCTCTTTCTTTTAGACATACATGGGAGGGGGTATTGTTTTTTAAGGTCAAATGGAAGATCTGGACTGGAGACTGTGTCTGAATAGGAAGAAAATCTTTATTCATATCTCCATTTCACTGCCAGCATTGGCAGTGAATGCTTGTGTTCAAAGCATTCACAAAGCATGCTGGAAAGGCAAAGACTTCAGAGATATACATTTATACAAGTGTTTTTCTTAGCTCACAAATACTGTAAAATTGTTCGCTCTTTGAAGAAGGTCAAGAGAACACATTATTTCCCCCAGTTTTTTCACATTTTTAAAACTCTTTTCTTTTAAAGGATTTATTTATTTGACAGAGAGAGAGAGAGCACAAGCTGGGGAAGCAGCAGGCAGAGGGAGAGGGAGAAGCAGGCTCCCCGTTGAGCAGGGAACCTGACATGGACCTATCCCAGGACCCCAGAATCAGGACCTGAGCCAATGGCAGACATTTAACCAACTAGCCACCCAGGTGCCCTGGCATTTTTAAAACTCTTTTGGAGCATTTCCTCAAAGTTAAATTTATAACACAGATAGTTTCTCTATGTCTTCTGTAAACCTTAAGAGAGGCAATAAGTTTATATCAAATTCCATTTATGGCACAGTGATTCAGATTTAAAGCTGTTGTTCAAAGCTTTTGTTGATATGTTTTTTGAGCCACTGTAGAAAATTATGTAGGGGAAAAAAACCTCTCTCAAATAGTTGATAATGTTATTTATTTATTTATATATTTTTAAGATTATATGCTGTGAGGTTGGAGAACATCTTAAAATTGCAGCAAATACTGAAAGAAATGCTGAAGCAGTAAAGGATAGTTGAAAACAGGGAACTGGGGGAAAAACCTGTTAGGTTATTAATAGATACGATGTTCCAGTCTTCCTCTTCTATTTATCCTACAGACACACAAAATTCTTATTTTCTTTCTCTGGGAGGTATTATGTAGATATGGCTTGTATACCCAAGGGCTTGAAAGAATTAGTCTCATCATACAGTATTGATAATACTGCTTAAGCAACTGCTATCTTCTATTTCAAAATAATGACTTAACTTAGCCTATTTAGGCTATTTCTGGGGTGAATTTTTCACTGTGGTCTAGAATTTTTCTTAAAAAAGGTAAAGAAAAAAAGAAAAAAAAACACTTTTCCCATTTCATTTTTAAAGTAACCTTAATAATTCAGTGAACATTGGGGCGCCTGGGTGGCTCAGTTGGTTAAGCGACTGCCTTCGGCTCAGGTCATGATCCTGGAGTCCCGGGATCGAGTCTCGCATCGGGCTCCCTGCTCGGCAGGGAGTCTGCTTCTCCCTCTGACCCTCCCCCTCTCATGCTCTCTCATTCTCACTCTCAAATAAATAAATAAAATCTTAAAAAAAAAAAATAATTCAGTGAACATTCTATCAACCCAAATCTGAAAATAAATGCAGAAGGGTAGTGAAGAAAGAACACTCAGAATTTCTATCATTTCGTATCTCTTAAAGGCAGCTTAATTATTAATATTCAGGAAATGACATTCAATAAGTAAAACACGTGAGCATGCTTTTCTTGACAGCTTGGAAAACAAATCAAAATGAAAGCTTTATAATCACCAAGGTGTTAATCTGGAGATAGCTACATTTCATTTATATCTAAAATGGTGATTTTATCTTCATCATGGTTCTTCTTTTCTCATCATGCCTTCTTTTTCTTCTTTATCCTAATTAAAGTAGAGAATTGTATATACAATACAATTATCTCCAAGTATATTAGGGATTATATTTTAAGTCCCTGATTTATTTATTGATATATATATATATATATATACATACACACACCCTGATGTGTATGTACATACACACACCCTGATGTCTAAGTACCCTGATGGTTTACCCTGAATCCATCTTGACCGAAATAGTTTTATTGTAATTTAGATCCTGGGCATTTCCTGAATGAGTGGGATCTATATAGGAATATTTGTACCACAGACAAATTACAGAGTCTATTCCTACCACAAAATCTCTCCACATGGAGACAATGTGAATATTTCATTTCCTTTGTAAGGTATAAGAAAACTGCAATTCATGACACAAAGTTGTTCTTTCCTGCTGATAACCTTATTTTTCATTATTTGAATAAACATGACTATAGTATAACAATTAAGAACCACTTTTCTCAGCTGAGGATTAATTTAAGTGAAAAAGAAAAAGAAAAACAAAAACAAAAAACATGGTATCAGTGGTTGGTTCCAATAGTTCAGGCATCTTTGAAAATACTATTTGACGATACTTGCAGATAGGTGCTCTATACAGCCTCCATAGGTAATGACTGAAGTTAAAAAGATGTGAAACTCCATTAATGCCTCTATCTTAATAATGTAATTAAATACAGGAAGATTTTACTTTCTAATTATACTTGTTCATATAGCTCACTATTGCAACCCCAGCAACCATTGATTGTCATTTTGTTATAATTCTAGTAAAACATTGTACCTTTCCAAAGGCTCTTTCAACCAAAGGAAGGACAAACATATTTAAAAAGCTTTTTTGTGAGGCATCATAATGTGGGGAGGACTAAATTATAGAGAGCTGTTATTTTTAAAAATCAACATTTGTGTTGCCATACAAGAGACTACAGATAACTTAGCTACTATTCTTTTGAGAAGTACCAATTCTTAATGATAATACAGTTGTCACTACGCAGCTACTTCGATTTTTTAAAAAATTGTCCTGTATCATAGATACAGGACATACAAATGGCTAACAGACACATGAAAAGATGTTCATCATCATTAGCCATCAGGGAAATTAAAATCAAAACCACATCGAGATACCATCTTACACCAGTTAGAATGGCAAAAATTGACAAGGCAAGAAACAACAAATGTTGGAGAGGTTGTGGAGAAAGGGGAACCCTCTTACACTATTGGTGGGAATGCAAGTTGATACAGCCACTTTGGAAAGCAGTGTGGAGGTTCCTCAAAAATTTTAAAATAGAGCTACCCTATGACCCAGCAATTGCACTCCTGGGAATTTACTCCAAAGACACAGATGTAGTGAAAAGAAGGGCCACATGCACCCCAATGTTCATAGCAGCAATGTCTGCAATAACCAGACTGTGGAAAGAGCCGAGATGTCCTTCAACAGACGAATGGATAAAGAAGATGTGGTCCATATATACAACGGGATATTACTCAGCCATCAGAAAGGATGAATACCCAACTTTTACATCAACATGGGTGGAACTGGAGGAGATTATGCTAAGTGAAATAAGTCAAGCAGAGAAAGTCAACTATCATATGGTTTCACTTATTTGTGGAACATAAGGAATAGCATGGAGGACATTAGGAGAAGGAAGGGAAAAATGAAGGGGGGGAAATCAGAGGAGGAGATGAACCATGAGGACTATGGACTCCAAGAAACAAACTGAGGGTTTTAGAGGGGAGGGGGTGGGGAGATGGATTAGCCCGGTGATGAGTATTAAGGAGGACATGTATTGCATGGAGCCCTGGGTGTTATTCGAAAACAATGAATCATGGAACACTACCTCAGAAACTAATGACGTACTGTATGGGGACTAACGTAACATAATAAAATAAAATTAAAAAAATAAGAGCTACAGGAAAATTTCTATGAATAAAATTCTTATTTTTATTCTGCAAATAAAATTTCTAGACATTTAAAATGTAATGGGCATGTCAGCACTGAGACTGAGAACTTATCCTAAGTATTTTGAGAGAGGGCCTGGGTTGACAGAAGAGTGGTGTAATAATTCTGTACTGGCACTGAGGATTGATTAAGCTTCCGTCCTTAGGAAAATTCTGGGGGATATATGGTGGGTATTAAGGTAGAGATAACAAATCTGAAATACTTAAAATAAAAGAGACAAAGTTATATACTGTGGAAAAAATATAATATTAACACTAGTATTATTTATTTTTCAATAATTATTATTATTAACAAATATATGCATTTAACTATGTGTGAGGTACTTCACACAGAATATCTTATTTACTCCTCTAATTGATCTTTTGCAGAATATATTATTGCTATCCTTATTTTACATAAAAAGCAATGTAACGCTCAGAGAGTTTCAGTAATCTGCCCAAGGGTTCATAGTGAATATGCAGGGTGGTAGAACTGAAGCCAAGCCTGGATAAGTCTAGCTCCATAGCCTGTGCATATTACCTCCCTGTAGCTTGTCAGAAACTTTAAGAGCCAATGCTTGAATCCCATCTATTTATCCTTGTTCAGTGATAATTTTGTCATTGCTTGAACATAAAGAAATCTGCAACATAGAGCTCTCTATTAATTCTTTTTTGATACCTTAATAGATTGTATTTTTTGAAGTTCATCTTCCTATAGGCCCTGTCAGTTGGTCCCAAATTTTTCTTTGTTCATATATATAGAATGCTTTACATGAGAAATTTTATACAGTTCTTCCTTTTATTCATTCACTCAAAAATACAATTCCCAGAAATAGGGATACAGGAGGGAACAAAATAGATGCAATTCTTTCCCTTTTAGGTTTACGTGATAGTGGGGAGAGGTAGGCAATAAAATAAATGAATGCAATATAGAGAAGGAAGAAGCATAGGCCACGAGGACAGTAGTGGCGATGAAAATTTTAAGCAGAGTTCAAGAAGCGCTTAGTGAGAGCAAAACCCTGAAAGAGATGAGGACAAAGGCCATGCTGTTATTTGAGGAAAGTAGCTTCTAAAGAGAGGGAATAGTACAAGACTTTTGAGGAAGAAACATATTAGAAAGAGTGAGGAAGCCATTATGGTTGGGGCTCAGCAAATACATGGCCAGTTGGAGGACCCGAGCTTGTTAAGAAGGGCCTTGAGGTCTTTTTAGGTCTTTCTCAACCTCAGCACCTACACTTTGAGCTGGACGATTCTTTGTTATGAGGGGCTGTCCTGTACAGTGTAGGATGTTTATCAGCGTCCTGACCTCTATCCGCCAGATTCCAGTAGCACACTCAGCCCACGTGATGGCAACCAAAAATGTCTCCGACTTTGCTAAATATCCTTAGGTAAAATCCACTCTTTCCCCATCATTGACAACCACTGTTTTAGAGGTTCCATCTTTCTCTGAATAAGATGGGACTCTGCTTGATAGTTTTAAACAGAATAAAATGACTCTACCTTTTATTTTTTGCTGTTGCATTAACTCTTTTTTAAGCATTCGCCTCTTAAGCTAACACACCTGCCCCACTTCCTTTCATTGCCCTTGTATAAAGTGCTCTTGCTCTCTCGCACCGTGTCTCCCTCAGCTGTTTTCACTCTTCCACTAAAGTGCGGTTCCCATTCAAGACGGCGACGTGAGGACCCTGAACTCGCCTCCTCCCGGGAACAAAGGGACGCTACAGACGTGGGGAACAACTTTTAATGAACAAACAAACAAACAAACCCAGCTTAACAACACCGAAGCCCGAGGGAGAGAAGGAGCGAAGGCCCACAGGAAAGCAGGTAGGAGAGGCTGGGACACAATCCCGCCAGAAACCCCACCCCAGCAGGGCGACCTGCAGGCGGGAGGGAGCTCAAAATGGGAGCTTCTTCCTGAGGAGGGAAGGGTTTAAACCTCACGTACAGCACCCCGACTTGTAAGACCTGCGCCCGAGACACAAGCCCTCAGAACATTTAACTTCCAAAACAGGCTCGTGTCCAAGAGACCCACGTGGGTGTAGCAATGTGAGAAAGGAGCTCACCGGTTCGGACTCAGCCCCGGCGGGGCCCAGCGCCAAGCGGCTGCCAGAGGCGCTCGCTGACTTTGTTTTGGAGATGCCTAATTGCTCCTCCTGAAGCATCAGCCTGAAGAACTGGCGACTGGAGTCAGTCGGCTGGGGTGCTGTCTGGGGATGGGCGTCTTTGCGCTGCTTGCTCGGCGGCAGGCACCATTTTTTTTTTTTTTTTTTTTTACACGTGTAAGCTCAGACCTGAAAACAATTGGTCAAACAAGTTTTAATCCAATATAAAGGTGCACTATCTCCTATCCTATTCTATTAAGCCTAAAATGACGTGTTGGCCACAGGATTTGTTGACTTGCATAGTTCTTATTTTCAAGCACCACTCAGACATATTTATAAATTGTATATATACTTTTGCTAAGTTACATCCATTGCCACCAATTCGGTGGAGTACTTGACTGCAATGAGGAGGTGTGGCGAGGAGGGAAAAGTGTTATCCCTCTACATGAAAAATTTCTATTCAAAAGGAAGGGTTTAATTGAATTTTATATGAATAGTTTCCTAAGAGTAGTGAGTTAAAGTAGTAGCCAGTGGATAATCCGTAATAAATTGATGCTTTTTTAATAGCTTGGCTATATAGCAGCCTGATATATCCATCAATCCAGGCATGAATCACACATCTATAATATACAAAGTACTGTGCAAGATGTAATGATCAATAATATTTATTGCTTTGCTCTTAAACATAGAACAGGTTTTCTATTATGTAGAGGTGTTTTCCTTTTTTATTATCAGCAGCATTTCTTTTGTAATTTGAATTAAGAATTCTGCAGAATCTAGGGGCACCTGGGTAGCCCAGTGGGTTAAGCTTCAGACTCTTGGTTTTACCTAGGTTGTGATCTCAAGGCTTTGAAATGGAGCCCTATGTCCGCCTCCTCACTCAGTCCCTCTCCCTCTGCCCCTGCACCCTCCCATGCTCCTTTCTCTCCCTCTCAAATAAATTAATTAATCTAGAAAAAAAAAAATTCTGCAGAATCTAGATCACTGCTGTAGTCACCAGCATTCATAATCATTAAAATGTTATTTTCCACAATATATTCCCTTATCTAATGAGTGTGTATAAGTGTGGCTGTGTGTGGATGATACTTAATGGAGTTCAAACACAGTCCTGCAAATACAGCTATGTGTTACTATCATAGAAGACTAATAGCAGTTTTATTCCTGAACTTAAGATACATTTTATCACTTGCTGTGCTGCATTAGGTATTCTGGATTTAACTGTGAAATCTTTAACACAGGAAATTATGTGCAGGTAGGATAAAACATAAATTTAACAAATCTACTTAGGAGGTCAAGCTTTATTTTAAGTGTAGTCATAAACTTTTGCACTGGTAAGAAAACTTCAATGCCATCACCTTCATCTATAAAGGATCTTATTTATTCCTCTCATGGGATAAGTAGCAGTTGTCCTACTGTTTGACTCTTACTGGGTTGTTTTGTATATAGATTAGGAAAGAAAACATAGTATATCATAAGAATCTTAAGAATTAGGAGCAGGGGTTATCAAGTGCTTAGCACAATTTGGTTTCCCTTCCTTTAAAATATTTAATACAGACTATCAATAAAATACTCAAATATTTATGGAACAATACACACAAATTCTTGTAAATTGCCACATTAATTTCTGTAAGGAGGCTGTAAAGATCAATCCTTTCTGGGTTAATCCATCCTGTTCCATGGACATCAGATTAAACTTTTAACCTGTGATGGCCATCTTTCAATTTTTATTCATGCTTACACAGAAGAGCTTGGTTGAAAAAAATGTGGATGTCTTAAGGCCAAATTATTCCTAATACTATATAAAAAACCAATGGCATTTCATGCTCTGAGATCAATATCATTATGCATAATTATTGTACAAATAACATCTTTGTACCAAAAAAACCCAATTTTTTACCTACAAACAAGGGTAGTTCCTTCCTAATTCCTCCAAAATGCATTAACATAAATGGAATAAGAGAATGCATGATCTTTATTCTGAAAATATAATAGAGGACTACATATATATATATGACTAAAATTTGGTATAATAAGGATTTTCTTCCACCTGATTCAGAGAATCAGGACACCTAATTTTTAAGGATCCCATTTTAATAGATTTAAGATCTCTATGTCATGAATCTTTAAGAAACAAAGAATTATAGAAACAAAAGTCAGGGTATAAAATCAATAGGAAAAGCAAAGAAACATTTATAGAAATGAAATAATAGTGTGACTAACATTTTTCAGTCCGTTATATTTCAAATTGACACAAAAATAAGTAAAAATAATCTAGTTAAGATTTCTTTTACATATATATGTGTATATATATAAAATCATATATATGTATACGTATACATATATATATATATATATATATATATATATATATATATATATATATA
>NW_023270231.1:7189641-7227413 GCF_011800145.1 Mirounga leonina
ATATATATATATATATATATATATATATATATATATATATATATATATATAATCAACATCACTACTATCAAAACACCAGGGGCAATCTATTAAAGACACAAAGAAAATAAGGACCCACTGTCAATGTTATTGCACAATATTGTCTTGGAAGCATCAGCCAGTGTAATCAAGAGAAGATATTAGGTATACAGTACAAAAATACATAATATGATTGTGTGGATATAAAACTACCCTCCCCAAATATCTTAGAAGCTATTAGAACTATACAACTACAAGAAGTGACCAAAGAAGAAAATCTAGATGATGTAGTGTTTGTTTGGTCATGATTCCTAAGATACAATATCGAAGACCCAATCATGAAAAGAAAGAATTGATAAGCTGTACATTAAAATTGAAATTTTTTGCTCTGTGAATACACTAGCAAGGGACTAAAAAGACAAGCCACAGGCTGGAGAAAATATTGACAAAGGACATACCTGATAAAGGATTGTTATCTAAAATATACAAAGACCTCTTAAAACTCAAAAATCAGAAAATAACCTGATTAAAAAAATTTTTAAACAGACACCTCACCAAAGTTATGCAGATGGAAAATAAGCATAAGCATATGAAACGATGTTCCTCATCATATGTCATCAGGGAAATGCAAATTAAAAAAAAGTGACGTGCCACTGTATACCTATTACAATGACCAAAATCCAGAACACTGACAGACAACACCAAATGCTGGCAAGGATGTGAGGCAGTAGAAACCCTCATTCATTCCTAGTGTGAATGCAAAATGGTAGAGCCACTTTAGAAGACAGTTTGGTGTTCTATTACAAAACTAAGCATACTCTTGCCATGTGATCCAGCAATCGTGCTTCTTGGTATTTACCCAAAGTAGTGGAAAACTTATATTCACACAAAAATCCACACACAGATGTTTATAGCAGATTTATTCATAATCGTCAAAACTTCGAAGCAATCAAGATGTCCTCCATAGTGAATGGATAATGTGGTACATCCAGACAATGAAATATTATTCAGTGCTGGAAGGAAATGAGCTATCAAGCTGTAAAAAGGCATGGAGGAAGCTTAAATATGACCAAGTGAAAGAAGCCAACCTGAAAAGCCTATGTACTGTATGATTCTAACTATGTGACATTGAATCACCTTGAAAAGGTCAGTGGTTGCCAGGGTGGAAGGTGGAGGGAGAGATGATGAATAGGTGAAGTATAGAGGATTTTTAGGGCAGACTGCTGAATTCTTGTATCCTTACTTGGTAGAAAGAAAGCTAGGTAGCTATCTCTCTGGCCTCTTTTTTTTTTTTTTTTTTTAAGATTATTTATTTATTTATTTGAGAGAGAGAGAATGAGAGACAGCATGAGAGGGAGGAGGGTCAGAGGGAGAAGCAGACTCCCCGCTGAGCAGGGAGCCCGATGCGGGACTCGACCCCGGGACTCCAGGATCATGACCTGAGCCGAAGGCAGTCGTTTAACCAACTGAGCCACCCAGGCGCCCCTCTCTGGCCTCTTTTAATGGCACTAATCTCATTCATGAAGGTCCTACCCTCAAGATCTAATTACTTCCTAAAGTTCCAAATATCATCACATTGGCATTAGGAGTTCAACATACAGTTTTGTGGGGATACAAGCATGCAGTCCATTGCAAACTCATCTGAATAAATACCAAGGAGTGTAACTGCTAGATTTTATGGTAAAATTATGTTCAACAGTTTTGTTAAGAAACCACCAAAATGTCTTCCAAAGTGGCTTCACCATTTTGCATTCCCACCAGTAATGAATAGAGAGTTCCTGTTGCTCCACATTCTCACCAATATTGTGTTGTCAATATTCTAGATTTTGGCCATTCTAATAGGTATTAATAATGGTATTTTTATTTTTATTACACTTCCCAAGTGACATATGGAGCATCTCTTTATATGCTTAAATTAAGCATTTATATATCTTCTTTGGTGAAGTGTCTGTTCAGATCTTTTGCCTGTTTTTTTTTTTTTTTTTTATTGAGTAGAGTGTTTTCTTAATGAGTTTAATGATTTTTTTAAAAAATGAGAATAATAATATCTTTTTATATGCTCATGGAGATGATCCACTAGAGGGTGAAAAATAATGTAGGTGAGAGGAGAATTGCTGGAGCATACCTTTAGGATGAGAAAGACTGAATATAGTGCTCTAATTTCTTAATTATATAATTACTGCATTTTCAATATATGAAAACTAAGTGGTGTCTTTTAAGTATATGTGTATATTTACAGTATAAAGTATATATATAAAATGCATAAATATATATTTATATTAAGTATAATTTTATTTGTATTTTATATAAATATATAAAAATAAATATATTGAAGTATGTGTTATATATATTAAGTATATACATTGAGTATGACTTATATATACTTTATACACTGTATAATAAAGTATGTATATTATATGTAGTATATATACTTAAGGTGTATATATATACTGAAATATGAGAAACCTAGAAATTTAGCTGCAGGTAAATAACAAGGTTGTTAGAGAAACATTATAATAGAATACTTTATTTCCTTGAAATTTGCACATTATAAAGTTGTATTATGTGTTAAAAACTATAAGAGCCACTAGTGTCTTTATTTCTTAAACATACTGTTAGTAAAAGTTATCTTTCCTCTATATTCCCTTTCACTACATTCCTATTCCTTACAAGTTTTAGACAGATTACCCTTCTGCTATAAAGAGAATAAAGAAGAGGAGCCATTTGGCCTCTAGCTATAAAGACGTTAATTGGTCACATGAGAATTTGCTTTCCTAGGGAAAAGATGAGAATTGGCCAGTAAAAATGAGATCTCACATTTAAAAAAAAAATCCTCAAAATGCCTTGAAAATGATCGTGTTAATCCATAGGTGTTCAAAATAAACCTTGTTCATCTGGGGGCCAAACATTTTGAAATAAAAAATAGTTTCAACTAAAGCATTCTTAAGAAAATTTAGCACTATGTATAGTGCTAAAAAATAAAAATTCTCAAGATATTAATAAGAGCTATTTCTAGGTACAGGATTAAGAGTGATTATTCTTTTATTCTTCTTTTATTATTTTGCTTACCTGAGTTTGTTTTTTTAATGTGCATCTATTCTTTGCATAAAAGTAACATTGAGAACTAAAACC
Organism: Mirounga leonina; assembly: GCF_011800145.1. Taxonomy (NCBI): domain Eukaryota; kingdom Metazoa; phylum Chordata; class Mammalia; order Carnivora; family Phocidae; genus Mirounga; species Mirounga leonina. Next base: position 7,192,792 of record NW_023270231.1, read on the forward strand.
AGTACAGCCCTCCATAGGGTGCCTGGGTGACTCAGTTGGTTAAACATCCAGCTCTTGGTTTTGGCTCAAGTTGTGATCTAAGGGTCGTAACCTCAGGGTTGTGAGATGAGGCCACACTCAGTGGGGAGTCTGCTTGAGATTCTCTCTCCCTCTGCCCCTACCACCTGTGCTCATGCACGTGCTCTCTCTCTCAAAATAAATCTTTTAAAATAGAAAATAAAATAAAGCTAGTACAACACTCCATAGAATTATCCTATTTGAGGACTGTTGGTGGCATAAGAGGCCAAAGAAATCTGGCCAAAACATGGTAAATATATTTTATTTTCTCTTCTAGCTCTGATTTACAGTTGCCTAGGGCATTGTGCTAAGAATGATTCTGAAGCCACACTTGGCTTCAGTAGGGAGGAGTGCTGTGGTTGAGTAATGGTGCCTACCATGGGTGTAGAATGTGGAAATTGCAGTGTTCCTCAGGTGTTTGCCCTTTGTTATCTAAATCAGCTCCCTCATTGTATAGATGACGAAACAGAAGCCCTTTGAAAGGAAGGAATTTACTGCCCAAGATCCTACAAAACTCTAATTATAGATCAATTATATGCACTTCTAATTCAGTGTAGAAATAGACGTGTATTATGAAAAGTCTCATATACTAAACTTCTTGTGAATTTGCAAATAATATGAGGATCCTTTAAAAATGCAAAATTAAAGAATGAATAAAAATAGTCCCCTAAATTGTCCTAATCACTGAGTCATTTTCCCTGTTCAGAATTCCACACAGCCTGAGCTAAGTCCACCTGACTCTGAGATCTCACATTTATTTTTAAATCCACAAACTAGCATGCCCAGACACGAGGTATCATTTTCTCTAAATTAAATAACAATCAAGATTCTGTCACTTTCCTAATGAAGACTCGTGCATAGCACCAAACCTTCTGAAGTATATTCAGGTGAGGTGTGATTTTAGCATCTAGACTTGTTAAGGGACTCATTTAAAGAAAAAATGTCCTAAAAGGAGCTCTTGAGATTTAACACATGATTAAACAGGGAAAAGCTGGCAGAACTCTGCATTTTTCTCAAAGGAGAGCAAAAGTACAAGGTTATCCCTTTACGGTGAGACCTGCTACTGACTCATTTAACAATGAATACAGCAATTTCTAAAAGGTGGAAAGGAGTGATGTTTGTTTAGGTGAAAGGAGTCAATTATTACTGTTTTGGTACTTTATGGACCACATGGTCCAAACTGCTTCACTTTCCAGGATTCAGACCTGATCTTATACATAGGTGTCTTGCATCACTTAGGGAGCTTCCTCCCCTGTTACTTAGCTCTCAGTTGAGTTGTCACCCTGGTCAGGAAGTTTTTCCTATTCCCCAAACTGGATTTCCTGTCCTTCTTATACATTCACCAAATGTTCTTTATTTCTTGGGTCATAGCACAAACTGGTGTCTTACTTAGCCTATTTATATACATTTGTCCCATACCACATTATAAGCTCCGTGAAGGCAGAGAGCATGCCTTTCTATTGAGGATCCTTCCATGCCTATAATGGTGTCTACCATATAATAAATGATTACTAAATACATATCAATGAAAGAACAAATGAATGAATTAAAGACTTACCCGTTACCAGGAATGTAAATATCCTGGGTTATTCTCACCATTGGTTTTAAGTCTGCTATTACATTTACCTGCTGATGGGGAAGTGGAAATAGGGAGGGCATTGCTCCTGAGCAATCATAAAAGACACTCTGGGGAATAAAACCCTTCCATCTGACTTGTCCTCATGATCTAGAGTATCACCTATATGAAAAAACAAAAGAGAATAAAACCTAACCTATTCCTCTGATGACTGTGAGTTCAAAGGGATAATATATTGATTTGAGATGCTAATGTTCACAACAGAGCAAGTAAAACAATAAAAATTGCCAGTGTGTAAATCTCATTAACTTGCACATTTTGAAGTTGATGAAAACAAGTAAAATTGGCTTTGCTTCATTTCAGGGTAATTACTGTACTCAAAATTTAGAAAGTCAATAAATGCATTTCAATGTATATGATACAATAATCATGCATTATGGTCCATTTTCAAACAAATCATAATTACTGTCTGAATATGACTCAAATCACCAAGGAACTTTCGGAAATGCTAAATTACTTGCAATTTGAACATGCTAAAAATGCCATGCCTTTTACCACACAGAACAGATGAGTGATGGGCCAAACTTAGAAAATGCAATTCACTCTCAGTAATGTTACTAAAATCTTAACAGATGGTGTGGTCACTGAGGTTATGCAAGTCCTGTTTATTAAAAAAAAAAAAATTTAGATATTTTCAGGAACTTTTAATTAAGATGCTTTTAAATAGTCTAAATATTTTCTGTTCTGGGACTATTAACTCAATCCCAAATCCAGGTTTTTTTTGGCACAAAATGCAGAAATCAGTCCTCTGACCATTTAAGCAATTTAGCTTTTTTTTTATTTTTTTTTTAAGATTTACTTATTTATTTTAGAGAGAGAGAGAGCATGAGCGGGAGGGGTAGAGGAAGAGGGAGAGAGATTCTTAAGCAGACTCTGCTGAGTGCAGAGCCTGATGCAAGGCTCCATCTCATGACCCTGAGATCACGATCTGAGTCAAAACCAAGAATTGGATGCTTAACTGACTGGGCCACCCAGGCGCCCCAGCAATTAGAGTTTTTTAAACCTCACCTTTGGGTACCACTGTTCCCCACCCCCCCATTTAGTTAACATATTCTAATTGAGAATCCACCGAACACCAGGACATGTGCTAGTAACTAATTAAAAAGAGTTCAGACCCTGTCCCTGGTCTCCAGAATTCATGACTTATCACAAGATGACCATTGGTGACTGAAGGGTGAAAACATCAGTTCTTTATTTCAATGATTGTAGGCGAAGCTTCCTCAGCTAAGACTTAAAGAGTGAGTAGGGTTCAATAAGGATGGTTGTGGGTGAGAAAACACAGAATGTCTAGTATATCTCTGGATGACTGGCAATAGACAACTCAACAAAAATAGATGGAAAGATGCTTGATCGCAGTGGACCTTGAGTGTCATGCTAGTGTGGATTTTATCCAAATGGTAGAATCTACTGAAGGGTTTAAACCAGGGCAGTGAGCCTTTGGATTTATGCACTGGAAGGATTCCTTAGGCAGCATTGTTGAAGACTGATTAAAAGAGGGGCAAGGCCAAGCAAGTTCCAGAGTGTAGGCTAATGTAATAATCCAGATGACAAATGAAGATCTTTAGGAATATGGGAAGGGGTTCCCTCCTTATGAGAATACCCTTGTCTGAATGACTAGTGATATGGTATTTCCTTAACTTGTGGGCTAGGTGGAGTAAAGTAAATCTATCCTATAGCTAAATTTAAACTGGTCCAATATAAGTATTTTATAAACCCTGCTGACAAGGATACATCATAACATTTTAAAATACATTTTATAAATAATAGTTTTATGTATCTAATATTATTTATTTAGCTATGCAAACATTCATTGAGCATTCGCTGTGTGTTTTGTTACATTCACTGTGTGTGTGGCACAATGGGAGGCATATAGGGAATTATACATACAGGCACACAGTGAATGCTCAGCAAATGTTTGAGTCCTGAAATACCTAGAATTCTTGTTGGCAAGATACAAATTTAAAAAAAGATATTTATTTAAAAATAGTTGAAGGCAAAATTTAATAAAATACCAAGATATTTAAGAAAACATGTTTTGAGGGGTACCTGGGTGGCTCAGTCGTTAAGCGTCTGCCTTCGGCTCAGGTCGTGATCCCAGGGTGCTGGGATCGAGCCCCACATCGGGCTCCCTCCTAGGCAGGAAGCCTGCTTCTCCCTCTCCCTTTCCCCCTGCTTGTGTTCCCTCTCTCACTGTGTCTCTCTCTGTCAAATAAATAAATAAAATATTAAAAACAAAAAAACAAAAAAACATGTTTTGAGAATAAGGAAACCAGAGTAATTTATTGAGACTAAGAGAGCATGGGTAGATTTTCTGTACATAGTTGAGGCATAAACTGGGCTTTAAAGAAATGGATAGAAAGGGACTAGAGGCCAAACCACTCTACATTATATAAAACAAATAAATGTAGAGCAAAGAGAATTCTGGCGCATATGGGGTGGGGAAGCAATATGATATAATGGATATCAGATTGTGCTTGGAAGATTGACAATTCTGCCCTTCCCCCCACTTATCTGCATTTATAAGGAAAGATAAACTCATAGGCCTGAGAAGCTGAAAGGATTAGTTAGAAAAGAATAAAGCAGAAATGCGGAGATTGCTTGTGGAGTCCTATCAGCTCTTCCATATCATATTCTAGGTTCTTCTTGGGGCTGTTAAAATCTTGCCTTTGGCTTCTCTGATACACCCTTTTAGCGTATGATTAATTCCTGTTTTCTAAGTGAGTAGCTTGAATTTGGTTGTATTATTATAATTTAAAAAAATGTCAAATGGGTGATCCACATTACTAAGGACAAAAATTTTTAAATCCTAATGTGGACTTCAGGGCACCTGGGTAGCTCAGTCGGTTAAGCATCTGCCTTTGGCTCAGGTCATGATGTCAGGGTCCTGGGATCAAGTCCCACATCAGGCTCCCTGCTCAGTGGGGAGTTTGTTTCTCTCTTTTCCCTCTGCCAACTTGTGCTCTCTTTCTCTCTCTCCCTCAAATAAATAAAATCTTTTAAAAAAATCTTAATGTGGGCTTCAGGATTAGCTTCTGGCAACCTTTCCAACTTTTTTGTACCAACTTCTCTACTGTCCACACTTCCTTTTTCAGTTCGCTGGCACATGAAGTTTGTTCCCTTTTGAGGATTTTTCTAAGATGCCTGTTGCTATTCCTTGAATTGTACTTCATCTCACTCTTCTTGTGACTATCTCACCGCTTCCAGAGCTTCAATGTCACCTTCTTAGAAAGGTCTTTTGTGGCAGTCTTCCAATCTGTTTGTTTCCCCTGTTACATTTATCAACATGTATGATTTTTTTATTTGTGTGATATTTTAGTTCATTTCCAAATACATAGTGCCTATAACTTTCTGGAAATAATTTTTTTAATGAAGGGATGAATAGATAGAAAGATGGATAAATGTATGAAGAGAATTAAGACCTATTTTGTTAGATTTTTGCCTAAGTATTGCTTTTTTGGTGCTGTTGCAAATGTATTTTTTATTCATTCCAATAATATGTCATGGGTATATAGAAAAGCAATTGATCTGTGTATTGACCTTTTAATTCTAAGACCCTATTATACTTGCATATTATTTCTAGGAGTTTTAGAGTCCTAGGGGGTGGTTTGGGTTTTTCTACATAGACGATACTGTCAATTGAGAATAACAACATTATTATTTATTTTCATCTTGTGTATCTTTCATTTCTTTTTCTTCTGTATTGTACTAAGATCCCTACAATATAGACTAGGATTTGTGAGAGAGGACATTTTTGCCTAGCTCTGCTTAGGGAAAAAGCATCTACTCTGTCATTATTAAGTGTGATGTTAATTGTACAGTTTTTTAAATAGATGTTCTTCATCAAGACAAAGAAGCTAATTTGTAAGTTACTTGAAAGTTAACAAGTTAGGAAGGCAGGCATCTCTCTGTTTCTACTTTCTGAAACAGATTGGGAAGAATTAGTATTATTTCTCCTTTAAATGTTTGTGAGATGTGCACAACTAATGAATCATTGAACACTGCATCAAAAACTAATGATGTACCGTATGCTGGCTAATTGAACATAATAACAAAAAAATGTTTGCTAGAGGGGGGTGGAGCAAGATTGCGAAGGAGTAGGACACCTGGATTTCATCTGGTCCCAGGAATTAAGCTGGATAGGGCTCAAACCATTCTGAACACCTTTGAACTCAATAGGACATCAAAGGAAAGAATAACAACTCTCTAAACAGAAAAGCGACCACTCTCTGGAAGGTAGGACATGCGGAGAAGTGAATCCGAGGCGATATTCGGGAGGATAGACGGCGGGAGAGGGTGCCTCCATCGGCCGCTTCTGGCAAGTGATAGAGCCACAGAGCACAAAATCGGAACTTTTAAAAGTCTGCTCCGCTGAGGGACGTCATTCTAGTGGCTAAGCGGGGGGTGGAACCCTCGTGGGACAGTGTGGTCTCAGGACCCTCGGGGTCACAGAAAGACCAGGGCGACCTGGGTGCAGCAGAGCTCCCTGGTATCAGAGCGGGGAAGCCAGCTGCAGAGACGGAGCCGAGGCTCGGGCTCTCAGCTCAGGTTGCCATAAACCGTGATCTGCAGCACAGTCGGGCCACTGTTCTTCTAGCAGGGACCCAAAAAGCGGCAGATCTGCGGAGACTCCCTTTCCTCCCCTGGGAGGAGCGGCGCGGGAGTGCACCGCAGGGATCTGCTGGGTTTGGAGACTCCACACAGAGTCGGGTGCCAGATATAGAAACGCTTGGTTGCAGGCCGGGTGAGCACGGAGTGCGGCCGGAGACCGGGGAGACGGGAGTGACTGGCGGCTTTTCTCTGGGGGCGCACTGAGGAGCGGGGCCTGAGTTCCCGGCTCCTCCAGGGCGGAGATTGGGAGGCCGCCATTTCTCTCTCATCCTCCAAAGCTGTACAAAAAGCTTGCAGGGAACAAAAGCTCCCTAGAGCAAACCAGAGCAGATTACTTAGCCCGGACAGGCAAGGGCGGGGCAATTCCGCCTCCGGCAAAGACATTTGGGAACCATGGCAACAGACCCCTCCCCCAGAAGATCTGCAAGAACAGCCAGCCAAGACCAAGTTTACCCATCAATGAGAAAGGCAGAACTCCAGCGCTAGGGGAATAATGCACATAGAATCCATGGCTTTTTTTTTTTACCATGATTCTTTAGTCTTTCAAAGTTAATTTTTTTTTAACTTTTTTTTTTTTTGAATTTTTCTTTTTCCCTTTTTCAACCAACATCTTATCAATCCCTTTTTTAAAAAACATTTTTATTTTTCATTTTTAGAGTCATATTCTATCCCTTCATAGTAGTTACCCTTATTTTTGGCATATATATATAAGTTGTTCTCTCTTTAAAATTTTGAAATACTGTTTCTTCTAACAGATCAAGATATACCCCAAATCTCTAGTGTATGGCTTTGTTCTAGTCTCCTGCCTGATCACATTCTCTCCCTTTTTTCTTTCTTTTTTCTTTTTTAAATCCTCTTCTTTCTTTTTTCAAACAACTTCTTATCTTATCAATTCCTTTTATAAAATCTTTTATAATTTTCATCTTTACAGTCATATTCCATTTCTTCATTGTATTAACCCTTATTTTTGTACACATATAAGTTTTTCTTTCTTTAAAATTTTGGGAGGCACTTTCTTCAAACAGACCAAAATACACCCAAAATTTAGTCTGTGGCACTGATCTATGCACCAGCCTGATCATATTTGATCATATTCTGTTTTTTTTGTTTTGTTCTGTTTTTGTTTGTTTTTATCTTTATCATTTTCTTTTTTTTTTTTCTTTTTCTTCTTTCTTTCTTTCCCTTTCTTTTCCCCTGGTTTCAGGTCTTTTCTGATTTGTTTAGAGTATATTTTCTGGGGACATTATTACCCTGTTAGCATTTTGTTCTCTCATTCATCTGTTCTCCTCTGGACAAAATGACAAGACGGAAAAAATCACCTCAACAAAAAGAACAAGAGGCAGTACTGACTGCCAGGGACCTACTCAATATAGACATTAGTACAATGTCGGAACTAGAGTTCAGAATGATGATTTTAAAGATACTAGCTGGGCTTGAAAAAAGCATGGAAGTTATTAGAGAACCCCTTTCTGGAGAAATAAAAGAACTAAAATCTAACCAAGTCGAAATCAAGCAGCCAATTACATAAACCAATTAATAACAAAAGCAAAGAAACACATCGACAACAATACAATAATAGTAGGGGACTTTAACACCCCCCCTCACTGAAACGGACAGATCATCTAAGCAAAAGATCAACAAGGAAATAAAGACTTTAAAAGACACACTGGACCAAATGGACTTCACAGAAATATTCAGAACATTCCATCCCAAAACAACAGAATACACATTCTTCTCTAGTGCCCATGGAACATTCTTCAGAATAGATCACATCCTAGGTCACAAATCAGGTCTCAACTGATACCAAAAGATTGGTATTGGTCCTGCCTATTTTCGGACCATAATGCTTTGAAACTAGAACTCAATCACAAGAGGAAAGTCAGAAAGAACTCAAATACATGGAGGCTAAAGAGCATCCTACTAAAGAATGAATGGGTCAACCAGGAAATTAAAGAAGAGTTTAAAAAATTCATGGAAACAAATGAAAATGAAAACACAACTGCTCCAAATCTTTGAGATACAGCAAAGGCAGTCCTAAGAGGAAAGTATATAGTAATACAAGCCTTTCTCAAGAAACAAGAAAGGTCTCAAATACACAACCTACCCTACACCTGAAGAAGCTGGGCAGAGAACAGCAAATAAAGCCTAAACCCAGCAGGAGAAGAGAAATAATAAAGGTCAGTGCAGAAATCAATGAAATAGAAACCAAAAGAATAATAGAACAGATCAACGAAACTAGGAGCTGGTTCTTTGAAAGAATTAACAAGATTGATAAACCCCTGGCCAGACTTATCAAAAAGAAAAGAGAAATGACCCAAATCAACAAAACCATGAATGAAAGAGGAGAGATCACAACCAACACCAAAGAAATACAAACAATTATAAGAACATATTATGAGCAACTCTATGCCAGCAAATTAGATAATCTGGAAGAAATGGATGTGTTCCTAGAGATGTGTCAACTACCAAAACTGAACCAGGAAGAAATAGAAAACCTGCACAGACCTATAACCACTAAGGAAATTGAAGCAGTCATCAAAAATCTCCCAACAAACAAGATCCCAGGGCCAGATGGCTTCCCAGGGGAATTCTACCAAACATTTAAAGAAGAATTAATACCTATTCTTCTGAAACTGTTCCAAAAAATAGAAATGGAAGGAAAACTTCCAAACTCGTTTTATGAGGCCACCATTACCTTGAACCCCAAACCAGACAGACCCCATCAAAAAGGAGAATTACAGACCAATATCCTTGATGAACATGGGTGCAAAAATTCTCACCAAAATACTAACCAATAGGATCCAACAGTACATTAAAAGGATTATTCACCACGACCAAGTGGGATTTATCCCTGGGCTACAAGGTTGGTTCAACATCCGCAAATCAATCAATGTGATACAATACATTAATAAAAGAAAGAACAAGAACCATATGATCCTCTCAATAGATGCAGAAAAAGCATTTGACAAAGTACAGCATCCTTTCCTGATCAAAACTCTTCAGAGTATAGGCATAGAGGGTACATACCTCAATATAAAAGCCATCTATGAAAAACCCACAGTGACTATCATTCTTCAATGGGGAAAAACTGAGAGCTTTCCCCCTAAGGTCAGGAACATGTCAGGGATGTCCACTATCACCACTGCTATTCAACATAGTATTAGAAGTCCTAGCCACAGCAATGAGACAACAAAAAGAAATCAAAGGCATCCAAATTGGCAAAGAAGTCAAACTCTCACTCTTTGCAGATTATATGATACTTTATGTGGAAAACCCAAAAGACTCCACCCCAAAACTGCTAGAACTCATACAGGAATTCAGTCAAGTGGCAGGATATAAAATCAATGCACAGAAATCAGTGGCATTCCTATACACCAACAACAAGACAGAAGAAAGAGAAATTAAGGAGTCGATCCCATTTACAATTGCACCCAAAACCATAAGATACCTAGGGATAAATGTAACCAAAGAGGCAAAGAATCTGTGCTCAGAAAACTATAAAATACTCATGAAAGAAATTGAGGAAGACACAAAGAAATGGAAAAACGTTCCATGCTCATGGATTGGAAGAACAAATAGTGTGAAGATGTCAATGCTACCTAGAACAATCTACACATTCAATGAAATCCCCATCAAAATACCATCCACTTTTTTCAAAGAAATGGAACAAATAATCCTAAAATTTGTATGGAACCAGACAAGACCTCGAATAGCCAGAGGAATGTTGAAAAAGAAAAGCAAAGCTGACAGCATCACAATTCCAGACTTTCAGCTCTATTACAAACTGTAATCATCAAGACAGTATGGTACTGGCATAAAAACAGACACATAGATCAGTGGAACAGAATAGAGAGCCCAGAAATGGACCCTCAACTCTATGGTCAACTAATCTTCGACAAAGCAGGAAAGAATGTCCAATGGCAAAAAGACAGTCTCTTCAACAAATGGTGTTGGGAAAATTGGACAGCCACATGCAGAAGAATGAAACTGGACCATTTCCTTACACCACACACAAAAATAGACTCAAAATGGTTGAACGACCTCAATGTGAGACAGTTCTCCTAGAGGAGAACACAGGCAGCAACCTCTTCAACCTCAGCCGCAGCAACTTCTTCCTAGAAACATCGCCAAAGGCAAGGGAAGCAAGGGCAAAAATGAACTATTGGGACCTCATCAAGGTAAAAAGCTTTTGCACAGCAAAAGAAACAGTCAACAAAACCAAAAGACAACTGACAGAATGGGAGAAGATATTTGCAAATGACATATCAGATAAAGGGCTAGTATCCAAAATCTATAAAGAACTTCTTCAACTCAATACCCAAAGAACAAATGATCCAATCAAGAAATGGGCAGAAGACATGAACAGACATTTTCCAAAGAAGACATCCAAATGGCCAACAGACACATGAAAAAGTGCTCAACATTGCTCGGGATCAGGGAAATCCAAATCAAAACCTCAATGCGATATCACCTCACACCATTCAGAATGATTAAAATTAGCAAGTCTGGAAATGACAGATGTTGGCGGGGATGCAGTGAAAGGGGAACCCTCCTACACTGTTGGTGGGAATGCAAGCTGGTGCAGCCACTCTGGAAAACAGTATGGAGGTTCCTCAAAAAGTTGAAAATAGAGCTACCATATGACCCAGCAATTTCACTACTGGGTATTTACCCCAAAGATACAAATGTAGTGATCCAAAGGGGTACGTGTACCCCGATGTTTATAGCTATAATGTCCACAATAGCCAAACTATGGAAAGAGCCAAGATGTCCATCGTCAGATGAATGGATAAAGAAAATGTGGTGTATGTATACAATAGAATATTATGCAGCCATCAAAGGAATGAAATCTTGTCATTTGCAACGACATGGATGGAACTGGAGGGTATTATGCTGAGGGAAATAAGTCAAACAGAGAAAGACATGTATCATATGATCTCACTGATATGAGGAATTCTTAATCTCAGGAAACTAACTGAGGGTTGTTGGAGTGGGGGTTGGGTAGGAGGGATGGGGTGGCTGGGTGATAGACATTGGGGAGGGTATGTGCTATGGTGAGTGCTGTGAATTGTGCAAGACTGTTGAATCACAGATCTGTATCTCTGAAGCAAATAATACATTCTATGTTAAAAAAAAAAAAAAGCAGGAGGGGAAGAATGAAGGGGTGGAAATCGGAGGGGGAGACGAACCATGAGAGACTATGGACTCTGAAAAACAAACTGAGGGTTCTAGAGGGGAGGGGGGTGGGAGGATGGGTTAGCCTGGTGATGGGTATTAAAGAGGGCACGTTCTGCATGGAGCACTGGGTGTTATATGCAAACAATGAATCATGGAACACTACATCTAAAACTAATGATGTAATATATGGTGATTAACATAACATAATAAAAAAATAGAAACAGTTTGCTAGGAATCACTAATTAAAATCATTTGGGTATGTTGCTTTCTTTTCAAAATGTTGTTAATTATTGATTCAATTTATTTAATAGCAATAGGGTCACTCAAGTTATATATTATGCCTTGTGTGAATAGTAGCACTTCAGTGTCTTTCAAGGAATTTTTCCATAGAATCAAAATTATACTTTTTTCTTCATTTTTAATATTAGTGAATTGTGTCTTTATTTCTTGGTTAGCCTGGTTAGATGGTTATTGACATCTCATAAGAGCCAACTTTTGTTTTGTTGATTTTTCTCTATTGCTTTCCTGTTTTCAGTTTCATTGATTTCTCCCTAATTGTTATTATTTATTTTTTCTTCTTGCTTTAGGTTTACATTTCTCTCCTTTTCCTAGTTTCCTAAACTGGAAATTTAGGTTATTGTTTTAAATTTTTTTTCTTTTCTAATATAACTTTTAATGTTGTAAGTTTCCCTCTATGCACTGCATTTGTTGCATCCTAAAAATTTTGTTAAGTTGTATTTTCATTTTCATTTAAAAATGTTTTTTCATTTCTCTTGAGACTTCTTTATTGGCCTACATCAAATTTAGATATGTACAGTTTAATCCCCAAATATTTTGGAATCCTTCAGCAGTCTTTCTGTTATGATTTCTAGTGTAATCCTATTGTGGTCTGAGAATATACACTGTAAGATTTCTATGAAAAAGAACTGTTATATGTTTTATGGCCCAGAGTATGGTCTGTCTTTTGAATGTCCCACTATGCTTAAATAGAAAGTGTATTCTGCTGTTGTGTGATGTAGTATTTTTAAAATATTGATTAGAACAAGTTGTTTGGCAGTACTATTAAGTTTATCTGTATTCTTACTGATTTTTCTGCCTGCTCGATTTGGCAGATGAGTATTGAAGTCTCAAAATATAATAGTAGATTTTTCTTTTTTCAGTTCCTTCAGTCTTTGACTCACCTAATTTGATATTCTGTTGTTAGGTGAATGCACATTAAGGATTATTGTGTCATCTTGGAGACTCAATCCTTTTGATTTTTCAATGCTCTTCTTTATTCTTAATATTCTTCCTAGTTCTGAAGTTTGCTGTGTCTGAAATTAATATAGCTACTACACCTTTCTTTTCATTAATGTTTACATGGTATAACTTTCTCCATCTCCTTCTTTTCCATCTATGAAAGTGGGTTTCTTTTGTACAGCAGATAGTTGAGTCTTTTTTTAAAATTCTGATAATCTCTTAATTCATGCATTTAGGTCTTTCTCATTTACAGTTATTATTGATATAATCATATTGATATCTATCAAATATGTAACTGTCTTCAATTCACTGCTTTTATTTTTGCCCCCTGCCCTACTTATTTTCTGTCTTTCTTTAGTTTTGAGCATTTTATATTTATATTCTATTTTGTCTCTTCTGTTAAAATATATACTTTTTTTTTTTTACTTTTGAGTGTCTGCCTTTTTGTTTACAATATATATCCTCAAGTTATCTAAGTTGATCTTCAAATGATGCTACACTGCTTCACATGTAGTGAAGTATGTACAACAGAATTTCCAGTTCCTCCCTCCCATCCCTTGTGGTAATGCTGTCCTTTATTTCACTTATCAATATGCTACATTTGCCCAATACCTTTTTACTATAATTATTTTAAATGACAAGTTGTCTTTTAGATGAATTAAATAATAAAAATAAAAGGTTTTGCCTTCATCTATTCTTTCTCAGATACCTCTTTTCCCTTTATGTAGATCTCAATTTCTGCCCTATATCAATTGTTTTTTCACTAAATAACTCCTTTAAATGTTTCTTTCAGGCAGGTCTGGTGGCTATAAATTCCCTCTGGCTTTGTCTGAGACAGTCTTTATTTCTCATCCAGTTTTAAAGATAGTTTTGCTGGGTAGAGAATTCTAACTTGGCTCACAGCCTTTCAGCACTATGTTAAATAACAGTGGTAAAATTTTAAATTTTTGCCTTTTTAAAAATTTAAAGTGCAAAATACTGAGTCTTTCATCATGAAGTATGATGTTAATAGTGGGGTCTTTTGTAGATGCTCTTTATCATATTGGGAAATTATCCTCTTGACTAGAGTGCTAAGGGTTTTTTGTTTTTATCATGAATGGTGGTTGAATTTTGTGGAGTAATTTTCCTATAAAAATGGATATATAACTTTCTATGTCTGTTGATGTGGTGGATTATAATGATTGATTTTTCAAATACTGAACCAGTCTTGCATATTTGAAATAAATCCTACTTGGACATGTTATATAACTTATTTCATATTTTGCTGGATTTGATTTATTTTATTTATTATATTGAGGATATTGCTCCTAAATTCATGAGAGATATGCACCTGTAGTAATTCTCTCTCTGTCTCTCTCTTTGTCTCTCTCTTTCTCTCTCCCCCTACTGTGTATTTCTCTTTCTCTCTTTCTCTCTCTTTCTTTCTCTCCCCCCCCCCCCATCGCTGTGTTTGGTAGCATATCAGTGTAATGCTGGCCATATACAATAAGGTGGAGAGTCTCCTCTCCTGTTTTATTTTCTGGGAGAAGTTGTGTGGAAAATGGTTAATTCTTCTTTAATTTTTGGTAACATTCTCCAGGGAAGCCACCTGGGCATAGAAATTTCTTTTTCAGGAGTTTTAAAAGTACAAATTAAAAAAAAAAACAAAAAAAAAAAAACAAAATTACTTTTCTTCTTCATCTTCATTGATTTTTAACAGCTTGTAGTTTTCAAAGAATTGGCCAATTTCTTTTAAGTTGTTGGAATTTTGAGCTTAAATTTGCACGTAGTATTCCCTGCAGGAATTATAGTGACATCCCTTTTCATTCTTGATGTTAACAATTTGTATCTTTTCTCTTCTGACCATTATCAATGTTGCTAGGGATTAATCAATTTAATTGATATTTTTAAAGAACCAACTTTTGGTTTCATTGCATTTCTCTATTGCTTTCCTATTTTCAAGCTCACTCGTTTCTACTCTTGTTTCTATTATTTCTTCTCTTGTACTTACTTTGTGTGCATTTTGTTGTTCTCTGGCTTCTTGAGGTAAGACCATCAATTATTTACCTGAAACTTTTTCTGTTTTCTAGTGTAGGGCATTTTTTGGTGCTATAAATCTCCCTCTGAGCACTGTTTTAACTGCATCCCACAACTTTTGATGTATTGTGTTTTCATTTTTAATTAAAATGGGCAGTGGGTTATTTGGAAATATCTTGTTTAGTTTTCAACTGTTTGGATATATCCTCTTATCTTTCTCTTAATTTCTAGTTTGATTACATTGTGACTGGAAAATATTCTGTATGATTTCAATTATCTTAAGTTTTTTTGCAGTCTGTTTTAAGACACAGGATTTGGCCTAGTTTAATGAATGTTCCATGGGCAATGGAAAATAATGTGTATTCTGATATTGTTGTGTGGAATGCTCTATAATTGTCAATTATATTCTGTGGCTTGACATCATTTTTCAGTTACTTTATATATTTTCAGATTTTCTCTGTAGGACTTTTATCAATTATTGAGAGAGCAGTATTAGCTTCTCTAATTGTAGTTGTAGATTTCTCTAATTTTTTTTTTTTCTGTTCAGCTCTATCAGTTTTTTTCCATGCATTTTGAAACTCTGCTCTTCATTGCATAAATATTTAGTCTTCTTGGTAGATTGTTCCATGTATGATTATGTCATGTCCCCTTTTGCCCCTAGTTATATCTTTTTCTCTGATCTCTACTTTACCTGCTAGCAACATGGCTAATCATAGGGTTTTTTAAATTAACATGATCATGATATGTCTTTTCCATCCTTTTGATTCCATCCTACCTATTTCATGGCTATTGAAGTGATTTTCTTATAGGTAGCTCATAGAGATTTACTTAGGTCATAACTTTTTAAATTCCCTTTTACCAATCTCTCTTTTAATTGGTATGTTTAGAGCACTTATATTTAATACCATTACAGATATGTTAGGGTTTCAGCCTATCATTTTATTATTTATTTTATATTTATATCTTCTAATTCTCATTCTTCTGCTTTTCTTGCCTTACTTTGAGTAATTTTAATGTTTTGGGGATGCCCTCTTATCTGTGCTGTTTTTGAGTAAACTATATAGGTGTGTTAGTCATTTTAATATCCATAAGTAATTTATCACAAACTATTATTTATTGACCTTACTTTCATTTAGGTCCCTATATGCTCACACTTTTTAAAATATTGTTGTTTTAAGAATTTCTTCTACATGCGTTGAACATAACAACAGATTGTGTTATGATTTTTGTTTCAACCTTCACATATGACTTAAGAAGAGCTTTAGGAGAAGGATAATCTATTTGGTTTACCCTATTTTTTACCCATTTCATTGTTTATCTTTATTATATAAGTTCCAATTCTTCTTCTATTATCTCCTTTTTGTTTAAATAGCCTCCTTTTGTTGTTCTTTAAGAGTAGTTTTACTAGCAAACAGTTCTCTTTGTTGTTGCTCTTTTTTGTTTTGTTTTTTTTGAACCTAAAAGTGTCTTGATTTCCTCTTCATTCATGAAGGATAGTTTTTTTGGATTTAGAAGTTATGAGTTTTTTGTTTTCAGCACATAAAAAATGTCCTCCATGATTTCACATAAGAAATTGGCTATCAAATTAATTTCCCCTATAGGTAATGTATCATTTCTATCTTGCTGCTTTTAAGGTTTTTTTTTTTTCTTTTGATTTTAGATTCCAAAAGTTTAATTATGATGTGTCTTGGCATGTGTTTCTTTATCTAATTTAAGATTCCTTTAACTTCTTATATCTTGCATAAATCTAGGAAGATTCAGGCATTATTTCTTTGAATAATATTTCAGCCATATATCCTTTCTCTTCTCCTTCTGTGACTCCAATGATATATATGTTAGCTCTTTTGTTATTCTTAGAGTCCCAAGTCTCTGTTTTTTATCCAGTCTATTTTCTCTGTTTAGATGAAGTAAATTCTATTGATCTATCCTTAGGTTCACTAATTATATCATTGTCATCTCTACTGTCAAATCCATCCACTTTTTATTCTGGTTATTGTATTTTTTAATTAAGTTTGCATTGAGCAAGTTTTTATTTTTATTTCAGTTATTTTTTTGTCTACAGTCTGTATTTGAGGGTTTTAAATAACATCTATTTCTTTGCTGAGGTTTTTGTATTTGTTTCAAAGAAATTCAAAAGTTCTGTTGAGACAATCTTGTGATGGATTTAAAAAAAATCATTACTAGGTAGTTTCAATATCTGGTTCATTTCTTTATTGGCACCTTTTGATTGTCATTTATTATTTAAGTTGTTGCTTTTTTGCTTTCTGGCATGAAAAATGGTTTTCACTTGAATCCTAGACATTTTGGACATTATTTTGAGATTTCTTATTCTATTTAAATCTTGTATTTTAATAAAAATCCACCCTCTTTAAGTTTAGTATATAAGTTCCAGTCTACTTTTGTGGGCCCTAGTTCCAATGATGATTTAGTTTTCTAAGCCTTTGCAATGCTTTTCTGGCCTGCTTTGTTCTTCTGTGTGGGACAGAATACAAGTTAGCTAATACAGGTTCTACTCTTGCCATTCCTGTGGGCAGACTACGTTATCAGCTGTCAGCAAGTATGGGGAGGGATATGTGATTGTCTCTGCATTCTGCTGGTGTCACAAGTACAGTAATATCAGGATTCCTGCTGCTGGAAGATGCTGGGCATGGGATAGAACAGCTCATCTGGGTTCTGCTGGTGCTGTTGCTGCAGGCAGATCAGGCCCCACCACTGCCACTGGGCATAGATCTCTTCATTAAGTCCCATCTGGGCTTCCCCCTTGCTGATCCTTTGCATAGAGAAAGCAGAGCCTTCTCGTTTGCTTGCTTGCTTGCTTGTTTTACATGCCTTTTGGCAGTTCTGGGTTGTAGGACTCTCTGGTGCCCAATCTTTAGTGTCATTCTTCAAGCCAGTAGTTTCAGGCCAGTCCACTTTCTTCAATCCATCATTAAGAGTTCTTTTATGATTGAATTACTGAATTATTTCCAGAGTGTTACATTGTATTTAGAGGGAAAGCTCAGGGAAAAGTGAATCTGTGCCATTTTTTTCCAGAACTTGTTTTTTGATGTTATCTTTGTTGTATGTCAAATTCTCATATATTTGTAGGTCTAATTTTCTGCCCTCATGTCTGTCTGGTGTATTTAACCTGTTGCTTTTCCAATAGTATAATTATTTTGCTGACAATTGTTCTCAGGTTATATCTCAATATATGGCTGGCTAGTACTCATGTTCATTTAGACTTTGCACTTTCTGTGAATTACAGAAATCTACATTAGTTGGGTTATCTTTCTATGTCAAATGGGTTATTTTTTCCATGTGATAGGTCTGAAAAAAGTTAGATTCTGACATTTGTTCAATAGTTCAAGAATGTCAAAGTCAAGTTCCCTGTGTAAATTAATTAGAATAGCTAAAACAATCTTGAAAAAATAATACAGGGAGAATACATTCAGTTACACCAAATAATACAAATAATACAAGTTTCCTCAACTGGGAACATTTTGCAACTCTATAGCATAATATCACAACCAGAATACTTACATTAGATATAATTAAGATACAGAACATTTTCATCACCACAAAGATCACTCATGTTGCCCTTTTGTGTCCACACCCACTTCTCTCTGTGTTATTTTGTATAATTGGATGTTAATCTATAATTACCTCAAAACAAAAGTTTACTTTAAAAAAACAGTAAAAAAAACCAGTAAGGGACATGACACTCAAATGCAATATAGAAATTATTTGGAACCTGAATTTTTTTTTATTTTATTATGTAAACAATGGATCATGGAACACTACATCAAAAACTAATGATGTAATGTATGGTGATTAACATGGAACCTGAATTTTTAAAAAAGACTCTCAAAAAGTTTTGTGACAATAAAGTAATTTGAATATGGACTGGTTATTTGATGATACCAAAAGAACTATAATTATTTTATTATGTGTGATAATGGCACTATAATGAAAGAAAGGGTTTATCTATTCAAGATTTATACTATGTTACAAAAGTCAAATCAAAGGACTTTTCTAGCAAAAATTCTAAAAGTGTGTGTGGAGGATTTATGAAACAAGATAGGTAATATTTGAAAAACAAAGTGGCATATAACCTTTTTTCTAGTTTTATATATCTTTACATAATTTTAAAAATTAAAAGAAAAGTCTCACTCACAGTTGACTCTTTAATTTCTTGTGTCCCAACCAGTGTTCCTTTTCTATGGGAGAGCACAGCTTCCTCCTTTCTCCAAGGTTTTCCTTCTTTTCTTAAGCTCTGCAGATCCACAGCTCAATGTTATTTCACTTTGGGTTTGGGTTTTTGTTTTTTTCTTTCTTTCTTTCTGTTGTTGTTGTTTGTCTTGTGTAGCTGCTGTATTCTCTCTAGAGTTGAAATGGAGAAAGCAGCCAATAATCTTATCTTCCTATTTATTCTTGACCTTTTCTTCTGGTACACCAGATGATGTTGAAACTTTTAGACTCCATTGTTCTTAAGTTTTTGTTACTTTTTAGGTTCTTTATTTGGTGATTTTCTTTCTCTCTCTCTTTTTTTTTAAGATTTTATTTATTTATTTGAGAGAGTGAGTGAGAGAGAGAGAGAAATTATTAGCAGGAGAGAAAGGCAGCGGGAGAAGCAGACTCCCCACTGAGCAGGGAGCCCCGTGTGGGACTCTATCCCAGGAGCCTGAGATCATGACCTGAGTTGAAGGCAGATGCTTAACCAACTGAGCCACCCAGGCACCCCAGTGATTTCATTTTTCCCTGAAAAATTTCCTGGACTCAAATCTTCAAGATCACTAATTCTCTCTATAACCAAAGGGCTGTAGTCCATCTATTGAGTTTTTACTTTAATTAACATATTTTAATATTAGTATATCTAACTGCATTTTAAAATAACAAATTATAAACAAGCAACTAATGGCATGATACAATAATATTCCATTTTTATTTTGCTGCTTCAGTATCCACTGTTATTTCATTGAGGCTACATGTCTTTTCAATTTTTCTTTTGTTGTTTCACTCTAGCAACACTTTCCTCAAATCTTCCTTCTTTTGTGAATCAGATGTCTCTTGCTCCTATTTTTATTTCCCTCCTGAAAATTAATTTTTATTTCTGATGATATGATCACATTTCTATTTAAGATTCTACTTTTCCTGAATCTGGCTTCAGTTTCTGTTCCCAAGTCCATCTCTGGTGACTGAGAAGAAGAGAATGTATTATTGGGAGGTGTGCTCTGATGGTTTTAATCATAGGTGTTGGGATTCTGCATCACTCCTCTGGGTCAAAAGCCAAGGAGTACAGCCATACCTTTGCAGACACAATATTCAACCCACTACTTTAGCCTGTGGGTAATCATAAATGCTTCCTTGTGTTTATCCTAGTAGGGACACTTGCTTGATAAACCTGACTGTTTTGAAGACATTACATAAATGATCCCTGAGTTGGATGCAATATGGTTTCCTCCTTTTCATAGAATTTGGCTTTGGGCTTTAAAATTCTTCTACAAATTTTGAGCAGAGATTTATTCACTTTTTTGCTTCTGTGTGCACAATCTTATTTCATTTCTAATTTTCAAAAATTTCTCAAAGTAAACGGGGGGTTGGGGGGTCAGAAAAATGGAGGTCTAAGAGGTCCTTATGGTTAACTTCCCCAGAAAAGCAACAAATACAATAAATAAACAACTACAAATTGACAAAAACAGTTCAGAGAAATCTTTGGACTATAAGGAAGAAGGAGCAAAAATCCTGCAGAGCTCAGAGACTGAGGATGACCTCATAGAAAAGTACAGGAAACATTTCAGCTGTTCACACTATCCCCCAGTTCAGAGAAGCTTAGCACAAGGAGGGATCCCCACAGAGAAAAAAGTAAGAGCATCCCAACAAGTCTCACTTCTGTGGAAATTTGCAGAAGACCAGTGTCTTCTACGATGTGTATCAATGCTGATCCCAGATGATGGAGTTGCCTGGAGTTGCCCCCATGGCATCCAATTCCCAAGACAGGAAATGCTGCAGTAAGACCTGCCACTAGGGTCCCCAGTCATGGATGTACATCACTCTCTGGGATCAAGTTGCCATAGTACTTTGCCATAGACAGGACTAGAGTTGCTGTTGTCCTAAGATCATTGCCCAGCCACACTGTAATTGATCTGGACACTTCTCTCTGGGTCCTGACATGTGGCTTTAATGGACTACAACTGGAAATAAGCTGCTGTCCTATGACTTCCTCCCCTCCCCTGGGGCTAGCATTGAGACTTTGACCCAGTAGTCCCAGGCCATGCTGCTACTGCCCTCTGCCCCCTCAGCCCAAGCTCTATACACCTTGTCACCTTACTGCTTTTCACTGCTCAGGCCAGAATCACTGTGGTGACCCCCAGAGATCCAGACCCCAGTTCCATGGGAGATGTGTACAGACCTATAATTCAGACATCAGTGCCACAGCTGCACCAAGTGCACCTGTGTCCCAGGACCCGGGTGCTATGGTAATTTTGCATGTACCTGATGCCAGGACCCTAGTTCTGCTACTGCTCTGAGCACCAGCATGCCAGCCCAGGTACCATGAGAGATCCTGTCAGTGAGAACTTTCTCCCACAGGCAAAAATAGAACAGGAAAAGCCTCTGAGGATCCTAATGGCCTTATCCATCACTGCCACTTACAGATCCTCCATAGCCTTGACTACAGAAGAACCGCCCCCCCCACAGTTGCACCGATGCTGACCTCAGCTGAGGGGGTTGCATTACATCACTGCACCTTCTTGGCACCAAAGACACTGCATACCATCCAGCTGGTGTCCTTGCAGCTACCTTCAGGTAAGTGCCTTTCCTCACTGAAGCAAGCCCAAAAAAGCCAGAAGAGATGATTGTGCCCTTAAATGTGCAAATAACAACATAAACCTGGGGAGAATTATGGCCATCTAGGTACATGAACTTCACAGATCCACAAACAGATACAAGCCAAAGAGATCTTCATGGAGACACATTATAATCAAGCTCTCAAAAATTGAAGACAAAGGGAGAATCTGAAAGCATCAAGAGGGAAAAAGACTCATTACATAGAATCCCAGTAAGGCTCTAAGCTGATTTCTCAGAAGAAGCCTTGCAGGCCATGAGAGAATGTGATGATATATTCAAAGTGTTCAAAGAAAAAAATCCAAATGAGAATACATTGCCTAGCAAAGTTGTCCTTGATCTTACATACAGAAAAGTCTAAAACTCCATTAAAAACTGTCATATACATGGATTAGTAAATAATAAATAAGCTAATAACTAATAAGGAGCTCCGTAAAGTTTCAGGATACAAAATCAACATACAGAACTCAGTTGCATTTTTATAGACTAACAAACTATCTGAAAGAGAAAGTAAGAAAGCAATATTTACAATATTGAAAACAATATTGAAAACATTTACATGTTGTAAACAATAAATGACTTAGGAATAAATTTAACCAAGGAGGTGAAAGACCTGTATGCTGAAAACTATATGACATTGATATCCTGTGTTCCTGGGTTGGAATTTATATTGTGAAAATATCCATAATACTCAAAGCAATCTATAGATTCAACACAATCCCTATGAAAATTCCAATGTCATTTTTTATAGAAATAGGAAACTATTCTAACATTTGTATGGAACTACAAAGGACCCTAAATAGCCAAAGCAATCCTGAGAAAGAACAAAACTGGAGGCATCACACTTTCTGATTACAAGCTATATTACAAAGCTATAGTAATCAAAACAGTATGGTACTGGCACTAAAAAAAAAAAAAAAAAAAAAAAGACACATAGACCAATGGAACAGAATGGAGAGTTCAGACATAAACCCACACAACTAGTTTTTGACAGTATTGCCAAGAACATGCAGTGAGGAAAACTGGATATCCACATGCAAAACAGTGAAACTGGACCCTTATACCATCACAAAAATGAAATCAGAATGGATAAATGACTTAAATATAAGAACCGAAACCATAAAACTCCTAGAAAAAAGTACATAAGGAAAAGGATCCTGGACATTGGTCTCATCAATGATTTCTTGGGCAAGCCACAAAGCACAGATACCAAAAGGTAAAATAAGTGGGACTACATAAACCTAAACAGTTTCTGCACCCCAAAGCAAACAACAAATTGACACAATGGGAGAAAATATTCACAGGCCATATATCTGATAAGGTATTAATATCTAACATATATGAATTACTCATACAACTCAGTAGCAAAAACAAACAATCCAGTTAAAAAATGGCAGAGGAACTGAATAGACATTCCAAAGAAGGCACACAAGTGACCAAAATGAATATGAAAAGTCATGCTCAACATTATTAATCATCATGGAAATGCAAATCAAAACCACAATGAGATATTGAGATATTGCCTTACAGCTCTTAGAATGGCTGGTGTCAAAATGACAATAGACAACAAATGCTGGTGGGGATGAGGAGCAAAGGGAACCCTCATGCACTGTGGGTGGGAATGTAAATTTATGCAGCCACTGTGGAAAACAGCCTGGTGGTTCCTCAAAAAATTAAAAACAGAACTACCCTATGATTCAGCAATCCCCAAATTCACATATGTTCGTGCCAGGTAGGTTCTCATAAATTTTTAACCCATGACATCAGAGAAACTTTGGGACAGAAGATGAGAAATATTCATTGAAGATGAAGAGAGTTATTGCCACGTTAGCTCTTCAAAAACCTAGATGGTTCAGCAGTTGACAAAGTTAGAGGAGGCTGAGAGGTTTGGGGGCAAGAACAAGAAGTATCTGATATGCAATTTATCAGAATAAAAATGTCCTCAATTCCTAGTTTTAAAAGAATCCTTATGATGATTGGTTTGAATTTTATAAATTTTTTTTCTGCATCTATTGAGATAATCATATGATTTTTAATTTTTTTTTTGTTTTAGGAATTTTGTTCATGTTACAAGTAAGATTGGATGGTAACTTTATTCTTTATACCATTCTTGCCTTGCTTTGGTATCAGTTTTATTCCTGCCTCATAAGATGATTTGGGAACATTTTCCATTTTTCTATTCTCCCTAATATTTTATTTGAGATACAAATTATTCTTTCCTTTGAAATTTGGAAGAATTTTCCATAAATCTATCTAGATCTGATATTATTGATATCATGGGCTAATTTTCAGTTATGGAGTCACATTGTTCAATGGTTAGTTTATTCAGATTTTCTTTTCCTTCTCTAGTTTTGGTATTTGTTGTCTATTTAAGTTTTCAAATGTATTATATGTAAAATTATATATCATCTTTTTATATATGTATTTTCTTTCCATTTTTTCAACACTCTAAAGAAATTATTCATTTTTTCTCTTTCTGATGCTTCAATTTTATTATTTGCTTTTGTGGTTCTGAAGTTTTACTACATTGTGTCTTTGTGTGGATTTACTCTCATTAATTCTCTTGTTTTCCATCAATTTTGGATAATTATAACTATTATCCTCTTGAATATTGACTCTAGCTTTTAATATCTGTTGTCGCTTTTTAGAAATTCTATTAGACATATGTTGCAATATGTCATTTGTGTTTGAAAAAGTTTTTGCTATATTTTATCCATGATTTTTACTTTAGCTCTTATTCTCTAATACCGTCAATATTTAATACCATTGACCCTGAATAAATATTATTCTTTTGATGTCATTTATTTTTTGTCTCTCTCTCTATATATATAGACTATATATATGTGTGTGTGTGTGTGTGTGTGTGTGTGTGTGTGTGTGTGTATGTAACATAAAACATATGTTGACTGTCACCTGAATGTTTTTCTGGTACCATCTAAGGCTTTGGAAATATAATGGTAAACAAAACTGATAAATGTTCTGTGCTCATGGAAGATACAGATGCTGTAATTTTTTTGTTGTTGTTGCTAGATTTTTGCCCACAACCATGATGATTTCTTTAACATATATATTCCAGACATAGATTTCCTGGTTGAAAAAAGTGTGAAACATGCTAACATTTTAATACCACTGCCAAATTTTCATGCTGAGAATTTGTACTTATTTATATACAATAGCCAATTTAAAGTACAAGAACCCTCTCCAAAAAAATGTGTGTATCTTATGCATGTGTGTATATATACATGCATATTGTCATGAAAGTTTTTTTTTCCTTTTATATATTCTCAGACATTTTCTATACCTTTTTTTAGAGTGAAGAAAAGGTAATCAATATTAAATCAATCATTCTGGCTACCTCTTAGCAGTTCACATGAATTTATTGGCTAAAATGTGGCTCTTGGATTTCCTGGGGGTTCCATTAATCCATGCTATTTCTTTGATTCTTTACAACATGGGTAATTCATAGTTGATTAGAATCCATAACTTCTTTGTAAATCTTAACAGTTATTTCATTGACTTACTGGGTTTAGAAGAATCAAGACAAAAATCCTAGGTAATTCATTTTAGATGTATTACCTGGCCATTGTTTCCATTTAAAATTATTTAAAACTAAAAGTTAAATATTTTTCAGTAAGTAAAACTCAGTTTCACTTAAAAATGTTGTCAAGTGGCCAGACCTTATAAATGTGCCTGAACAACTACATAAAAATTTTATATAATGGAAGTAAAAAGGATTAAGAAAAAAGTTTGTATTCATCAGACTACATTTCTCTTGCAACACATTTCTTTTTTTTCGTTCAAGTTTTTATTTAAATTCCAATTAGTTAACATATGATGTAATATTAGTTTCAGGTGTAGAATTTAGTGGCTCATCACTTACATACAACACCCAATGCTCATCACAAATGCCATCCTTAATACCTATCACCTATTTAATCTATCCCCCACCTACCTCCGCTCCAGCAAACCTCAGTTTATTCTCTATAGTTAAGAGTCTGTTTTATGGTTTGCCTCTTTCTCTTTTTCCCCCCTATGTTCATCTGTTTTATTTCTTAAATTCCACATATGGGTGAAATCATGTAGTATTTGTTTCTCTGACTTATTTTGCTTAGCATAATAGTCTCTAGTTCCATCCATGCTGTTGCAAATGGCGAGATTTCATTCTTTTAATAGCTGACTAATATTTCATTGTGTGTGTGTGTGTGTTTGTGTGTGTATACACCACATCTTCTATCCATTCATCTGTTGATGGACATCTGGGCTCCTTCCATAATTTGGCTATTATTGTTGATAATGCTGCTATAAACATTGGGGTGCATGTATCCCTTTGAATCAGTATTTTTGTATCCTTTGGGTAAATGCCTAGTAGTGCAATTGCTGGGTCATAGGATAGTTCTATTTTTAACTTTTTGAGAGACCTCCATACTGTTTTCCAGAGTGACTGCACTAGTTTGCATTCCCACCAACAGTGTAAGAGGGTTCCCCTTTCTCCACATCCTCGACAACATCTGTTATTTCCTGATTTGTTAATTTTAGCCATTCTGACTGGTGTGAAGTGATATCTCATTGTAGTTTTGATTTATATTTCCCTGATGATGAGTAATGTTGAGCATCTCTTCATGTGTCTGTTAGCCATCTGTATGTCTTCTTTGGAAAAATGTCTATTCATTTCTTCTGCCAATTTTTTTATTAGAGGTGGAATTTAGTGATTCATCACTTGCATATAATACCCAATGCTCATTACTTCAAGTACCCTCCTTAATGCCCATCACCCAATTATCCCTTCTTCCTTCCATTGCCCCTCCAGCAACCCTCAGTTTGTTTCCTAGAGTTTAGCGTCTCTTATGGTTTGCCTCCCTCTCAATTTTCATCTTAGTTCATTTTTCCTCCCCTTTCCCTATGTTCATGTTTTGTTCCTTAAATTCTACATGAGTGAAATGATATAGTGTTTGTCTTTCTCTGAATGACTTATTTTGCTTAGCATAATACACACTAGCTCCATCCACATTGTTGCAAATGGCAAGATTTCATTCTTTTTGATGGATGAGTCATATTCCATTGTACATATATACCACATCTTCTTTATTCATTCATCTGTTGATGGACATCTGGGCTCTTTCCATAGTTTGGCTATTGTGGACATTACTGCTATAAACATTGAGATACATGTGCCCCTTCAAATCACTATGTTTTTACCCTTTGGATAAATATCTAGTAGTGCAAATACTGGGTCATAGGGTAGCTCTATTCTCAACTTTTTGAGGAACCTCCATACTGTTTTCCAGAGTGGCTGCACCAGCTTGCATTCCCACCAACAGTGTAGGAGGGTTCCCCTTTCTCCACATCCTTGTCAACATCTTTTGTTTCCTGAGTTGATAATTTTAGCCATTCTGCCTGGTGTGAGGTGATATTTCATTGTGGTTTTGATTTGTATTTCCCTTCTTCCCATTTTTTTACTGGATTATTTGTTTTCTGGATGTTGAGGTTGATAAAGTCTTCATTCACTTGGATACTAACCCTTTATCAGATATGTCATTTGCAAATATCTTCTCCCATTCTGAAGATTGCCTTTTAGTTTTGTTGATTGTTTCCTTCACTGTCCAGAAGGTTTTTATCTTGATGAAGTCCCAATAGTTCATTTTTGTTTTTGTTTCCCTTGCCCTGGGCAACGTGTCTAGTAAGAAATTGCTGCCTGTGTCCTCCTCTAGAATTTTTATGGTTTCCTATCTCACATTTAGGTCTTTCATCCATTTTGAATTTATTTTTCTGTATGGTGTAGGAAAGTGGTCCAGTTTCATTCTTCTGCACATTGCTGTCCAGTTTTCCCAATAACATTTCTTAGAGAGTCTGTCTTTTTCCATTGGATATTCTTTCTTGCTTTGTTGAAAGATTAGTTGACCATATAGTTGTGAGTCCATTTCTGGGTTTTATATTCTGTTCCATTGATCTATGTGTCTGTTTTTGTGCCAGTACCATACTGTGTTGGTAACTACAGCTTAGTAATATAGCTTGAATTGTGATGCTTCCAGTTTCACTTTTCTTTTTCAAAATCACTTTGGCTATTTGGGGTCTTTTGTGGTTCCATAAAAAAGTTTATGATTGTTTTTTCTAGCTTTGTGAAAAATGCTGGTGGTTATTTTGATAGGGATTACATCAAAGTTATAGATTGCTTTGGGTAGTATAGACATTTTAACAATATTTATTCTTCCAGTCCAGGAGCATGGGATATTTGTTTTGTTTTGTTTTTTAAAAGATTTATTTACTGATTCAGTTTCTTTGCTGGTTATCAGTCTGTTCAAGTTTTCTATTTCTTTCTGTTTCAGTTTTGGTAGTTTATATGTTTCTAGGAATTTATCCATTTCTTCCAGATTGCCCAATTTGTTGGCATGTAGTTTTTCATAGTATTTTCTTATAAGTGTTCGTATTTCTGTGGTATTGGTTGTGATTTCTCCTTTCTCCTTCATGATTTTATTTATTTGGGTCCTTTTTCTTTTCTTTTTGTTAAGTTTGGCAAGGGGTTTATCAATTTTATTCTTTTCAAAGAACCAGCTCCTGGTTTCATTGATCTGTTCTGCTGATTTTTGTTTGTTTGTTTCTTTATCATTTATTTCTGCTCTTATCTTTATTATTTCCCTTCTTCTGCTGGCTTTAGGCTTCATTTGTTGTTATTTTTCTAGTTCCTTTAGTGTAAGCTTAGGTTGTATATTTGAGATTTTTCTTGCACATTTCTAATATTTGAATTCAAAAATTCTTTTTTCATTGTTTGATAAAAGAAAACATCAGGCTAACTACTCTAAAAAAGATCATGAATTCCATATTAGTGGACTCCCATTGGGTGAACTACAGTGATTCAAAATCCCCCAAATGTTTGCAAGCTTGAAAATTGGAATTAGCTTGTTTTAGTCTACCAAAATTGTACTCTTTATGTCCCATACATAATTTTATTTAAGCCTGATTAAATAATAAGTCCAATAGATGTTCTAATGTCAGAAAACTATGTTAATGGCTATGGACAGGAATGAGGTTTTCTTTTTAAAGCAACGACATTTTTTCCTTGTCAAATATCTTGAGAAGAGGTCATTCTTGCAGCAGAAGGCAATCCTCAGACATTAGTGAGAGAAAACTTTCTCCCCTTTCTGGTAAGAACCATTCCAGAGCGTGGAGATTCTTAGAGTGTTGCCCATGGGGGGAGTGGGTGTTGAGCTTCTTCTGGGTATGTGGAGACATCCCAGAGCAAAGAAGAAGCTTAGGCAGAGCTCCTGGGAAAAGTAATTTAGTTTATGTATTATACTTCCCTCCCATTATCTCAAGCTGTCAGTAAATTCTCGTGAAATAATACAGTCTGGGCTTTTCAGCAGCATGGCAAACAGAATGGAAGATCTTTCTCTATGCTTGGGGTAGAATAGAAAAGTGGAAAGAGGGATCCTGTCCACTGAGCTCATGAAGGGGGAAGAGTGGAGTGGTCACTAAATGGTTCAGACACATGTGTTCATGAGGGTCATCTTGGCAGCAACAGCCTGGGGATAGAACCAAGAGGTTGTTGTGAATGACCTATTCCTGATGCCACGTAAGCATCAACCCTAGATCTCTCTGGAGTAGTTAATAGACTTTAGAGAGGACTAATTTTAGCCTGTAAGTTACTGAAAGCTCACTGGACTTTTCCCAGTACTGATTTATTTTTGTCTAGAGGGAGCCAGGTCTGGACTAGAGTTTATCATCCTCATTGTTTCTGAGTTTTCTATAACCACCATTTCTACGGAATCTTAACACTGCATCCTTCCAGTCTACACCTGCCATTTCTTTCCTTTCTGCTGCACATAACAGCTCTCCAAGTGTGAGAGACATTGTAAGACATCTTAACACACTGGTAAGAAATGAAAGAGAGAAATTCCAAGGTTGGGAATGGGGATGAGGGGGATGGAAGGGAGAAAGAGAGAGAGTAGATAATCACACAGATTAGCCCTCTCTTACTAAAAATAAGATGTGTGATACTCTGAAAAGCAGAGACTTTAACTGCTGATTCAAATTTCTAAATGGATTGTGTCTCTCCAGGACATCAGATTTTGCAAGAGAAATGACTAACAAATACCAAGGACCCCAGAGTATATGGGACCATTTTATGCTAAATGCACACTACATTGGGAGATTAATCATCTATCCTAACATGAATAGACAAATACTATTATCTGTTTTCATTTGAAAATCCAACACCTAGGCTTTTAGTAAGAAAGAGTCATGATTTAGCCCTTTGTTCCTCACTTGCCACTTTCTAAAGACACTCTGCTCTAATGTTGGGTGTTGTGCTAAACTGTTTACATGCTGAAATGTGATGATACGTGGATTCCGTTGGCCTGAAAATAGGGACAGAGCTATACTGTCATGTCACTTGATGTAGGGGATGTGATTTCCTTATCATATAATTATATTACAAAGCATTTTGTGATAAATGTACACACAGATTCTTTGTAAAAGTGAATGCAAGAAAAGGGCAAATTCAAAATGCAGAAGAAACACCTATGACCATAATTAAGATTTTTTGTTGTAAATGAACTCAATATTCCCATTCTTTTTTTATTATTATTTGAGTAGAGTCGGTACACAATGTTATGTTAGTTTCAGGTGTACAACACAGTGATTCAACAAGTTTATACATTATGCTGTGATCACCACAAGTGTAGCCATCATCTGTCACCATACAAGACTATTCTTAAGTGAAACCATTATGTTCATTGGCCCTTCCTTAGAGTAGTGGTCTCTGGTAGATCTCTAAGTTAGCTTGAAGAGATAAGGCAAAACAGTTGGGAACTTGGATGAATGTATTATTCTTATGAAGTCAATTCTATACAGAAGTGAGCAATGTGATGTCTTATATAATCATAGGAGTACCTCTTGAAACAAGTTTATAAAAGATTTATATCAGAAAATAGCAGGAAAAGAGGATTGTGGAATCTATATTTTCTGGAGTTGCATATACTTTAGAATATTCCAGACAGAGTGTTTCCAGATGTTTGCTGATCATTTCAGCATCTTGCTCTTTAATTCCCAAATTGTCTAACTTTGAAACTATACAGTGTAATCTAGGTCCCAATAAGAACTATAAAAAACTTAGAAGCAAGAGACAAAATTAATAAGGATGTCCCCCCAAAATTAGTTAAATCAGTGGCTTTCAAATATTTTTCTCATTGTGATACACTATAAAAATCCATCTGATATCACAACACAGTACACACTTACATATACATCTATATTTACCTGCAGTATGTATTCTCTACTCACATATTTTCTTTCATTTCTCTTATATTTCATTTAATAATTGCTTATGATCCATTAAGTTGCTATAATCACCACTTATGGGTCACAGTCTGCTGTTTGGAAAATCTGTTGCGTACACACACACACACACACACACACACAAAACCCAAGAGCTATTTTAGACATCTGGGTATCTATGAAATATGAAAAGGGCATTAGAAAGGGAGCACATTCAAAAGTATTCTGATTTGCCTGCACAATGGGAAACTGCTTTAATATTAAGCTTTTTGTAAGTACCTCAGAGTAATACAGGATACTTGGCCTAGTTTTCTCTGATTACATGGCATGGGTTTGGTCATAAAAAAATGCCAAGGAGAAGGGCTTATTTTTCAAGAAAGAATGGGAAGAAATATATAGAGAGAAATACACACACACACACACACACACACCTGGCCCTGTGGGAATAATTGAGTTCCCTAAGGGCACAGAGGGAGAAAGTTAACTTGAGGATATTCACTAGGCTCAGATGGGTCAGGGAATTATGGGTAGCTATGAGAAGGGTAAGCATCATTAAAAACAAAAACAAAACAAAACCCCCCAAAAACATTAAACCAGAGTAGCAAAAAGAAAATGAGAGAGGAGAGGAGAGAGGAGAAAGAGAGAAAGGGAGAGAGAAGGGAAGGAGGGAGGGAAGAAATGAACAGACAAAATGCATATTTAGATGGGGCTTTGCAGAAAATATTTTTTTAATGGGACTCTTTGTGAAGTGGGAAGTGATTGGAAATGTGTTCTGAGTAGCTCAAGATAAAAAGTCCGAGTGAAATAATAGTTTCATTTTTTTCTGATTAACAGACTCCCAAATAGTTCCTGAGAAAGTGATATACAGGATATTTGAGGCTCTATAATTAAAAGGATAGTGGTAATTTCAAATGTGTTCAGATTAGAGCATCCAAGATAGTGAAAACTCTAGAATGAATGTTTTATGAGGAACCTCAAAGGACCTGGTTGCATTCATCTTAGAGAATCAGATACTAAAGGGAGATAATATCTGCATCTACAAATACGAGTTGTTTTGTGTAGAAGAGGATAACACATTTTTGTGGTTTGACTGAATCACACACAAATCAAAGAAGGACATGATCCTTTATGGAGAAGAAGATTTAAGATTTCTAATACCATCTCCAACTTTAGGACCCTGATTCTAGGTTTTGCTGGAGAAAAACTTGGAAGATTCAAGACCAATATAAATTGTGGATTTCCCATGAAGTTGCCTCCGAAAGTTTGACTCTGTTAAAGGAGACAAACACGCAGGATGTTTCAGAACAATCATCTGTTTAAACAAAGATTTTCAAAGAGGTTTCAGCTTTTATGTCACCAAGATGAACTGGTACTAGCCTCCAGTAATATACTGCTATGGATTCTAAAACCATGCTTGGAATGAGTAGGAAGTGTTGGAAATGTCTATCATGAACATAGCAAAAAGGGGAATAGTTCTTGAAGGTTGATTTTGTTTGTTCCTTACCCATCATTTGATTTTGAGATACTAGATATCTCAAAATTGATATTTTGATATGTATCTTCTAAAACAAAAATGACATACAAATAAAACACATTTTCAGAATTACTTGGAATTATTTCATTATCTGTTGTGGCTATTCAAATAAAGTATGTCAACAATTTTGAAAATAAATTTGACCTCAACATGAGACATGGTTCAAAAAGAGTACAATGTTAAGTCAGGAGACCTGTCTTAGCTTGACTACAAACCAGTCAATTGATGCTAGGTTCATTATTTAACACCTGGGTTTCACATATTATAATGTTAACTATGTTTATGTTATTGATCAGGTAAACTTATGTTTTCTAGTAACTCAAAATAAAAGGGGAAATGAACCTTAAAAAAGTATTTTTGAATTTACTTCCTATCATTTTATAAGCCAGGGAGTCTTCTTAATGCCTAAGATACCGCATTGTGATAAGTGGGTTTCTCTGAAAATCACGTGAATGTTTCTAGGTTATAAATTTAGCAGTAATTTGACAGGGTAGCTTATTATTTTAAATAATAACTGTTATGTAATCCATTTGTTTGCCAAACCCTTCACACTAAGATCTGGGGAAAACAAAGCATCAGTTTTATTGAATATTTTATTGAATATAGTTGAGTGTTTTGGGGGTAACCTTGCAAACAGAAACATGCCCTCTGCCTGGATGTTGATTATAATTAACCAATAGATAGGAAATTTGAATTTTTTTAATTTAGAGATAATAGAATATTAAGCATATGATACCTAAACTAATAAATGATTTTTCCTTTTTTTAAGAATAATAACACAAAGATGATTGTTAGTGGAATTTGAAATCAGTCACCTGTAATTTAGGTTAATTTTGAGAGGGGCTTATTTGCTAGTTAACTCTTTCAGGCAGGATAATTATGAGTAAATTTTGGTTGCATACTAAGTACTACTAAGAATTTCAGGATGCACTTGTTAAAGTATTTAGGAATTTATTTTTGATGAA
The DNA here is from genome assembly GCF_011800145.1 of Mirounga leonina. Lineage (NCBI taxonomy): Eukaryota > Metazoa > Chordata > Mammalia > Carnivora > Phocidae > Mirounga > Mirounga leonina. The sequence continues at coordinate 7,226,117 of NW_023270231.1, forward strand.
TAGGTGCACTCTAACAGACTAATTCAGTAACTTTCTAATTAACACAGTCAGATTTGTAGAAATCTTACATTCATTTTTTCTCAACATTCATATTTTCAGAAATTAAGACACAACACAAGATTATACTATAGTAATATATTTGTTGTTTGTTTGTCTTCATATGGTAAATTCCATGAAGCTGGGAACCTATATGTAATGTTCATCACTGAATGATTTGGGTCTAGAAAAGAACATAATAAATCCTAAATAATTGCCTATTGAGTGAATAGATGAAAATCCCTGTTAGAATTTAAAGTAAAGGCAAAAAACAGTCCAAAAGAAACAGCTTATATGTTGAAGATACCTAGATATCTTAAGATAGGGACTAATCTTTATTTATTTATTTTTAAAGATTTTATTTATTTATCTGAGAGAATGAGATAGAGAGAGAGAGAGCATGAGAGGGGGGAGGGTCAGAGGGAGAAGCAGACTCCCTGCTGAGCAGGGAGCCTGATGCGGGACTTCAAGAACATGACCTGAGCCGAAGGCAGTCGCTTAACCAACTGAGCCACCCAGGCGCCCGGGACTAATCTTTAAATGTAAATTTGTTGAGAATGAGAAACCATCAAATCCTTAAATTTTGAAGAAAATATTTATTATAGCGTTGTTAGGCTATAACTTGTGATAGGAATATGACCATTAATTAATAGAGATATTTTTCATGGACCAAAGTGTAGCATTATGTGTAAGGTATCTAATTTTGAATCAGTCTTTTCTAGTTTCAAATACCCACTTGCTCACTACCATTATAATCTTGGGCAAATTATATAATCTTTGTAAGCCTCAGTTCTTTCATTCTGTCATCTATAAATTGGAAAAGAGTGTCTATCTCATAGTATGGTTGAGAAGATATTAAATCATGTATGAAATTATGTTTATATGCATTAATAATTATATAAAATATAAATATAATTATTATCATTTATAATAATTACAATATAATTATAATATATACATGAAGATATGAAATTATATGCATATATAGAAATTATATATATGCATAATATATGACATACATATATGAATACAGTAATTAGGCATAGAAAACAATAGATGGTAGCTATGGTTAATGTAATAATTCAACTTACTATTGTAAAATTTCAACTTACTATTAGGTTTATTGGAAATTTTATCAGAAGTTTTTTTTTTTTAAAGATTTTATTTATTTATTTGAGACAGAGAGAATGAGAGAGAGAGAGAGCACATGAGAGGGGGGAGGGTCAGAGGGAGAAGCAGGCTCCCCGCTGAGCAGGGAGCC